>NC_084507.1:2520050-2873800 GCF_024500385.1 Phyllopteryx taeniolatus
CTATTTTGAGTTCAAAATGGCAAATTTCGCCAAAAGTATGTTTTAATCCTTCAAAATATCCATCCATTTTCTGTACCACTTAACCTCATCAGGGTCGTGGGCGTGCTGGAGCCTATCCCAGCTATCATTGGACGAGAGGCGGGGTACACCCTGAACTGGTCGCCAGCCAATCGCACGGCACATATAAACAAACAACCATTCATACTCACATTCACACCTACGGGCAATTTTGAGTCTTCAATCAACCTACAACGCATGTTTTTGGGGATGTGGGAGGAAACCGGAGTACCCGGAGAAAACCCACGCAGACACGGGGAGAACATGCAAACTTCAAACAGGCGGGGCCAGGATTTGAAACCGGGTCCTCAGAACCGTGAGGCAGATGTGCTAACCAGTCGTCTACCGTGCTGTCCTCCAAAAGATGTTCCTGTAAATGTATCTCAAGGTACATAACAGTTTTTCTTTGAGGAGCAGTTTTGCTAATCATTTCTTCATAAAAATATAACAATATAATGGGGGAGTTGAATGTAGGGCTGCAGCTAACGAATATTTTAGTACTCCAACTGAAAAATTCTATTGAGCTCTTCTTTCTCTTTTCCCATCTCGATCATGCTTTTCATGTCTCGTCTCTGAACCTCAGTTTTATGTCCCCGGAGATCGATAGGGGTCCGTAGGGAGATTCAGGAAGTCGCGGCAGCCAACTGGGAGAACCTCTCCACGTCATGACAGGTGGTGAAGCAACTTCTTATGATTCAAATCACATTTCATGCTGCTGGGAGTCAAATCAAGACAAACAATTCTCAAAATTTCACAGCTGCATTTGTAAAGATGACACAATGACACAGACATCAAGGCATACATTTGGAATAATTCTGCAGAGTTCGTGAAATATCAAAACAAACAAAACATATTTCCTTGGTTAAAGATCAACTGAGAGTCCGCCCGGGTCGACTTTGCAGTTCCTCTCGACGCCTGCAGGTAGCGCCTTGCGCGCACGTTTTGCTGTTAAGCAAATAGTTTTTTGCTGTATTTGCATCCCATCGTCAATCGCTCCCTTTTGGCCTTTTGTGAGTTCAAACGAAGAAAGGACTCTTTGATGATTGTAAACCAAGAATTCGAGGGGACCTGCTAATTACTTTAGGGTCCAAAGCGTCTTGTTGCGGGCGTCTTACAGCAGGGCGGCTTCAAAGGCTGCAGTTTATCAAATGGTGGTGAGCCACTGTGTCACCTCCGTTTGCGGGGAGCATGTCCGCTACTCACGTTTTGATTCGCTCCCGTGCTCTGAGCACCTGACAGCTGCTGGCGGCGCAGCAGCTGAGGCAGCATGCGGACCGACAGCTAGCTGGCCCATCACTGACTGCTCAATGGCCGTAGTGTATCCTGACCACATTATGTCAATCGAGAGTGGAACGTCAGCATATCATGTCATATCAATTAGTTAATTTTCATGCATTTTCCCTTCAAACCTGCTGCAATGGTGGCTTGGGAGTTTATCTGAAAGCGCTGCACAACTGCAGTCATCCGAATGGCAATATGGTGTGTTAGATTTTTAATAATTTTGTTCAGATTTGATCTCATCGTCGGTCATAAAATCTGTTTAAGTGACACGCTGGCTTGTGTGGCGCCGATATGGTTGCTAAGCAATGTTGATCAACAGCAGGCCACTCACTTTATTGATGGCCTTCCAAAAGCGGATGAAATTACTGTAAATAGTACATCCATCCATCCATTTTCCGAGCCGCTTCTCCTCACTAGGGTCGCGGGCGTGCTGGAGCCTATCCCAGCTGTCATCGGGCAGGAGGCGGGGTACACCCTGAACTGGTTGCCAGCCAATCGCAGGGCACATCGAAACAAACAACCATTCGCACTCACAGTCATGCCTACGGGCAATTTAGAGTCTCCAATTAATGCATGTTTTTGGGATGTGGGAGGAAACCGGAGTGCCCGGAGAAAACCCACGCAGGCACGGGGAGAACATGCAAACTCCACACAGGCGGGGCCGGGGATTGAACCCGGGTCCTCAGAACTGTGAGGCTGACGCTCTAACCAGTCGGCCACCGTGCCGCCTGTAAATAGTACAGTATTTATTTAATAGACTTTAGAGAGAGAATATAAAAACACCCTCCTGTAGACTGTGGAAGGAGAGGTGCACTCGTCTCACTGGATGGAAGCCACCTCTGTATATCCACACGGGGTTAATTCCAGAATTAAAGTGTGACATATTTCCCAACTGGATTTCAATTGCATTCACTGTACTTGTCACCTTCGTCATAAACAAAGCCACACATTCGACTGTACACATAATTAACAGAGACGCGCCGCAGGGCAAACGTTATGTTAGTAAAGTAGACTAACGTTACTCGCACTAATTTGCACTGTTAATTTCACCTTCGTCTATTCGTTATACACTGCTTCTTAGGTGGAGAGAAACAAAGGTCTGTGTTAGAACGAACGGGTCCTCGCATTGCATTTCACGATGAAATGCTCCCACACTTTCACCATTTTCTGTCATTTTTTTCCTCTTCTCAATTCAGCGTCATGTCACATCTTCCCGCTTTGTTCCCACTCCTTCAACCGAATAACTTCACTTCTGCATTCTATTTCTGACCCTTTTGTCTCCTTTCCTGTCTGAATTATAGTTTTCGGGAATAATTATACATACTGTTGGAGGGGCGTGGAATTGATTATTCTGCAGTCATTTTATATGTTACAACCACACTACTGTACAACAGATGTCGCCTTCCTGAACCTTGTTGAGGTGCCTTTCAAAACTACTAAAGAGCACTTTATTTAGTTTTTTTGTTGCTGTTGTTCTCAACAGCCCTTAATTTTTTTTTTTTTTGTACTGTTGGATTATATGCTTACTCCTTTAGTGTGGTTCTGCTGGCCTCGGGGTTCCATTGCACTGGTGACAAGGCTATTTGTGTAGACTGGGTATCAGCCACTGAAGGCCCACATAGGCAACAATGTGGTACTACACAGATCTGGCACTGCTCATGTGTAATATGGAGGCATTTAGACACACAGGAGACATCTGGCAGTGGAATGTAAATCTACAATAAACTGAAATATTATGGAAATGTACACTGTCAGTTGCTTTTGAGAGTCAATGTCCGTAGTATCATCATGTGTGTGAAATCTGCTGTGCAAAGACCACACAATCTCCATGAAAGCTCCAGGCTTTCTACATGGCATCTAGTACTCTAAAGCTATGTTAATGCCAATAATAATCAATGTGATGGTATAATCTTCTATTATTCCTTTCTGCACTGGTCTAAAAATACTAACAGCTGCTGATTAGGAGCATGACAAGACACAGAGCACTGCCAGAGAGAGAGAGCGAGAGAGAGAGAAAAAGAGAGAGAGAGCTAGGGAGCGAGAGAGAGAGAGAGAGAGAGAGAGAGGGAGACAGAGATGACAGGGAGATATGACAGTCCTTAGAGATAAAAAGGAGTTCAACACTTCACATTGTGGGCCCAAATGTAGTGAGAAAAGCAATAATTAATGGCAATAATTTGTCACTTCTGGTAAAAGCACCTTCTTTGCAGCTGTGTTCGTCTACACGGACAAGCATCTTCTGGGAGCTGGTGTTCCATTTTGCAATCTACAGTAATGCTGTGTTCAAAACGGCTGGGAATCATTCAATTTTTTTTTAATGTGAAGACAATGTTTGCAGTCTTGACAACAAAGAATTTTGTTTTAACACCTTCGATCTGATGGTTGTTTGTGTGTTTGTGTGCTTTGTTTTACACAACCAGAATTACAATTATTGCACAATTAAGGCATTGGTAGTGTCATTATTTTGCTGTGAAACTTGGGTTATCTTTGTCTGATATTTACATTTGTTTGATGTGTTCAAACATTAAAGCGGTGAAATTATGCAAAAAAAAAAAAAAAAAAAAGAATTTGAGAAAAAAGCAAATACTTTTTCATAGCAATGTATGTCTTTTAAGCACCTGGACTTACTGTAATTACTGTGAAACATGGAGGGGACCGGTTATGTTCTCGAGCTGTTTTGTTGTGTTTGGCACAGGGTTGTCTTGAATCTGTGCGGGGTACAATTAAATATCAAGAATCCGAATCTTCAGAATCACAATCCTCTTTATTTGCAAAGTATGTCAAAAACACACACAGAATTTGTCTCTGGAAGTTGGAGCCGCTCTAGTATGACAATAGACAGCCATTTTGACAGTAAATACTTTTGAGACATAAAAACATAAAAACACACTACAGAGAATCACTTAGCCTCGAGCAATTTAATGGCAAGAGGGAAGAAGCTGTTGGAACGGCTGCTGGTTTTAGTTTGCATTGTTCGATAGCGCCTACCTGAGGGAAGGGAAGAAATGGTGACCAGGATGTGGAGGGTCCAAGACGACTTTGCATGCTCTTGTCTTACTTCTGGCAGCATGCAAGTCCTAAGCAAGTCCTATCAAGACATTCTGCATTCTGGAGAGAGTGTGTAAGAAAGCTTGACCTCAGCCACAGGTGTTTGAGGTTCTCCAACATGTTAAAGACCCAAAACACACCACTAAAAGCACTTTTCTAAAGTGGCCTTCTATAAGCCCTGACATAAATCCTAATGAACAACTGTACTGTGGAAGGACCTGAAACATGCAGTCTGGAGAAGGCCTTTCAAACTAGCTGTAGCACTTTTATTCCGTTACAATAATCTACATACTACTTTCATTAATCAATAATTGCGTGTTTAGTGACTATGGCCCGGTTGGCACTGCAACCCTAATTGAAGCCTAACAGCATGAGCAGTTGATTTGCCAAGACTAAAGTTTTAACAATCATTTAATATGCTTGATCTATGACTAGGAGTACAAAGTTGGGAGTATTGTATATGAATATATGATTTTTACAAAATTTTTATGGCTAGATTGTAGACCAGGGTTTGAGTCGATGGGCGCGGTCTTCTCCAGTTCCCCCTTATCTTGGACAGGCCTCCTGGGTATCTAACCTTTGACTCCCACCTCTTCTCGCTTTCTTGTGTCTTGTTTCTTGGCTTTTTCTTGGCTAACAGTTCTCCAGCTGGCGTCGGCCAACCCCCTCCCCATTCCTTTTCCTTTGTCCTTTCATGCCACTACGTGTTTGCGAGCAAGCGCCGGACTAGGACGGCGTCGCTTTTGATCGATGCGGCTTCGATCACTTTTCCCAGCCGTGATCTGTTGGCGGAGCCTCAGTAAGCAACTACTGGCATTCCGTACCGGTCACGCACGCAGTTGAGAGCAAGAACGGTTCAATCAAAGTTCAATCGGCAGGAAAGTTACGAGCGCACCTCTTCAATGTCTTCTTCTTCAACCAAACCTGCTTCGTTTTCCTCCCGAGACGTGCGGCGATAGACCATTCCCAGGGACACCCAGTGCCAAAATGTACAAGATTAGTGCCTCATAATTTTGGGGGAAATAGCTTCACACAACTCCAAACTTTGCACTCGCTCGCTCTGACTCAATGCTCTTCACGCTCACATTTAGATTTTTAGCCCAGCAACACACGATGTCGTATTTTCCTTTACGTATGCCAGTTTCTTTCTATTAGCCTTATTAGTAGTGTTTTCTTTTTGTAGTTAGAACCCTCTGTGTGTTTCCCTATAGATCCCTCGTAGATTTAATTAAATATTCTATAAAATTCCACTCCTTGTTCTGTTTTGTGTCTGTTTTGAGTTTAACAATGAAGCCTCTGTAATCGAGGACTCATATCTTAGAAATGTAGCAACCTTCAGCTTATGAGACTGTGTTAGATAAATTGTAGAAGTTATCATTTATTTGCTTAGCTTGCATTAGTATTATGGACGATTTTAAATGTCTCGCCTTCGAAAAGATGACTCAGCATCATCCGATGGAAGGGCGCCTGGACCAAGGACGTGATCGGATGTGGTCGGGTCGGGACAAGTGTTGGTCCAATATTTTGTGTTGTGTCTTATTGCTTAGAATACTATGTCTGGGAAAAACCCTCTTATTATCAAATATTTTGTGTTGTGTCTTATTGTTTAGAATACTATGTCTGGGAAAAAACCCTCTTATTATCAAATATTTTGTGTTGTGTCTTATTGCTTAGAACATTATGATTTGTAAATCCCTCCTATTTCAAATAAATGCAGGAGCGAGGGGGGGGATTGTTTAGAGCGTGTTGAGAGACTGTGATCTGAACAATCTCCCATACGCCCTCCTCATGAGAAAAAGAAACCAGCGTCTTCATTCCTTTTGTGTCTATTATAATGTTGGGTAAGATAAATCCAACAGACTGATAAGAGGTTTTTCGTGGCTTTTCCTAAATTTTACACATATAAAAAAGAGACATGGTGCCCTTTACGAGACAGATAGTTTGATTGTGATTGTGACATTAGCCCTATTTTATGGACACAAGTAACTGTAAAACATGCATTTTGTTCTCTCTCTCTCTCACACACACACACACACACAGTACACACACACCCACATGCTTTATCAATGAGACTGGTCAGCAAACAGCTTCTTCATTCAGTCGTTTTAGTGGATTAAACAAATAATGTTTCTGTAAGGCCCAATGCACATGTTATTGTTTCTTTTCCACTTAAAAATTTAAATGGTGGCAGGTGTGTGTGGACTCCCAGTGAACATGAGTTTGAATGTGATCTGTTACTTCTAAATACAGCCACATGTCAGTTGTAAGAGGGATTGCATCCTTGTGCAACCAGATTCATCCATCCATTTTCTGTACCGCTTATCATCGTCGTGGGCGTGCAGGAGCCTATCCCAGATATCTTCGGGCGAGAGGCGGGGTACACCCTGAACTGTTCGCCAGTGAATCGCAGGGCACATATTAAAAAAAAAAAACATTTACACTCACATTCACACCTACAGGCAATTTAGAGTCTTCTATTTACCTACGACACATGTTTTTGGGATGTGGGAGGAAACCCGAGTAACTGGAGAAAACCCACACAGGCACGGGAAGAACATGGAAACTCCACACAGCCGAGGCCGGGATTTGAAACCCGGTCCTCAGAACTGTGAGGCAGATGTGCCACTGTGTCGCCCCAGATTTATTTGTATTTATTTTATTTAAGCTTTATTTAACCAGGTAAGCTTAAAAGACTTGCAATGGTGACTTGGCCAAGAAGGCAGCAAGTTAACGGTCAAGTTCACAAATCACATTCAAGTTCATTTCAATTGTTTATTTTCACCTCAACTTGCAAAAGGATACAAAAATAAATCAGTTGAGTTGTACAAATTGTGGCGGCACGGTGGCCGACTGGTTAGAGCATCAGCCTCACAGTTCTGAGGAGCGGGGTTCAATCCCTGGTCCCGCCTGTGTGGCGTTTGCATGTTCTCCCTGTGCCTGCGTGGGTTTTCTCCGGGCACTCCGGTTTCCTCCCACATCCCAAAAACATGCATTAATTGGGGACTCTAAATTGCCCGTAGGTGCGAATGTTGTTTGTTTGTATGTGCCCTGCGATTGGCTGGCAACCAGTTCAGGGTGTACCCCGCCTCTTGCCCGATGATAGCTGGGATAGGCTCCAGCAAGCCCGCGACCTTAGTGAGGAGAAGCGGCTCAGAAAATGGATGGATGTACAAATTGTAGGTCACATTAATGGTGAAACAAGTTTTTAAATGATTTTTGATTAACACAAAAACTTGGCATTTGAAGGTTGTGTATACTTTTTATATCCACTACAGCCTTGGTCCTGTTTTTGTAATCTGCCTGGTGAGCCTACTGTCATGAACGGAACAGAGGATAGGACCCAAAAATGCACGACTCCAAAACAAACGGACAGTTTCCACAAAGAGAGGTTTAATAGACGGGCATAGGTCGGTACAGAGGCAGGCAATCCAAGAAAGGCAACAGTATCCAAAAACATGAACATCAGATGGCGGCTTGAAACAGTTCCGGGCGCAATTGCTGCCCCATGACATAACCTGCCCAGAGGACCAGTCAATGTGGGGGTTATGTAATTTCAACCATGGGTTCCCTAAGATAAGGTCATGATTCATGGCGTCAAAAACATGAAAACTAATGCGTTCCGAGTGAGAATCAGGAAATGTCAATGTGAGTGTTTGGGTGCGGTGAGTGATCTTGCCCATAAAACTGCCGTCTGTAGCATAGGTGTTGCGGTGGCGTTTTATTTCAAAGGTTCTAAGGTGCATACGTCTAACGAGGATGGAGTTGAGTAAGTTTGCGTCAGAACCAGAGTCAATTAATACAGGTGTATGAATTTCTTGATCAGGAGACCATAGTGTCACTTTAGGAAGAACCCGTGTAGGGTCTTCCTTAATGAAATTCAGACTCACCTCTCCCGTGCCCTTGCTACCGGCACCGGCAACTTTGACGTGACAGTTGCTCACGGAATGACCCAACTGACCGCAGTAGAAGCACCGCCCTTCCCTCAGCCGGCGTTGACGTTCCTCAGGGGAGAGACGGAACCTGCCCAGTTTCATGGGTTCATCCGTGGGGACGCTAGCCAGTGGGTTGAGACCGGAACCAGGGGATCTGCCTTGGTTTGGCTGGTCACCGAGGCTCGTCCTCCAAGTGTGCGGTGACGCAGCCCTCCGCCGATCTCCATCTAGCTCGCGATCCAAAAGCCTCTTGTCGATTTTTACGGCGAGAGCGATGAGAGTGTCCAAGTCGGTCGGCAGGTCTAGCGGGACTAAATGATCCTTGACGGCGGGGGATAGTCCTTGAAAAAAGGCATCGAGTAGCGCCCGATTATTCCAATGACTCTCAGCTGCTAGAATGCGAAACTCAATCGCGTAATCTGACACCCTGCGCTTGCCTTGTTGTAAGGTGACAAGGGAGCAAGCTGCCTCACAATCTGGAGTGGAAAATTGAAAAATTTGCTCCCGGTCTTTACGAAAAAAGCCCATGAATGACACGCGGCAGAATTGTGGCTCCATTCAGCAGTAGCCCACACCTCCGCACGACCAGTCAGGTGGGAAATGACGAAAGCGATTTTTGCCCGCTCGGTGGGGAAGGTAGCTGCCTGCAGCTCAAAGTGGAGTTTGCACTCCGTGATGAACGGCTTAATGTTCCCAGAATTTCCAGAGAACCTCTCCGGTCGAGAGAGCTGTGGGCAGAGAGCAGCGGAGGTGGCAGGTGGCTGCATGGTGACTACTTCACATGGAAATACCGTGGCGGTATTGGGTGTGGTGCCAACTGGTTCCTTCTCTTGAATAATTTTCATAAGAAGTTCAAACTGCGATGCCACCTGTCTCATTATATTGTCCTCATGCCTTGACAGTCCCTCTAGATGAAGCTGGAGGGCAGCAATCTGCTCATCCTGCTTCGAGAGGCGTTGACCCTGCGCTTGAAGGGCTTTGCGCACCGGGTCTGAGTCTGCTGGGTCCATGTTATGGCCTGCTGAAAGAAGACAAAACCCGGAACACACACACATGACACCTACAGTATTGTGCTGTTTAACAAGTGGAAGCAATATAGTATGACCATTTCTTGGAGCTGAATTTGCCTTAATTTGTTATTTTACAAAGCTTTTATTCATTGTTTGTTATTCTATAAAGATTTTATTATCTTTTAGATTAAGTGATATTGTTCAGCAATATCTGAATTTAGCCATACTTATTCTATTTAGTTAGATTTATTTTATTTGACATCGATGCTTTGATTTAAAAAAGAAATCAGAAGTTATTCACTAGTTACCCACTACTTGAGTATTTTTTTCTACTTTCTAGTACTTTGTTACTCTTACTCAAGTAATTATTTAAAGGACTACTTTTTAATTTTACTTGAGTTATGTTATTCAAAAGTAACAGTACTCTTTCTTGAGTACAATAATTGTCTATTCTACACAACTCTGGGACTGACGTACTGTATTTCCTGGTCACAGATATACAAAGAAAATAGATCCAATTTTAAAAAAAAGTGCTTCAGTGTAGCAATCGGCTATGTCGGACGACCCCCCTTCCCTATTAGTCCGCTTTATGGAAGTTCCACTATATTTTAGAACTTTCTTTTAGAACTTAGAACTTGGCAATATATATATATATATATATATATATACACACACACACACACAGTGGTTGAAATAAATATTAAACACGTCACAATTTTTTTCACTAAATATATTTCCAAAGATGCTATTGACATGAAATTCTCACCAGATGTTGGGAGCAACCCAAGTAGTCCATACATACTCAGAAAGTAGAACAAATAAGATGAGAAATTAAGTTGTGTGTAATAATGTAAAACGACACAGGGAAAAGGTATTGAACACATGAAGAAAGGGAGGTGCAAAATCCTGAAATCTATCAGTAATCAAAGAGCAATTAATATCAATTGTCAGTGCCAATTAATATCAGATGGTTCAGTTCTAATTGATGGCCTACAAAAAGGTCTCATTGCAAAGGTGTGAGTCAAGACACATCTCATGATGGGTAAGAGCAGAGAGCTGTCTCAAGACCATCGCAAACTAATTGTTGCAAAATTTAACTCTTTGGATGCCATAATGCACACCACGTTTGGAGGAGAAATGGCACTGCACATCACCCTAAAAACACCGTACCAACAGTGAAGTTCGGAGGTAGGAACATGACAGTGTGGGGCTGCTTATGGTCAACTTCACATTATTGAAGGAAGGATGAATGGGCAAATGTATCATCCTCTCTCTCTTCCCTTCCATAGTTTCTGGCTCTTCCGTTACTTCTGCAATGACTTTGGTGAGGCACTGCAGGAGAATTTGGGAGTGAACTCGCAGGACCCTTTTGAAACAGTCCGCCGTTTACAAGGCCGCTGCTGACCGTAAGAGGTCCTCAGCTCCAGATTACATCAAGGGTCAGAAGGTTTGGCTATGCAGACACAATTTACCTCTCAGAGTTGAATCTAGGAAGTTGGCTCGTCAGTCAGTATCAGTAAAAAAACAAAATATAAACGTGCTTGCTAAAAATTGTGTTTGATGATATTTTTGTGGTTTGGTTTTTGATGTCGATGTAGATTATCAGTAATCCAGGTCATTGCAATGCGCAAATGTCGAATCAAGGCAACTTGGACTCTTGTTTGTTGAATTAGTTAAATTTTTTTCTTGTTTTCTGAAAATGTTTGAAAATGGCTTGGACCTAGCTTGAATATTTACAAAGAAAAGTTAACGTTTTCAACGTCGTCGGGAGTCCGGACAGCTCCAGCGGAGCTCGCGAGCTGGCTTATGCACCACACCGCTGACGTTCACGGAAGTAAGTGCTTCACCCCTCATCAATCACCACAGCTTCTTTACTCGTTAAACAGCTGCTAAACTTGTCAAAGTTTGTTCGCTGTTCATATCAAACTTTACGATGGGGGAGGAGGTGTGTTTGTGTCTGTGTGCGTGTGTCTGTGTGTGTCTGCGTGTGCGTGCTCATGTGTGTTGATGGGGGAAGGAATAAAAAAAAGCTATCAACAAACTCGTTAATGCAAACAAAATGAGTACTGTTGGCTGCAATCACGCCTTTAGAATATGCAGGGTTGCTACAGTGTCTGTCTGCCTGTCTGTCCATCCATCTATTCCATCCATCCATCTCTGCAGTATGGTAAACAAGTGGTTGGCAACCTCACAGTCATGAGGTTTTGGATTCTGGGTACTCAGGCATCCTCCAAAACTGTTTATATTAAACATTCAGACAGAAATGACCAGACAAATATATATAAATACTATATGAAGTTGTATTGCTATATAATTTCTTTGGTCTTTATTATCATATTTGGTATTAAATTTTATTAACAGGTAACTCGTAACTGTATTGGAATACATTTTGAATGTAACCCTCCAAACCCTGTATTACAAGTCTGCACTAAGTAGCACATTCAATGTGGCTTCAAGCTACACACTAATATTTAAGTTATTTGTTCATGTTGATGACGTCATTACTTGTGTGGCGTGTATTAACAAGTAATAATCTAATGCTGTTTTCGTACTGTGGATAAGTGATATTACTGCCACTCGGAAGCTGCTGAAAGTAACTAATAAAATTACTTGGAATCAAACTTAGTTACTTTTGAAATCAAGTATTCACTAAAGTAATTAAGTTACTTCTAAGCTCAAGTAATGATTAACTATTGCTAACTATCCATCCATCCATTTTCTGAGCCGCTTCTCCTCACTCGGGTCGCGGGGGTGCTGGAGCCTATCCCAGCTGTCATCGGGCAGGAGGCGGGGTACACCCTGAACTGGTTGCCAGCCAATCGCAGGGCACATCGAAACAAACAACCATTCACACTCACAGTCATGCCTATGGGCAATTTAGAGTCTCCAATTAATGCATGTTTTTGGGATGTGGGAGGAAACCGGAGTGCCCGGAGAAAACCCACGCAGGCAGGGGGAGAACATGCAAACTCCACACAGGCGGGGCCGGGGATTGAACCCGGGTCCTCCGAACTGTGAGGCTGACGCTCTAACCAGTCGACCACCGTGCCGCCTATTGCTAACTATTACTACCGTATTTTCACGGCCATAAGGCGCACCGCATTAAAAGGCACAGTCTCAGCTACGGGGTCTATTTCTGTATTTAACACATACATAAGGCGAACCGTATTATTGGGCGCAGGCATGGTAAAACATACGCTATCTTAAAACATACGGTAGCATGCATGCACGCTAAAACAATGTTTTTAAAAAGACAGCGGGACCAAAACTGAGTTCGGTTGTACTTTATTGAAGTATTAACCATTGTACTCACGTTATCTTTAGACCAATCCTCATCCGCAAATCCATCAAAGTCCTCATCTTCTGTATCCGAAATGAACAGCTGGGCAAGTTCTCAATCAAACACGCCAGGTTCGAGTCAGTCTCGTTGCCGTGCGGCTCCTCAGAAATGATGCCTGCTTTTACGAAAGCTCGAACAACAGTGCAAGCAGACACGTTAGCCCAAGCATCCACAATCCATCCACAAATTGTGGCATAACTCGCCCGGCGCTGCCTCCTAGTCTTAGTAAAGCTGTGTTCACCATCTGTCATCCAATCGCTTCCACGCCGCTCGCAACTTCACTTTGAACGCCCTGTTTACACCGATGTCCGGCAGTTGGAGTTCATTAGTCAAGCCTCCCGGAATGATGGCAAGCTTCCTCACTTGCACATGGCAGTGTTATTGCACTCACTTGAAGGGTGACTTGAGACGCTTCTCCCGGCTGTTCTTTGCTCATTAATCCATTGCGCGAGTTGGTCTTCCAACTCGGGCCACCTCGCCTTGTTTCCGCGGAAACTCAGATTCGTCTTCTTGACTTGGCGAAGCTCGTTTTCCTGCTTCCACCACTTGCGAACCATGGGTTCGTTGATCTTGAATTCTCTCGCGGCTGCTCGATTCCCATGTTTCTCCGTGTAACTAATAGCTTACACTTTAAACTGTGCTTCGTAAACGTGTCTCTTCGTAGGTGCCATTTTCGGGGGTCCTTAGCCAAACCGATGCACATACCGGCGCTATATACCTACTGGGGGCATGCCTTTAGCGTCCTCCTTCACGCGCACCCTTCCCCCTTTTACATCCGCATGCTGTCCTCAGCAACGTCCGCATTCCTCTATATAAGAAGCGTGTCGGCAGGAAATTCTCCCAGTCAATCAAGCGGAGCGCTCATTAAAGTCGGCCAAGTTCTCCAACAAACACGCCGGGTTCCCTCTCGTCATTGTCAGAGTTAGTCTCGTTGCTAGGGGGCTGTTCAGCAATGATGCCGGCTTTCGCGAAAGCTCGGACAACAGTCAAAGCAGATACCTTAGCCCAAGCATCCACAATCCATTCACATATGGGGGCGTAACTCTCCCGGCGCTGCCTCCCAGTCTTAGTAAAGCTGTGTTTTCCATCTGTCATCCATTGCTCCCACGCCAGCTTTTCCTTGTAATCCGCCGGAAGTTGCTGCGCCACTGTAGTCCTTGCCCGGATGGATAAATGGCGCCGTTTCATAAAACGAAAGCACCAAGACGGACCTGCTTGAAAATGTTCGATTTTCCTTTCTTCTGCAAGCGTTTTTGCCATCAGTGTGACAGCTTGCAGTTTAAACTGTGCTTCGTAAGCGTGTCTCTTCATAGGTGCCATTTTCGGGGATCCTTCGCCCAAACCGATGTGGTTTTGCACAATGCACACCCCGGTGTTTTAATACCGACTGGGGGCGTGGCTTTAGTGTCCTCGTTCACGCGCACCCTTCCCCCTTTACGTCCGCATGCTGTCCTCAACCACGTCTGCTTTTCCTCTGTATAAGCAGCGTGTCGGCAGGAAATGCTCCCAGTCAGTCAAGCAGAGCACACACAACAACATTTATAGATGTTGGAACTTGGTGAACACATAAGGCGCGCCACATTATAAGGCGCCCCGTCCATTTTGGAGAAAATTTAAGACTTTTAAATGCGCCTTATATTCGTGAAAATACGGTAATTACTTTTTCAAGGTAACTGTGACAACACTGCCAGCAAGTCAACTTCTGAATTGCTTGGGAAAAAAACAAAATGAAGGTTTTGGAGTGGCCTAGTCAAAGTCAGGACTTGAATCTGATGGAAATGCAGTGCCATGACCTTAAAAAGGCTGCTGATATTGAAACCCTCCAGTGTCGCTGAATTAAAACGGTTCGACAAGGAAGAGTGGGCCAGAATACCTCCACAGATATGTGAAAGACTCATTTCCAGTTACACAAAACACTTTTTTCAGTTGTTGCTGCTGAGGCTGGCCCAATCAGTTATTGGGTTTTGGGGGCAATTAATTTTTCACATTGGGCCAGGTAACTTTAAATTTTTTTTTTCCCTTAATAAATAAAATCACCATTTAAAAACTGCAATTTATTTATTTGGGTTATCTTTGTCTGATTTTTACATTTGAGCAAGTTGTTCCAGGAGATGGCCAAAATGCCTGTTGACAGGTACACAAGTCTCATTGAGAATTAGGGAAATCCATCCATCCATCCATTTTCCGTACCGCTTATCCTCACTAGGGTTGCGGGCATGCTGGAGCCTATCCCACCTATCTTTGGGCGAGAGGCGGGGTACACCCTGAACTACTCGAAAACCAATCACAGGTCACATATAAACAAATAACCATTCACATTCACACTCTCACCTACGGGCAAGTTAGAGTTTTCAATTAACCTATCATGCATGTTTTGGGGATGTGGGAGGAAACTGAGTACCCGGAGAAAACCCACGCAGGCACGGGGAGAACATGCAAACTCCACACAGGTGAGGCCAGATTTGAACCCGTGTCCTCAGAACTGTGAGGCAGATGTGCTAACAAGTCGTCCACCGTTCCACCAATTCGAGAAATCATCTAAGTTATTTCAGTCACTGTTTTTTCTTCTTTTTTTTTTTTTTTTTTTTTTTTTTTTACAGTCGATCACCAAAAATCTTGTATATGTGTGCACAAACAAGACTGAAACACTTACAGTGCTGAACACATTTTGTTGGCCTAATAGCATAATTGCCCAAGTCATTGTAAACATTCTGCCACAATATGAGTAAAAAACAAAATATAAATGTGCTTGCTAAAAACTTTGCTTTTATGATGTTTTTGTGGTTTGGTTTTTGTTGTCGATGTAGATTCTCAGTAATCCAGGTCACTGCAATGTACAAATGGACTCTTGTTTGTTGATTTATTATTTTTTCTTGTTTTCTGAGAATGTTCGAAAATGACTTGGCATTTATGCTTTTAGGCTGAGAATTCATTAGACAAGCAACACATATTGCTTCAGAGACCTTAACGTGGACTCTTTCATTTTTTGTGGTTTTCCTCCTCTGTCTGGCACATAAACTGAGTGTGGGCGTTCAACAAAAGCTTTTTAACTTTTACAATTCCACAAACTGGAAACCAGCCAGGAAAGGTCACAGAGTCAGCCAGCGTGCATGAGAGCCTCAGTCACCCTAAACTCATCACAAACAAGTACATCAGAGCAGGCCTCGTTCATGAGAAGAAATTGACTAGTTGTTTGATTATACAGATCTTCATGACAATGAATTACTACTCCATGATTCAGGAAGATGGTGTGGAATGTGAATTACCACCCAACACTCAAGCTATGAAAGTTGATTACTCATTAGCAGGTGACTGAGTGGCACAAACCACCTGGACACTTTTGGATGCCCCTCCTGTTTGAGTGTACTGTGTGTATTTGTAACTGTACTGTATTGTACTGTACATTGTGATGCAGTTGGCTGTATCAACATTGAATTAAAAAAAGATCTTATATATAGATATATCTTCATCTACCTTTGTGTTTGGTTAAAGACACAATTTGAAAAAAATTCTAGGATGCAAGAACTTATCTGGCCGTCAATAGTAAGTAACCAGGTTAAAGCTTAATCAGGACACCCCCTGTAACTTAACACTAACATTTCTAGAGGACTTACAACAACCTTAACAATGAAACTCAAAAGAAAACCAACAGTTAAAACAGCCCTGAAACAGTTACATACTGCACATTCGATTGTTCCCCAAAGGGTGACTCATGTTTGTTTTTACTTCTACGGTATTTGAATTTAAATTGCTGCCTGTTTACCATCTGAATTACTTTGCAATACCAATGACACTGAATATGATGCATTCAGTCTACCAAGACACAAGGCCACATTGACATCAGATTATCATCATAACTTTGAAGCGATTGTGCAAACGTCTTTTGGGCTCAGACTGCTGCATAACTTGTTAATATATGACAGTTTCATTTTTGTTATAGTTTATTCTCGCAATAGAGTGACCTTTGTCCACATATTTATAATTTTATGCCTTTATTCTTCTTCAGTGATTGTGTAGTGGGAGCATGGGTCTCTACTTTTCTTTCAAAAACGAAACAAATGGCACACTATCTTTCTAGATTCTATTTAGATTTCCAAATGTAAACAGGCAAGAATTGTTAAAGACGTGGCCTTTTGCCTGGAGTCAGCTGGGATAGGCTCCAGCACCCTGTGACCCTAACCAGGATAAGCAGTGTTGAAAATGGATGGATGGATGGATGGATGGTTCAAGTCGAAGTCAGGTCGAGTCTCATGAATCTGGGATAGGCTCCAGTTCCACTCAAAAGGATCACCAGTATATAAAATGGATGCATGGACTTTATTCTTATGATCATTTCTGTGTGGTTCTAATAGTCCTCTGCAATTGACTGGGGACCAGTGCAGTGTGTAGTCCGCCTCTTAGCGAAAGTAATCTCGGCTGGAAAGCAGTTACCCGCGATCACTAATGAGGACAGGATATAGAAAACGGATGAATGGATCTAATAATCCTCAGCAGAGCTGACTCGCCCATGAAGCAATCTAGGCAAATGCTAAGGGTGCCGTGTTCTCCGCGGGGTGCCACAGTCGTGAAGAAAATACACTTTCAATATACAGTAGCCATCCATTCATCCACCCACCATTTTCTATTATGCTTATCCTCACAAGGGTTCCTTCAATATACAGTGGAACCTCGATAATCGTCAGATGTAGCCGATTCTCTGTTCCATTGAAGCACATTTTTTGAGGACATATGCATATTGCTGTACAACACGAAATTGTTTTGTAGTTTTTTTCCGTGGGCTAAAACGCCCAGTACAGTACAACGTTATTGTACATAAATATTAAAAAAGTCTGAAAAGGTTTGAAAGTTTCACATTTTATCTAAACGTACCATACCGTGCTGGGTCACGGTGGCATTGTTGTCATCCAGCCATCAAAGGCGAGTCGCTTTCATGACCTGGAATTAGTGTGCTTCCTGGTTCCAAATCCATTACCCAAGGGGAACGATCGACTTGACGAAAAAATTATACTGTACCAAAAGTAGCATGTTCCAGACACCAGAGATGTATTGTTTGTATTCTTCAGAGTTAACACTGCTGCCATGCCGCGCTCTCTCTCCCCGCAGCACTCTATAGCACAATAGACAACAGAGACTGTATAACCATCATGGCTGCTACGTCAAAGCCCCACATTCAACAAGGACGCCATGTATGCACGGGAGGAACATCTAGTCATATTGTATATCAGTGACCGTGACATACGTCAGTCCCATCCTCTGCCTGCATTGTGTCACAGCACCAGTATACAATTCTCGAACTAACAGACTTTGTCAACAGTGGTTCGAGTCTAAGTCAGGTCAAACGATAGTTTAAGTGATAAATGGAAACTATTTTTGGGCACATTGGTCAGTCACGACGGTCCATTTTATCCGGTGTCTGTTTTATCGCCACTGTAGTTGTTAAAATTTGTTAGTCGTATCAACTCTTTAAAATTTAAAAGCTAACAGTAGGGTCAAATGTAAAGCAATGCCCAATTAATATTACTAAAAAATTATATCATACCAAATAAGATACAGTAATGAAGTGAAGCATCTTTTGTACTGCATCTAACATGTACTGTTATGTTAATAACATGCTACTGAAAGATTAGCCTCTACATGGTATGCTATTCAGAAAATAACCAGTTTTATATTTCTGTAGCTGGGCAGCAGGGAGGCGTCTTAAAGGTTATAGATATGTTGATTAAACCTACTCAGTTGGTGCCTACATTGGCCTAATCTACGCTTTTATTATTTGTGGTACTGTATTTACATATGCAACGTTGTATGTCACTGATGGTATAGTGGTACACTCGCCTGACTTTGGTGCAGGCAGCGTGGGTTCAATTCCCACACAGTGAGAGTGTGAATGGTTGTCCGTGTCTATATGTGCCCTGTGACTGACTGGTGACCAGTTCAGGGTGTAGTCTGCCTTTTGTCCGGAGTCAGATGGGATAGGCTCCAGCACCCTGTGACCCTAACCAGGATAAGCGGTGTTGAAAACGGATGGATGGTTGTATTTATATCTAGCAAGCTAATGTTTCACCTGTTTTTAATAGTCACACAATCAAAACAATATTCCTTTTTACCCCTTTAGCGATACAGTTGAAAATGTCTAAAGCATGTTCATTGTTTTTAGCTTTACACCAGTGTTAAAGTACATATTATTATTACTTTTACTATTATCCATCCCTCCATCTTCTATACCACTTATCCTTTTCAGGGTCACGTGAGCTGAAGCGTATCTCAGCAGACTTTAGGTGAAATATGGACTACACCATGGACCGGTCACCAGTCAGTCAGAGGGCACATATGGAGACATCATTACCTCTCACATTAATATCATCACTGAGTGGGAACTGAACCCACAAAAAAAAAAAAAAAATGTTTAAATCGCATGACTACATTCCATATTAAACTGCATTTTACAACTTATTTGCAGTTACTAATCAACATTTGACTGTAATAAGGCTGTATCTAATCTAAAATGTATATCAGGGGAAAAAAAAAAAACAGTATATTATACATGTGGAAAAACAGTTAGTACATCTGCCTCACAGTTCTGACGACCTGGGTTCAAATCCCGACCTCGCCTGTGTGGAGTTTGCATTTTTCTCCCCATGCCTGTGTGGGATTTCTCCGAGTACTCCGGTTTCATCCCACATCCCAAAAACATGCATGGTAGGTTAAATGAAGACTCTAAATTGCCCGTAGGTGGGAATTTTAGTGCGAGTAGTTGTTTGTTTATATGTGCCCTGCGATTGGCTGGCGACCAGTTCAGGGTATACCCCGCCTGTCACCCGAAGATACCTGGGATAGGCTCCAGCACGCCCGCGACCCTAGTGAGGATGAGCGGTACAGAAAATGGATGGATGGATATTATACTATTATTTTAAAAAACACATTCACTGCCAATGACGGCTTCAGAAGTCAAATATCCTGGGAGGGCTGGCAGTGATTAATTATATGCATATTAAATAATAATCATATAAATTAGGATACTTAAATTATTGTTAATTTATTTTGTATGTTATCTTGTAAGTTATCACAATTCGATTCGATTTCTTTTGTAACCATATATCTTAATCACTGATGGACGGGGGCGCCATACAAAATCTTGCCTAGGGCACCACATTGGGTAGGGCTGGCACTGGTCCTCAGTATAAATGAAACTGACGCTATCTCTTGCTGTGTTTACTGGGTTATTACCCATTATAATATTATTACAATTTCAGGTTACCTCTTCAGCGAAGCTGCACTTTTTGTAACATTATGAAGGACCCTTTGCAGGGTTTTACCAAGGCATACAGTATAATGTTAACAGACAATAACAAACAAATACTTACATGCATCAGGCCCACCTCATCATTGATGGGGAAGTCAACCAATCAAAGCTAACATCTGTTGAAAAAAGCTTCAGAACACAAGATTTGTGTGTGTTTGCAACAATAAATAAATAAAAAAGAGATACATGCTCAGTACATCTAGGCGTGGGTCACGGAGTGTGTTTGTGTGTGGTTGTCCTTGCGCATGCGAGCGTGCTGCGTGTGTGTGTGTGGGGGTGTGTGCAAGAGAAAGAGAGTGCTGCAACAAGACAAAAGTTAATGAGGTTTGAAGGCTGCTGTGGCAGCGGCAGGCTCATCTTTTTTATTCCCTCCTCTGTCCTTTACCTCTCTGCTTCCTGCCTGGGCTTTTATTAAAAGGATAATACAGCAAGGGTCTTTAAGTGTGCAGCTGCAAAGAGAAAGACAAGGGCGAGAGAGGAGTGGAGGGAGGGAGAGGAAATTTGGTATGATGAGCAAAAGGCAGCGACAAGGATGGCATGACTCTATAGTAATAAAAAATAAATTTAGATAGATAGATAGATAGATAGATAGATAGATAGATAGATAGATAGATAGATAGATAGATAGATAGATAGATAGATAGAGCAAGCATTTTGTCTTGCCTGTTACGGATTGGCCAATTAGTAACTTCTTAATTGGTGCAGGTGCACATGACTGAGACAAGGGCCATTGTTATGTGTTAAATGATCTCTGCAGACCTCCCATTGGCTCAAATTAGCCCATTTTTTAGAAAATTGCATGTCTCAGGTGTGGTTGTTGTGAACAAGACGTGTGCCTTTTAGTGTTGTAGAGTTGTCGTGTGGTGAGTGCATTGTAATTAGGATGTGGCAGTTATAAGCCTTTCTGTGTCTGACTGGTCGCTTCCACCAGCTGTCTCTCTGTCTCTCTGCTTTACCCGACTGCTTTGTCCAGCTTTCTCACCTGTGTTCTCTCCATCCGGTTGAAATATATACAATGTATTTTTAATCATTCACTTTCGTTTCTGCTTTATCTTTCTCGACTTATTTGACCCAGACTACAATGTGCAATGTATCATTACACTCATTTATTCCATCTTTCCGTACTGCTGGCCGGTTTCCAACTACACTGAGCAGACCGCTATACGGAGCTATCGGGGAAAACAAAAGGTGGCGACATATGCTTCTATATCAATGCAAAAGGGTGAACTGATGTCACAGAGCTCAACACACACTGAGGCCTGAACTTGGAGTCGCTGTTTTTGAACTATAAGTCATTCTACTCGACGCACGAGCTTGCTTCATTCATACTCGCTGGTGTTTACATTGCTCCTCCACGGTGCTCTAGGTCGCCTCAAGATTGTCTTAGTTTTAATAGGAGCGACAGCATTCATGACATCTGAGATTTTCCCTGTGAAATTATGCAAAAGTTCATCAACTGTCACAGCATTCACAGTTTGTGGTCTCCATAAACTTAGTGGCGGTACTCTCATTTACGTATCGTTTCTTAATAGACATAGAGGCTGTCTGAACTTTTGGAAGAATCTGTAATTTAAAAAATACACAAAAATGGTCAGAAATAGCCATATCCTTAATGTCAATTGATAGAATTTCAACATCCTTAGAGATGACCAGGTCTAAGATGTGACCTTGAGTGTGAGTTGGACTCTTAATATGTTGAGAGAGTCCAAATGTGTCTAGTATAGCAGAGAGTTCTTTAGATTTTTTTTCCATGTTATTATCAACATGAATGTTAAAGTCTCCCGTTATGACAAAAGAGTTGTAGTCAGTACAAATAACTGACAGCAGTTCTGAAAAATCCTCCATAAATTTTCTATTGAATCTTGGAGGCCTATAAATTATTAAAACAATAACATTTGGGTCACCTTTAACTAAAAAACAAAGATATTCAAAAGAGCTCAAATCACCCAGTACAATTTCTTTACACTGAAATAATGACTTAAAAATAACAGCAATACCATCGCCTTTTTTCCCTATTCGACACTTGTTCATAAAATAAAAACTTGCTGGTGTTGCCTCATTTAAAACTGTATTCCAGCTACTTTTTGTTAACCACGTTTCATTTAGTAACAAAAAGTCCAGATCATATACTGAACAAAACTATAAACGCAACACTTTTGTTTTTCCTCCCATTTTTCATGAGCTGGACTCCAAGATCTAAAATATTTTCCACATACACAAAAGGTCATTTCCCTCAAATATCCATCCATCCATTTTCCTGGTTAGGGTCGCCAGGCGCTGGAGCCTATCCCAGCAGACTTCGGGCGAAAGGCGAACTACACCCTGAACTGGTCGCCAGTCAGTCGCAAGGCACATATAGACACTGACAGCCACTCGCACCCACATTCACACCGTCACTGAGTGGGAACTGAACCCACACTGCCCGCACCAAAGTCAGGCGAGTGTACCACTACACCATCAGTGACTTTCCCTCAAATATTGTTCACAAATCTGTCTCAATCTGTGTTAGTGAACATTTCTCCTTTGTCGAGATAATCCATCCCACCTCACAGGTGTGGCATATCAAGATGCTGATTAGACAGCATGATTATTGCACAGGTGTGCCACAGGCTGGCCACAATAAGAGGTCACTCTGAAATATGCACTTTTATCACACAGCAAAATGTTATGAGGGAGCATGCAGTTGGCATGCTGACTGGCGGAATGTCCACCAGAGCTGTTGCCCGTGAATTGAATGTTCACTTCTCTACCATAAGCCGTCGCCAAAGGCATTGCAGACAATTTGGCAGTCCATCCAACCGGCCTCACCACCGCAGACCACGTGTAACCACACCAGCCCAGGAAATCCACATCCAGCATGTTCACCTCCAAGATCGTCTGAGACCAGCCACCCGGACAGATGCTGCAACAATCGGTTTGCATAACCAAAGAATTTCTGCACAAACTGTCAGAAACCGTCTCAGGGAAGCTCATCTGCATTCTCGTCGTCCTCATCGGGGTCTCGACCTGACTGCAGTTCGTCGTCGTAACCGACTTGAGTGGACGAATGCTCACATTCGATGGTGTCTGGCACGTTGGAAAGGTGTTCTCTTCATGGATGAATCCCGGTTTTCACTGTTCAGGCCAGATGGCAGACAGCGTGTGTGGCGTCGTGTGGGTGAGCGGTTTGCTGATGTCAACATTGTGGATCCAGTGGCCAATGGTGGTGGTGGGGTTATGGTAGAGGCAGGCGTATGTTATGAGCAACAAACACTGGTGCATTTTATTTATGGCATTTTAAATGCACAGAGATACCGTGACGAGATCCTGAGGCCCATTGTTGTGCCGTTCATCCACGACCATCACCTCAGGTTGCAGCATGATAATGCACGGCCCCATGTTGCAAGGATCTGTACATAATTCCTGGAACCTGAAAACATCCCAGTTCTTCCATGGCCAGCATACTCCCTGGACATGTCACTCATTGAGCATGTTTGGGTTTCTCTGATACTGACTGGTTTTCTGACCCCCCCAGACCTCTACAATACAGCAAAACTGCACATTTCAGAGTGGCCTTTTATTGGGACCAGCCTAAGGCACACCTGTGCAATAATCATGCTGTCTAATCAGCATCTTGATATGCCACACCTGTGAAGTGGGATGGATTATCTCGACAAAGGAGAAATGCTCACTAACACGGATTTAGACAGATTTGTGAACAATATTTGTGATTTGTGTATGTCGAAAAGGTTTTAGATCTTTGAGTCCAGCTCACATAAAATGGGAGCAAAAATTGTCATGGTCTGTGTTTTGGTTTGGGTTGTGTTTAGTTTTGTTCCATGTTTTCCTGTGTTCCATGTTTGTCGTGTGCTCATTAGGTTGTTGTGTCCACCTGTTCTCGTCTACTTTGTGTCGACCAATCAGCTCTCTCCAGCCACTCGTGTCTTGTCCAGGTGTTCCTTGTTGTCTCGTCAATTTGTTTGTATTTAGTTACCTGGTTTCTTTCAGTTCTTGTCGGTTCATTGTCGTTGTCACATGTCTTTGCCATGTCATAGTCGTCAGTTGTCTTTATCATCGTGGTATGTCATTGTCAGGTGTCATTTTCCCTATCTATTCCACGTCTTACTCACAGGTCATAGTTTGTTTCCAGTTTTAGATATTCAAGTGTTTATTTGTTACTTTGGTTTGATTATCTGTTGTGGGACTTCGTTCAGTTTTGCTTTATCCAATATCCTTGTTTTCCCTTTTTGAAGATTAAATATTATTATTTTGAGACTCCCGCACTCCTGCCTTGCCTCCCTGCTTCCCTGCTTCCCTGCAATTGGGTCTACCATGTTCTTGCCTTGCGTTACTCGCCTTCGCCCTAACCACGTACGTGACAGAATGAACCGACCAGAACAGGACCCAGCGGGAAGAACATGGTGTCACCCTGGACACCACCAAACTGCCTCCCACCGTCCTCAGCCTGCCATCCATACCTACCCTCCTCCAGTAAGCCCTATCGTTCAGTCTTTTCTGTCCTTTTCTTCGGGTCCCCCCACTTGTACTAGTTATTCACCATGACCTACTATTTTACATCCACATGTTTCTTTAGATTCTGATTTTTCTGATTGTGAAGATGGCCCCGATTTAGTTAACCTCCTGTCTGATTCTGAATCTGACACAGATTTAGATTTTTCTGGTTCCTTCCCTAGTTTATCCCGTCCTCGTCAGTTTTTGTCACGTCTCCCCGTTTCCAACCCCAGTGAGTCCAAATCCTTTCCCTCTGACCTTTTCTTGGCCACCCGTTTGGCCATCTACCCGGGACCGCCGCGTGGTGGCCAACGGAGGCGCCCAAGTAAAGGTCAAATTTTGCCCCCTCGTTTCTCCTCTGTTCACAAGTCACTTAATTTTTCACCTGTTCCCACACGTTGTTCCACGGCTCCAATTAAGTCACGTCTAGTCAAACCTGCCACCATGTTCAGTACCAGCCATTTTTCCTAGTACACCTTCCTGAGACCTTGTGCACTCTTCCACTCCCGTACCCTCTACTCCCAAACCTCCGGAGGCGCTCGTCCAGCGGCCACCACCCGACCCCGCTCCGGCGGCACTCGTCCAGCGGCCGCCACCCGTCCCCGCTCCGGCGGCGCTCGTCCAGCGGCCGCCACCCGACCCCGCTCCGGCGGCGCTCGTCCAGCGGCCGCCACCCGACCCCGCTCCGGCGGCGCTCGTCCAGCAGCCGCCACCCATCCTTGCTCCGGCGGCGCTCGTCCAGCGGCCGCCACCCGACCCCGCTCCGGCAGCGCTCATCAACCTAATGTCGTGTGCTCATTAGGTTGTTGTGTCCACCTGTTCTCGTCTACTTTGTCCACCAATCAGCTCTCTCCAGCCACTCGTGTCTTGTCCAGGTGTTCCTCGTTGTCTCGTCAATTTGTTTGTATTTAGTTCCCTGGTTTCTTTCAGTTCTTGTCGGTTTATTGTCTTTGCCATGTCATAGTCGTCAGTTGTCTTTAGCATTGTGGTATGTCATTGTCAGGTGTCATTTTCCCTATCTATTCCACGTCTTACTCACAGGTCATAGTTTGTTTCCAGTTTTAGATATTCAAGTGTTTATTTGTTACTTTGGTTTGATTATCTGTTGTGGGACTTCGTTCAGTTTTGCTTTATCCAATATCCTTGTTTTCCCTTTTTGAAGATTAAATATTATTATTTTGAGACTCCCGCACTCCTGGCTTGCCTCCCTGCTACCCTGCAATTGGGTCTACCATGTTCTTGCCTTGCGTTACTCGCCTTCGCCCTAACCACGTACGTGACAAAAATAAAAGTGCATTTATATTTTTGTTCAGTGTATGTTATAATGATGTCATTAGTCAACATTGATTTATTACCCCACAGATATCAGTCAGATTCACAGATACAATTCTTCATGGGTGGAGAGGCGCCCTTCGCATCTTAGTGGACGGTGATTTCAGGCGAGGGGGGATGGGAGGAAGATCTTGGCGTGGTGTGGGCTGGACTCCAATATTGACAATAGCCTTCACCCTGTCTGTCAGACCAAACATGGAATTTGGGCTAGTCGAGAATGAGTTTTGCATTGGGCTTTGCTCTAAGGGGCAGGGAGGGGTGTGGGAGATTAAAAGTGCTGCCTCATCTCATTTCGTTCCTCCGATTGGTTGAGTAACGCTAATAAATCCATCTGTGCCTCATGTTGCCTTATCTCTTGTTCCTCCGATTGTTTGGGAACAACTGCATCGTTTTGTCCTTCAGCCATGTCATCAAAGCCAATGTCTTCCTTTCGGGCCGCTGAATGACGTACACAGTAAAAAATGTTGGCAGCCAACAACTTAACCCCTTGTCTATTTAGAGAGAAACTGCCTTGTGAAAATGTCTTCGCTCCCAAAAAAAAGCGGAAATTGCCAATGAAATTCACGGATAGTGCAGTACACACTTCTTTGAGCCACTTATTTAATTGACTGAGCCTACTGAAACGTTCATCTCCAACTCGTACCGTTGGGAGAGGTCCACTTATGAAAACGTCAGTATCCAGACATTGCACTTTTGTTAGATCAATGAAATCCTGCTTCAGTACCTCTGATTGCTGTTTGACAACATCCAGGGCCCCTGTGTGTATAATGGCACATTTCACAGTTGGGTGCTGATTAGTGATCTCCAGGATTGGACAATTCCATGCTCCCAACTTTGTGGGAACAGTTCTTCCATTTCTAACATGGCTGTGCACCAGTGCACAAAGCAAGGTCCATAAAGACATGGATGAGAGCGTTTGGTGTGGATGAACTTAACTGACCTTCTCAGAGTCCTGACCCCAACCCGATAGAACACCATTGGGATGAATTAGAGCCGAGACTGAGAGCCAGGCCTTCTCGTCCAACATCACAAATGTGCTTCTGGAAGAATGGTTAAAAATTCCCATAAACACACAGCCTTCCCGGAATAGTTGAAGCTGATACAGTTGTAAAGGGTGGACCGAAAAAATATTGAACCCTATGGATGAGGAATGGGATGCCTCTTAAATTCCTATGTGAGTCAAGGCAGGTGAGCAAATACTATACTTTGCAATATAGTGTATCTGCATCACCACATTAGTGGTACACTTCATTGCTCAATGATTCTCCATACTTGTGTTGTATTTTTTATGTCCTACATGTGTATTTTGCCATTATGGCTGTTTGTTGTCATACTAGAGTGGCTCCAACTACCGGAGACAGATTCCTTGTGTGTCTTGTAACATCCATCCATCCATTTTCTGCACTGCTTAGCCTCACTAGAGTCGTGGGCGTGCTGGAGCCTATACCAGCTATCTTTGGGCGAGAGGCGGGGTATACCCCGAACTGGTCACCAGCCAATCGCAGGGCACATACAGTGGGTATGTAAAGTATTCAGACCCCCTTAAAATTTTCACTCTTTGTTATATTGCAGCCATTTGCTGAAATCATTTAAGTTCATATTTTTACTCATTAATGTATACACAGCAACCCATATTGACGGGAAAAGAACATAATTGTTTAAATCTTTGCAGATTTATTAAAAAAGAAAAACTGAAATATCACACAGCCATAAGTATTCAGAGCCTTTGCTGTGACACTAATATATTTAACTCGGGTGCTTTCCATTTCTACTGATCATCCTTGAGATGGTTCTAGACCTTCCTTGGAGTCCAGCTGTGTTTGATTCTACTGATTGGACTTGATTAGGAAAGACACACACCTGTCTTTATAAGACCTTACAGCTCACAGTGCATGTCAGAGCAAATGAGAATCATGAGGTCAAAGGAAATGCCTGAAGAGCTCAGAGACAGAATTGTGGCAAGGTACAGATCTTGCCAAGGTAAAAAAAAAAATGCTGCACTTAAGGTTCCTAAGAGCACAGTGGCCTCCATAATCCTTAGATGGAAGACATTTGGGACGACCAGGGCTATCCTGGATGAAAACCTTCTCTAGAGTGCTCAGGAACTCAGACTGGGCCGAAGGTTCACCTTCCAACAAGACAATGACCCTAAGCACACAGCTAAAATAACAAAGGAGTGGCTTCAGAACAACTCTGTGACTGTTCTTGAATGGCCCAGCCAGAGCCCTGACATAAACCCAATTGATCATCTCTGGAGAGACCTGAAAATGGCTGTCCACCAACAGTCACCATTCAACTTGACAGAATTGGAGAGGATCTGCAATGAAGAATGGTAGAGGATCCCCAAACCAGTTTTTTTTAATTTCAGTTTTTCTTTTTTAATAAATCTGCAAAAATTTCAACAATTCTGTTTTTTTCTGTCAATATGGAGTGCTGTGTGTACATTAATGGGGGGTGGGGGGGGAATAACTTCGACGATTTTAGCAAATGGCTGCAATACAACAAAGAGTGAAAAAATTAAGGGGGTCTGAATACTTTCTGTCCCCACTGTATAAACAAACAACCATTCACACTCACATTCACACTTACGGGCAATTGAGTCTGCAATCAACCTACCACGCATGTTTTTGGGATGTGAGAGGAAACCGAAGCGGCACGGTGGCCAACTGGTTAGAGCGTCAGCAGGATAGGACAGGATGTGGAAAAATGAGCAAGGCAATGTTAAGGGCGAGTGGCGCCAGTAACATTGCATTGCATTCTTTTTTAGTGTCTAAACACCAGTAAGAACCTGTGAGTTGTTATGTTAGTATAACCTGTGTTGTTATGAGTGATCCTAGCACAAGTAATTAAAGTCTATAGTTTCTGTCGAACATTAGTGAATGAACACTAAATCACATGCATGTTAGTCAATTGGTGTACGGAGTTCCTGTGCCGGCGCATCGAGGGTGAGCCTGATGGGGGGGGGGGGGGGCCGAGTCAACGAGCCCGTCCACCAGGCGACCCAACCGAGGGGACGCCACCGACTACCCAGGACCGGGGGAGGTCCCAAGCCCGACCGAAGCGCCCCAACCAGTCCCAAGGGGGAAGGGCAAGGGCATGGGAATGGAGGGGCACTCCTCCATGGCCCGACAACTGGGGGTGGGGGAGGGCGCATGCCCCAGGAGTCCAGCCAAGAGTCCCACCCTATAATTAAGGTTACCAGATCCCAGACTGGCAACCATTATCCCTGTAACGTGAATGTGTGTGGTGGGGTGTAGTGCATTAAAATTGGAGAAACTGATGGGGGTGAGGCGAGATGGTCACAGGACAATATTGACCCACCCCCGGCACTGCCCCTCCCCCACAGATGGGTGTATGATTCATTAAAACTGAAGGGCCGGCAGAGCAGTGAATCCTGACCGATCGGTAGACCACAGACAAGAGGGGGGTAAGTAGAATCCGAGCGATCCCGGCCCCCACCCCGGGCCCAAACGATCACTGACCCCGACCCCCCCGGGGGAGCAGGGCCAAAGAAACACGCACGGCTCAAATAAAACACCCTCCCAGCAGCCCGCGGCACAGACCAAAATGAACACCCGACCCGGGGATCCCCACAACCAGTACCAATATCAAACCCACGAACCAAAACGCAATGAGTGCGGAAATATTCCAATAAACCCGACACCCATTGATGTCCCAGCCAAAAGTCAAGCAGCACTGCCAATGCAGCCACCCGGGAATGGCCCACCATGCCAAATGGTCCATACGCACAAGCCGCAACCCGACCCCCAGCACCAGGCCAAGCCTCCGCCATTGACGCCCACGCCGGCCCAAGGACCAAAACAAACACACACACACACAAAAAAACAGATCGGTGTAAAGCGCAACCAGCCACCCACCCCGCCAGCTGACCCAACGCTTGCACAGATGCACTCCACAGCCCCACCCGTTTAGCCGACCGAGAGCCGAACCCACCGAAGTACAGCGCTGCGTAGAGCCCGGAGCGCGCCAGACGCGCCACACCGCGAAAGCCCCCCAAAACACAGTCCCAACCCAAGCGACTGGCCACCAACCTCAACAAGGTCAAGACAAGCCCCTGTCCGCCGCCGGAGAACCGGAATGCAAGCCCTGGCCCCAACCCGCCCCCAACGCCCAACCCCAGGGGGAAGCCCCCCAAACCCCATCCCACCCAAAAGCAGCCGTAGGCCAGTGGCCAGAGCAGGGCCAGAAGGCAGGCCCAACCGAGGTGGGAGGTGCTGACAGCCCACTGTGAGCCCCAAGTTAGCCGGGGACCCCACACAACCCGAGGGAGAGAAGGGCGACGACTGCAGCGGCGCACCACCCCGGTATCCGGGCCAGAGAGCAGCCCCAAGATCGGCATAGCCCAGGACGGCATCGCAGACACTACCGGTTCCAAGAGGAGGAGGGGGGAACAGGCCCAGCAGTCCATAAGTGCAGTCCATTTATCATTTATTTTTCCTAAAATATCAAATAAACTACATTTTTTAATGTATCTCACGATTCAAATTAACTTTGCTGGTTGCATTCTTTAACCGAAGAGCACAGACATCCGTATTATTGGGAAGCTTTTATTTTGAAGGTGGCTCTCGCCGCGAGTTGGCGACCTATTACCGTAATGCCTAGTATGAACAAAATTAGGGGCGGCTGGCTTGACTGCTACTTTATGAGTCGAGGCTGGCTTGGCCACAGTCGAAAACTCGCCGGTATGTACATTGTGCAAAACAACATCGGTTTGGCTAAGGACCCCCGAAAATAGCACCTACGAAGAGACACGCTTACGAAGCACAGTTTAAACTGCAAGCTATCAGTTATGCCGAGGAATCGAGCAGCCGCGAGAGAAATCAAGATCAACGAATCCATGATTCGCAATTGGAGGAAGCAGGAAAACGAGCTTCGCCAAGTCAAGAAGATGAAGCTGAGTTTTCGTGGGAAAAAAAGTAAAACAAAACGAGGCGAGGTGGCCCGAGTTCAAAGACCAACTCGAGCAATAGATTAATGAACTCCAACCGCTGGACATCGGTGTAAACAGGGCGTTCAAAGTGAAGTTGCGAGCGGCGTGGGACCGATGGATGACAGATGGCGAACACATCTGTCCGCATCCTCCTAGGGGGAGGGGGTTCCAGTACCTGGTCGACTGGGAAGGGTATGGGCCGGAGGAGCGGTCTTGGATTTCCCGGAAGCTTATACTCGATCATACCCTTTTGGATAACTTCTACGCGGCTCACCCGGGGAAGCCTGGCAGTTGAGAGGGGGGGTACTGTCATATACTGCCCTGCAGTTACTTCCAGCGGTACCACGGCCCATTTACCTCACGTAAGTCACTCTATTCATCGTTCCCTGTTTTGACTCCTATGTCTCCTTGTTCTCAGTGTTTTCCTCCATGTTCCTGATCCACGTCATTCCTACCACCAAGCCAGCCGCCTGTCCACACCACTGCCTGCCACCTGTCCACGCCACTGCCTGCCAACCCACCTAGGAACACCGCCATTACCTTTCCTCAATAAACTTCATAAATTTACATCTGCCTCCGCCTACTCTTGGATCCAGCTACTCCCCATACGTGACAGTAGACAGTCAATTCCACTTTGTTCCCATGTGCTGCAGTAAAGGGGTATTTTGTTAATCTCAAAATCAGAATTGTGTCAGATCAGGGGGGAATAATATGGTGCTGACTGAGATTGCGTGATTACTAGACTTTTCCACCAAGCCGATAAAGTGGTAGCAATAATCAAATTCTTAAAACTTTTGTGATGTTTGAGACTTCAGCTGATAAATGGGAAGCTTGAAAGTTTGGTGCAATTACAGTCATTCTGTTCTAGTTCCAACCAAGATTGTTGTTTAACATTAGGATGTAACCATTTAATGAGGTACTGTATTTGGCAGGCTAAATAATCCATCCATCCATCCATCTATTTTCTGAGCCGCTTCTCCTCACTAGGGTCGCGGGCGTGCTGGAGCCTATCCCAGCTATCATCGGGGAGGAGGTGGGGTACACCCTGAACTGGTTGCCAACCAATCGCAGGGCACATACAAACAAACAACCATTCGCACTCACAGTCAATTTAGAGTCTCCAATTCATGCATGATTTTGGGATGTGGGAGGAAACCGGAGAGCCCGGAGAAAACCCACGCAGGCACGGGGAGAACATGCAAGCTCCACACAGGCGGGGCCGGGATTGAACCCGGGTCCTCAAAACTGTGAGGCTGACGCTCTAATCAGTCGGCTACCGTGCCTAGCTAAATAATAATGTTTGAAATTTGGTGTGTCAAGTCCCCCTTCTGCTTTACCTTTCTGTAGGGTAGCTAGCCTGATTCCATTTTTCTTATTTTTAGACCGTATTTTTTACCATATGAATGTTGTATTAAGGCGGCACGGTGGACCGACTGGTTAGGGCGTTTGCCTCACAGTTCTGAGGACCGGGGATCAAACCCCGGCCCCGCCTGTGTGGAATTTGCATGTTCTCCCCGTGCCTGCGTGGGTTTTCTCCGGTGACGACTCTAAATTGCCCGTAGGTGTGAATGTGAGTGCGAATGGTTGTTTGTTTCTATGTGCCCTGCGATTGGCTGGCAACCAGTTCAGGTTGTACCCCGCCTCCTGCCCGATGATAGCTGGGATAGGCTCCAGCACGTCCGCGACCCTAGTGAGGACAAACCGGAACAGAAAATGGATGGATGGATGGATGGATGTGAATATGAGTGCGAATGGTTGTTTGTTTCTATGTGCCCTGTGATTGGCTGGCAACCAGTTCAGGGTGTACCCTTCCTCATGGATGGATGGAAGTTGTATTAAGGGAATTTATCTAGTGAGTAGTCACAGTAAAACATTTGACTGGGGGAAGGGAGACATCAACTCTAGTGAGGGGGCTGCTTTATACAGTATGAATGCAGGCACTAAAGCAACTTCCATACATTCTTACATAGGGACAAATCTTTCTGCAACAGCAAGCTTTTTTATGAAATTGTGTGCATTATTTATTTTTATTTTTTGAGTTGTGCCTTGATTTTTTTTTTTTGAGCTGTGCTATGTCACCGTGGTTGGTTATGTACATTTCCTCCTCTCTGCTGCGCCCGCGATCACTAATGCAACAGACATTAACATAGTGTTTGATGTCAAGTTAGGAGACATTTAGACACTCTCTGTTTAACAACTGTGTCAAGTGTTTGCCACGTCTATTTACCTCTATAACGACATCAAACAATACTCACATGTGGCAATGAGACCCTGTGGGGGATGCTGAGAGGAGGAGAGGGACAGATAAAAAGAAAAAGATGCAGTTGAGCATGGAAGAAATGAGACCAGAGCCCCAACTCGAGTCAAAGTGAAAATGGTGAATCAGTGCTCCACTGTAGGTCCTTATAGCTCAACAATGACAGGAAAAACCACTACTGCGCAGAGTTGGATGTTCTACTCCAGTTTCCTCTCAAAACTATAGACATGTAAGGTAAATTTCCAGTAAGCTTCATTGACCCAAGTGCTAACTAGTGTTGTCTGTTCTGTAGTCTGTTCTGACTTCGATACTATACCTGCATAAAATATACGTCGATACCGGAACTGAAACGATACTGCGGCAAAAATCTAAAAAAACTCTAACCCTCATCCCTAACCCTAAAAGCATCCATCTATCCATCCATTTTCTGAGCCGCTTCTCCTAACTAGGGTCGTGCTGGAGCCTATCCCAGCTATCATCGGGCAGGAGGCGGGGTACACCCTGAAATGGTTGCCAGCCAATCGCAGGGCACATACTAACAGACAACCATTTGCACTCACATTTTAGAGTTGTCAATTAACCTACCATGCATGTTTTTGGGATGTGGGAGGAAACCGAAGTTCCCGGAGAAAACCCACGCAGGCACGGGGAGAACATGCAAACTTCACAAAGGCGGGGCCAGGGTCTGAACCCCAGTCCTCAGAACTGTGAGGCAGACGCTCTAACCAGTCGGGTCACCGTGACGCCAACCCTAAAAGCAGTGGAATGAAAACAAACAAAGCAATTTCAATTTATTTTCATTCATTCATTCATCTTCCGTTCCGCTTATCCTCACTAGGGTCGCGGGATATTTATTTTTATTAATTCAAATCTTGAAAAATAATGTAATAATGGAATTACCCCATTCTGAACATTAGTGTTTTTGTTTAATAATTCGATCAATGCCTGCATATGTGTATATATATATATATATATATATATATATATATATATATATATATATACAATTTTATATATATGTAGCGTATATTCATTGAAATGAAAATGTAATTAATTTGGAAAAAGATATGAAGGAAGATAAACGCCTGGATTAGTCCGATTTCCACTTTAATCATTAAAATCAAACTAATTTGTCTCGTAAAGGGGCACCACGTCACTTCTTGTACGGATAAAATGAGCGAAAGTGGTGAGAAACCTTTTTATCAGTCTCATAATCTGAAGGTTGCTACATTTTACGAAATTTTGAGTCCTAGACAACAGAGGTTCATTGTTAAACTCAACCCACACAAAACACAACCAAGAGTGGAATTTTATAGAATATTTAATGACATCTACAAGGGATCTAGAGGGAAACACACAAAGGGGACTAATTAAAGAAAGAAAATAACACTAATAATTTTCCAAAGAATAAAAATAGGCGTACGAAAAGGGAAATAGAACATCGTGTGTTGGAGTAAAGTTGAAAACGCGAGCGTATAACGCATCCAGACTGGACGAGAGAGAGAGAGAGAGAGAGAGAGAGAGAGAGAGAGAGAGAGAGAGAGAGAGGACAAAGTTAGGATTTTGTGTGAAGCTAGTTATTTACCCAAAATTATTATGCACTAATATTGTAGTCTGGTTAGCCAGCCAGGACACCAAGAGAGAAAAGCGCAAGTAGGCGGAAGTCAGAAGTTAAATACCTCGGGGGCATGTCATGCTGCTTGCAGTCAAATCAAGACAAACAGTTCCCAAACTTTGGAACCTGCGCTTGTAAAGTTGACACACTGACACAGACATCAAGGCATACATTTGGAATAATTCTGCAGAGTTCGTAAAATATCAAAACAGAAATTTTCCTTTGGTTAAACATCAAATAAGAGTCCCTGATTCAGCTTTGCAGTAGCTCTCAATGCCAGCGGGTGTCGCCTTGTCCCAGCAATTGTTGCTGTTCAAGGACAGATGGTCCGGTGAAAACACCTGGGGGCCTTTGACGCTTGGGAGTTCAGATTTCTAGGGTAGATGTGAATTAGTTCAGGGTCCACTAGACGTCTTCTCGTGCTATTCTCACAGTAGGGCCGCTTGGAAGAATGCAGCCCATCACGTGGGGGGAGGTATGTAATATATACAGTAATGAAAAACATGTGGTCTAATATTTTTTCCATGACTATATTAATAGTCTTTGACTTCTTACATTCCTCCAGTGGCTTTCACTTGCTGCTGATGCTGTTTTCACTGCGTACAGAGCCGCGACACTTTCAAACAGTGGACCTTTTTGCTCCACTTGGATATTAAGTGTTGTTCACCAAGGCCACAATCAATCCGGTATAGGAATTCCTTGGATGAACACTCACAATTGTTTGGCCAATTTTTAAGATGGAGGCCCTTCCTGATGCAACCCTCTGTGTTTATCTGGGCCTGAGATCGGCCTACAGTGTGCGCTGGGCTTGTGCCCCCTTTGCGTTGCATCCCAAGTCTGACAATTACATTGATTGTTTAAACAATAAATTGTGCTGAGTTGTCTATCAGTGAAAAACAAGGCTAACCAAATCAACCATTTGGAATGTCCATCCATCCATTTTCTGAGCCGCTTCTCCTCACTAGGGTCACGGGCGTCCTGGAGCCTATCCCAGCTATCATCAGGCCAATTTGATGAAAAGTACAGAGACGAGCTTTAAAAATGTTGGGACATTTACAAAAGTGATGGAAGGACTAAAATTTGGCGAAAGAACAGATGTGGTCATGATTCAAAACATCCAAGCTTTGACTACATGCTGGCAAATACATGCAAATCAAAAGTGAATCGAAGTGGTGATATAGTCATGATTTAGTCTTGAATGGCTTCCTCTGCAGCGAGCTCACTCATCTTAATTGATGAACAACATCTCCAATATCATTTTAAAATATATTTATGCTGATGTAATCACGATTTGTAATGACCAAACTCTCACTTTATGGAACAAAGAACTGGAAGGGTGCACGCTGCAGACAGAACTGGAAAAAAAAAAAAATCCTCAATATTTTCAAAATGAAGTTGTAGCAGGGTACTCAAATACAATTCTTAATGACTACAGACCACAACACCTGATCTCCTCAGGGCTGTTTACTTTCTCCCTGTACACCAAGTGCTGCACCTCCAGCCATCAAGCCGCAAAACTGATCAAGACTGCAGACGACATCGCCATTTTTGTAAAAGACAGTATGGGCTCCCACAGCTGGTGAAGTGTCAACAGTAGGTTTCAATAATATGCACAGTTTGCGCACTGCTCCAAAAACGACACATGCTGACCCAACCTAAGCACATACAACACGTGGTCTTTGGCGGCATAGCGCCCACCTCGTGCGCCACCATTCTCTTTGGCATGGCGCTGCGCTGTTGTGCCACAGCAGCACATACCCGATGAGTGGCTTAGTCGACGGCACACCGTGCGGCGCTAATTGTAGTCCTCAACGGTTCGGGGGTCCACAGATAGGTGGCCTCCTATTGAGGCCTACTGGCTTAGTGGTTTGCTCGCCTGACTTACATGCAAGTAAGTGTGGTTGAGTCAATACAAAGTGATGGTGTTAGTTTCAATGGTTGTCTGTCTCTACATGTGCCTTGTGATTAACTGGCAACCAGTCCAGGGCAGTCTTCCTTTCACCCAAAGTCAGCAGGGTCTGTGACCCTGAATAGGCTAAGCAGCATAGAAAATGGATCAATGAAACCTGCAACACATCTCCTTGACAGAGGTAATATGATGACACTGCTTCAAGGCCTAATCGTATTTTGAGAAGCTGAACGTTATTATTATTTTTTTAAATGGAAGATCATTTGTTACATATAGACCATACCCAGTTCCATGAAGAATTCACAATTTACCTTTGGACACACACTATAAGATGATAAATGTTGTCCACTCTACATCCATTGCATCCTGGTGATCCTTAAAAGGGGGATCCCTCCTTCTGGGGTCCCATCTCAAGGTTTCTTCCTTTTTTCCCAAATGGGGTTTTGAGCTTTTCCTTGCCCAATTGGCGTGTTTAGTTCAGGGGATGTTGTCAGTCTTTGTCAACTGTGGGCCTTTGAAGCCCTTTGAGACTCTGGGATTCAAATATATAAACTTGACTTGACACGCATATTGTCTTTTATCTTCGTCTTTATTCTTTATCTCATGATCTTTGCCACGGGTAGCATTTTAGATGTGTTCATGTGTTCATTGTGACAGGCGTCTGCCTGTTTGGGCTGTCAAGGACAAACGGTGGCGATGGCAGTTCAGTGGCGAGTAACAAGCAGCAATCAGGAAAGGTCGTCTGTTCTATTCCACTCCATCAGCCACAGACCATGCAGCAGCAAGGCTTTTCAAAGTATTGTGTTTCTTTTGCATTTGTCGATGCATATTAGTGTTTAACGGTTCGTACTTAATAGTTTGCGTGTGTGCAGTGTTGCCCTCTGTTGACATAATCCAGCCAAGGTTTTCTGCGACCAGGGGCCTCTTTTCGTTTGATATGTAGAGACATCCAAAGATCACTCACTGGACGTTGATATACGTCAATCAGCGTTTTTTCTTTTCTTTCCTCCACCCCCACCCCTCACACTGCAGCCTCAGTGTCAGCCATACTGTCCATCTCTCTCACCTACAGCAAATCCTTTCCCTGCACTGATAAAACTCCAAATATCAGGTGAGTGACTGCTGGCAGCAGAGAGATTGCCTGACCTTATTGTTTACCGTCGCTGCCTTTTTGTTCTTCACAAATAAAGGTTTTTTTTTGTTTTTTTTTAATAAACTGAAAGGTCCTCTACTGTGGCCCATGGAGAAAATGAAAGGGGGCAGTGAGGTATGGTACAATGTGACGGGGGGGGAAAAAGCAGCTCATCAGAAAATAACAAAGGTGCAAGTTAAAGATAAGGTGCTTGTCAGAGATTAATCCAGTCCTGCTTGATTGTTTTCTTTAATACCAGACCTGCTACAGCAAGCGATAAGTTTGCTGAGTAATTTGGTTTTCTAGGGGACAGGCAGGGACTAGAGTGGCTGGCTGGGAGCTTGAAATAATATTCAGGTGTGCTCCATAATTGATTTCTTTTTTTCTATCCTGTAGTTCTCAAAGAAAAATGAGATGAAGCGCAAAACTGCTTTGACAGGCCCTTTTCGTTCATCCTGCGACTCCCTGCTTTTCTTTCTTGTTCACTTATTCTCTCTTTCTTTTACCTCTCTTTCCCCTTTGGATTAATAAACTGCCTTTGTTGAATACAATAAAGAAAAAGGGAGAGAGTGCTGGAAGAAACTGTTTTTTTTTCCCTTCTTACTAGAATCTCAATGTGATAGTTTCGGAATTAAAGGATGAATATAGCCCACATTGTGTGTGTGTGTGTGTGTGTGTGTGTGTGTCTGTGTGTGTGTGTGTGTGTGTGTGTGTGTCACATTCTCATTAGTCTTAGGAAAATGAATGCTGAGAACAATAGATTAAAATCTATTACTGTAGACTGGTAATGAAATGCAGATACATCCACCCAGTGGTAATTGGGCTGCTGAAATAAATATGTAAATGTGGTATGGGAAAGAAAACTAGTTAAAAAGAAACGTGCAAAGTTACCAGAAAGGATTCTTTTCATTTTCTGTAGAAATTACATGTTCGTCCCGTCACTCTGGTATTTATTTTTTTTTTTGCCAATCTTAATAGTAGTCAAGGCAGAATTACACAAGGGTTATTAGATAGACGTTACACTATTTTAAGGCTCACTGTTAATCTTAAGCTACAACACGCGACAGTGACCTCCAGCTACCCAATTAGTGAGCCCACATTTAGCTTTACTGTTAACTGCATCTCAAATTCTGTAAATCAACTTTATACCATACACTTAGCAAGCAACCTATGCAGTTTTAGGATTGAAGTCCATCCCTCGTAAATGCGACTAAAATGCATTTTAGTCGTAAAAATAAATAAATAAAAACTGCAATAGTCGTGGACCGATTATTATTTGATCAAGAATCAATAAAAAGAATCAATTCTAAAAAGATTTGACAGTGACAGCCCTAAATCTAATCCAGCTATGAATAACTATGTACCCGATATAAAGAGGAAGAAAATAAAAAACAATTGCTAGAGCTTCCACAACTCTTTCAACCGCATCATTTACTCTTCCAACTCAGCCTCTTCCACAGAAAAGGACCAGTACACCGAGGCTGTGTTTTACCACTGTATCTCTTCTTTTCAGACAGGATCCTTATAATTAGAGATGCATTTACTATTTTAGGTGATAGCAGTTTGCAGGAAAAGAAGCGCAGTGATCTCAAGTGGTTCCATTATTGAGGCTGGGTGGACACGTTGCACGCATGAATGGACTCATCTTTGACCTTTTACCTGTTAATTCCACAGCAACGGTGAAAGAAACCTATAGCAAATAAGTGTCAAAATCAATATCAGACATGCATGTTCAACTCAGCAGAGATCAGATAATAAATAGTAAAGAGACTTCTTTAGGAGTAGAAGTGGCAGTGAATTATCTACAAGACGTATTGTATTCTATCACGTATGTTCCACCTTTGTGGGGGTTTTTTTTGTTTGTTTGTTGTTGTTGTTTGAAGACCAGCAACTACTATGAAAAGCATGGTTGTGATAATGCATGTGCTGAAATTGAAAGCATAACAATAACTATTAGTTGCACTTTAAACTGCTGGAAAGTAAAATAATAATAATAATAATAATAAATCCCACATAAAGGGAGTTTTTGAGAGGGGATTTTGACCTCTTATAGTGTTCCAACAAACTTTTCCTCATCAGTGGTCAATTTTTTAGAATACAGTATTATTCGCTTGCTAGCTAGATGTTCAAATCTGCAAGCAATACATACACACTGTATACAGGATGTATTGTAAAGCGGCTCACGCTAAAAGTAACAGCAACATTTTGTCACACTGTTTAAAACAATGGTGTGAATTTTCGTGTCACTTTTTTGCACATTTAGAACAATATTTGTCATCTTAAATAGTTAACTCCAAATATTACATTTTACACCTAAATCTTAAATCTAAATCTAGATTTAAATATAAATAATAAATCCATCCATCCATCCATTTTCTACCGCTTGTCCGAGGACGGGTAGTGGGGGCAGTAGCTTTAGCAGGGACGCCTAGACTTCCCTCTCCCCAGCCACTTCATCCAGTTCTTCCGGGGGTATCCCGAGGCGTTCCCAGGCCAGCCGAGAGACATAGTCTCCCCAGCGTGTCCTGGGTCATGCCCAGGGTCTCCTCCCGGTGCGACGTGCCCGGAACAACTCACCAGGGAGGTGTCTTGGAGGCATGCGAATCAGATGCCCCAGCCACCTCATCTGGCTCCTCTCGATATGGAGGAGCAGCGGCTCTACTCTGAGATCCTCCCGGATGACCAAGCTTCTCACCCTATTTCTAAAGGAGAGCCCGGACACCCTGCTGAGGGAACTCATTTCGGCCGCTTGTATCCGGGATCTTGTTCTTTCGGTCACGACCCACAGCTCGTGACCATAGGTGAGGGTAGGAACGTAGATCGACCGGTAAATCGAGAGCTTCGCCTTTCGGCTTAGCTCCTTCTTTAACGGACCACAATACGTTTGGGCCTGCCAGGGCGGACCGGCATCTTCCCCCACCATTGGAGCCAACTCACCACCAGGTGGTGATCAGTTGACAGCTCCGCCCCTCTCTTCACCCGAGTGTCCAAGACATGCGGCCGCAAGTCCCATGACACGACCACAAAGTGGATCATCAAACTGCGACCTAGGGTGTCCCGGTGCCAAGTGCACGTGTGGACACCTTTATGCTTGAACATGGTGTTCGTTATGCAGAATCCGTGGTCCAATAAAAGTCCAATAACAGAACACCACTCGGCTTCTGATCGGGGCGGCCGTTGATCCCAATCACGCCCTTCCAGGTCTCACTGTCATTGCCCACGTGATCATTGAAGTCCCCCAGCAGAACGATGGAGTCCCCAGCGAGAGCACTCTCCAGCACCCTCTCCAAGGACTCCAAAAAGGGTGGGTATTCAGAACTGCTGTTTGGTCCATAGGAACAAACAACAGTCAGGACCCGTCCCACCACCCGAAGGCGGAGGGAGGCTACCCACTCGTCCACCGGGGTGAACCCCAACGTACAGCTGGAGGGCAATAAGTATACCCACACCTGCTCGGCACCTCTCACCGTGGGCAACTCCAGAGTGGAAGAGAGTCCAACCCCTCTTGAGAGGACTGTTACCAGAGCCCAAGCTCTATATATCTAGTCGGAACTTCTCGACCTCACACACCAGCTCGGGCTCCTTCCCTGCCAGAGAGGTGACATTCCACGTCCCTAGAGCCAGCTTCTATAGCCGGGGATCGGATCGCCAAGGTCCCCGCCTTCAGCCACCACCCAGCTCACACTGCACCCAACCCCTATGGCCCCTCCCACAGGTGGTGAGCACATGGGAAGGGGGACCCACATTACCCTTTCGGGCTGTGCCTGGCCGGACCCCACGGGTGCAGGCCCGGCCACCAGGCGCTCGCCTTTGAGCCCCACCTCCAGGCCTGGCTCCAGAGGGGGGCTCCAGAGGGGGGCCCCGATGACCCGCGTCCGGGCAAGGGAAAATTGTTCCTGAATTGTTTGTCATCATAGGGGTTTTTGGAGCAGTGCGTTGTCTGGTCCTTCACCTAGGGCCTGTTTGCCATGGGTGACCCTAACAGGGGTGTGAAGCCCCAGACAACTTAGCTCCTAGGATCATTGGGACACACAAACCCCTCCACCACGATAAGGTGACAGCTTAAGGAGGATATTAAATCTAAAAGTGAAATATTTATGTCAATAAATCTAAATGTTGAATGTAAATTTAAATATAAATACTATAAATGTTAACTATATATCTTTATATAAAGCTTAAATATCATCTTAGATATTAGTCTTGAATGGAAATCTAAATAGAATACATTCTAAATGTTAAATATATATGTATATATATATATATTAAATACAAATATTACATGTTCAATCTAAATGTTTTGGGGCAGCACGGTGTACGACTGGTAAGCACATCTGACTCACAGTTCTGAAGATCCAGGTTCAAATCTGGCCTCGCCTGTGTGGAGTTGACATGCTCTCCCCGTGCCTACCTCGGTTTTTCTCCAGGTACTCCGGTTTCCTTCTACATCCCAAAAATATGCATGGCAGGTTAATTGAGGACTCTAAATTGTCCGTAGGTGGGAATGTGAGTGCAAATGGTTGTTTTTTGTTTCTATGTGCCCTGCGATTGGCTGGCGACCAGTTCAGGGTGTACCCCGCCTCTCGCCCCGAAGATAGCTGGGATAGGCTCCAGCACGCCCACGACCCCCAGTGAGTATAATTGGTTTGGAAAATCATCCATCCATCCATTATATTTAGATTTTATTTAACATTAACATTTAATATTTATATTCAGGTATATATGTAAGATTTTGTATATATATATTTAACATTTAGATTTAATATGTACATGTCGTTTAGATTTAAGATTTCAGTTTAGATATACATTTAACATTTACAATTAGTATTTATATTGAACGCTAAATTCAGTATTTAACATTTAGATTTAAAATGTATATTTAAATTTACATATCACATTTAGATTCAAGATTTATGTGTAACATTAAGTATTTGCAGTTAACTATTTAAGTTGACAAATATTGCTCTCAATGTGCCGAAAAGCGACTCGAAAAAAATCACACCGGTTTTTTGAAACACTGTTTGAAGCTAAAAGTGACAAAATGTTGCTGTTATTATCAGCATGATCCGCTTTCCAAATGGCACCCCATATGGTTCTATACGGCATGTATGCATTCAAAGTACATGTATTCATCTCTGTGTTGCAGAGGCAGACGACTGGAGACCACCACCCTAATGTGGAAGAAACTAACTAATTGCTCTGAGGGAAATCAATATGGTGCCAGCAAACAACCTCCCCTCACCGCTCAGAATCCATCAGTGTCGCTCTGCAATTACAACATTGATTGGCCAGTGCTAAATGCAAGTCTGTTCACTACAGGTTTCAGCCAGTCGCTCGCACTCTAGCTGACTTCAGAGACAATCAGTGAGGATCACGCCTATGAATACAGACGATATACCAATTATCTAATCCATGGGAAATGGGCTATAGTTCATTCTTGTACATGATTATCATCCCGAAAATGTATTTCTGATATTTTAAAATAAAAATGAGATATCCTACACCTGACAGCAAAGGGAATTCAGAGATTAGGTGTAAATCTAAAAACAAACTCCCATTAGCTTGTGTGTTGCAGTGACTCGTAATGGAATAAATCCAATTTCTTATCTCATTAGTCATGCATGGAATTAAAAATGAATAAAGATACATTGCAAAGGCAGATTACATTATTTCAGTCCTATGCATTAAAAAAAATAGTAAAAATGGTCGTCTTCCATCGTGGCACAAATAGAATGTACAGTATTCAGAATTGGACAGATCCAACCACTCTACACATAAAAAAAAAATACTTGCTATTCAGTTTCTCTTCCTTCCAAACAGTACAGTAAAGTTAAGTCAAATGAGCAGTCACAATGTCTCGTGAAAGTATGATACCCCATCGTAACACAACTAGACAGTAAAACAAATTTATTCCTAATTGTTTTTATTAGCACATAGAGCGAAGAGAAGTAACGCGCACACACACAAATACACACGAGCATGTGTACACACACGCACCTCGACTTGTCCTGTTTTCTCCCAAGGGTCTCTGTTAAAATTGACCTTCTCTGCCTTTCATCACAGGAAAATATCACCCTCAAAGAATAATAAGGCTGCCAGACACATTAATTAGATGGCGTCTATTTAGATAAATGTCTGAGGGGGAGAAAGGGAGAGAGAGAGAGAGAGAGAGAGAGAGAGATATTGTGTGTGCGTGTGTGTGTGTGTGTGTGTGTGTGTGTGTGTGTGTGTGTGTGTAAGGAAATATGCAATATGAAAACCAATGCATTTCATCCAGCATACACGAAATACATTGTACAGTAAATGCCAGAGGTGTGGACTCAAGTCACATGACTTGGACTCGAGTCATGAATTTGATGACTTTCGACTCGACTTGACAATATGTATATCCCAGTTGGATAAAATTGTACCTTTATGACAAGATGACAAACGTGTGCCTCTTTTTTTTATATATATAATTAATACCTTATATTTTTGATGCAAGAAATGCCGAGTTTAAATTGAAATGTTTTTATATTTGTGTTTGAAATTGGCTCACTAAAAATGTTTGTCGACAAAAAAAAATAAAAAATGCAGTTTCCTCCTATATGCACAATGTGAATTTAGGAAAAATACTGTTGATTATCTAAAAGAGGAAAGCAATTGGCCCTTCATTATTAAGTGAAATTTCAAATGTTCTCTTATAATTGCTCTTTAACCAAGCAAGAATATATTTCCCGCTTATATTTGATTATTCTGACAGGATTGTCAGCAGAATGCTCGATTACTAAATCAGCAGCGCGACTGGATGCAAATTATTTTTTGTAACAGGTCTGAAATAAAGTGAAGAAAATGTCGGTCATATAATAGCATTTTCATAGAATAACTGAAAACCCACTATCAATCGGTTTTGAAGGGGCAATAAACTAAGCCCCCCATGAAGGTGCACAAATATTTGACCAGCCCCCTAGTTTACATCTAAACGTTCAATGCACTTGTTTATGAAATTTGTTTCGATAAATAAATATGGATTTTCAAATATATTAAATATATAAATGCAATGTATAATACTGTATAGACATATTAATTCAATATAAATATTATATATATGAAGATATATTTTTATTTTGTTAGCAAAATGACTCGAAAGGGGATGCGTCACTGCATTCAAATGGTGGTAATAGAGCACTATTCTGCTTTTAGCCCATTGCGTGATGAAATATGACAAGATATGAGCTGTAAATGTCAGCTCAATTTGACAGACAGAAAGTGAAATTGTCAATAAAATGGTTCAGTTGCCTATTTGTGACGTGGTGTCCTGGGTTTATATGCATTACACTGCTGCTCATAATGATCGCATTTTCACAGGAAAACGTAAAATCTGTTTGATTTCATTTTCATTTCTGTGTGCTCATAGGCTTCTTGGTCCAGAAGTCAATTTTTTGTCTTCTGGGTGTAATTTGGTTGAGTGGATTATTTATTTTTTTTGCCTTTGGGCTTATTAAGGACAATATAAACAGTAATTACTGTGATCGCCTAATTAATTCATTTAAAAAAGCTTCACGCCTTTACGGCATCCAGTAAATCTTTTCGAGAGATAGCAATTGAGCAGACTCGTTATGGCTGACATAATTAGCATGTTCCAAAATAAAATACAGCTAAAACAATATTTTTTTTGGGGGGGGTGCTTATTTAATGTATTTCCTTTTTTTTTTTTATTGTTCAAATTCTATCCCATTTCACTAAACGTGCTTTCTGTTAGTTATCCCTCTCTGATCGCTTCACTGTCTGCGGCCTTGATAATTGTAATCCCCCCTATGGAGACCTTCTTTTGTTTTGAGACCATTTCCATGCTTTGCTTTCATCCCGAAGCTTCACTTATAATGGAACGATTTTCTTCATTCTCTGGGTGTTGTTGAAGCTACGGTTGTTCATTCGGTCTTAAAATTATGCATTCGGGTTTTTTTGTTTTACGTTACCGGTCAGTTCATTTTAGGTTTGAGCAATTAAGATTTCGAACCAGAATTAAACTGATTATGGCTTTAGACAATGCATTGTTCCCAACTGAAGCTAATACAAAACATATTCCCCAAAACAATAAGAAAAGGGTTGGGCGTTTTGTTGTTGTTGTTGTTGTTGTTGATGATGATGTTGTGGTCGTTGAAAGGGTAATCCTCTCTGTGGGTTTCTATTTCTTGTAACTGTTAATCACTGTGTACACATGATGCACATATTTTGGTTAAAAATATAAAATAAGATACTTATTAAATAAGTCTGTTCTACGGTGGTGGTTGAGAGGTCAAGTATATACGGTATACGATAGATTTGTATTTATTTTATTGATTTTGTATCCGTCTTCCATCACTTTTTTCTGAACGCCTCTCTCCTCGAACGTAGATTTATCGACACGTGAGAGTGGCGCTTCAGTTTTAGAAGCATACTCTAGCTTTTATCCCCACCTAGTGGTCTTTTGTCTCTTATTGAACTCCTGTGGGCTAGACCTCGCTATCAACACAAACACAAATCTGCCACTAATACCACAACATCAACACATTTATTAATATTTTATTATTATTATTATATATATATTTTTTTTATGGAAACTTGAATGGATTTTTTTTTAAATAAGAAAAACGACTGGTTATTTTGTTATGCGTTTTAAAATAGAAAAAAAACAAAATTCAAATAAAGCTTGATTTTCTTTTTTTGTTGTCCGGTAAGAGTACGGGAACGTTGAATAACGGTTTGATTTTCAATTTTCATTTCTAAAACGAAAAAAGAATATAGCACGGGACACACATCGAAAAATGCCGTGTATTTGTTTTGGATTGGCAAAGGTTGTCACCGGCAAGAACGGTGCTCATGCTGGCCAGTTGAGGGCGACACCGTGATGCCTACACATGCCAACCGTAGGAAAACACGGAAGAAGAACGAGGGTGCTTAACTAATAGCCTACAGTTGTGGGAGAGATCAAATTAACGGTACGCAGTTAGCACTTTTGAGCTAGAGATGGAACATTATATTGTCTTCATTGGACCTTTCTCCCTCCCACACCATACAGCCTACGAATCTCATTCATTCCCCCTCTTCTTCTTCTGCTTCTGCTTCTTCTTCTGCTTCTTCTTCTTCTGTGTTTTCCGACGGCTGGCATATGTAGGCATCACACTCTCGCCCTCTACTGGCCAGCATGAGCACTGTTCTTGTCGGTGACAATTTCCGCCAATCCAAAACATATTCAGGCCATTTTTTTCGATTTCTGTCCCGTGCTGTACTCTATTTCCTTTTACAAATGAAAATTGAAAAGCAAACCGTTATTCAACTTTTCCTGACTCGTTCCTGACAACAAAAAAGAAAATCAACCTGTATTTGAATTTTTGCTTTTCTATTTTAAAACAAATATGTAAACAAATATACATATAATAAAAATAATCAATTAATGCGAGTAAGTTTTTTTTTAAATTTAATTTAATTTCATGTCATGTCATTTCATTTTATTTAGCTGCAGTGGCCAATAGATGACGCCGGAGACTGAAAATGGAACTGTCAACCCACGTCGACTAACAAAAACAAACAGCGGATTTAAAGAAATACAGACGACTCTGCACTGTCTTCAGTTGATTGGAGGCCTGTAATGTTCAAATGAAAAAGCCCATACGCCTTCATAATTTTATAGTGACACATCTTCGTAGTTGTAGCTCGTGTGCCTTAATAATATATGCTATGCACCCATACATTTACTTTTGTGGTAATAGATTTCACGGCCATTTCAGTTTGTTTCCTTTCCAGCAACACCTCTCCCGAGCGACATTTAGAGTTATTCATTTACATTTTTTTTGTATCTATTTGTTCTGAAAGTGTAGTTTCTAAGCTTTCCAATGATGGCAATCAGAACATATCGGAAGATACGGCAATTTAAATCGCAGCACAAAATATCTGAAGGGAATATGGCAATGTAAATTTCAGCACGCCTCAAACTACTTTCCTGAGAAATTCAGCCTCAAAGTTTTTCACAAACCTGCGGAGCTAGGTGCTCATTTGCATGACATGTACATCAGCCCAATCCCCTACTATCCCTCTAACCCTATTTGTTTTTTGGTCACTTGAAACTCTTTCCATCTGAGAGGTGTTGCATGCACTCCCCATGCCTGCGTGGGTTTTCTCCGGGCACTCCGAATGACGAACATAGAGATTGACCAATTATCGTCCGGCCCGATTATCGGCACCGATATTTGGAATTTTTACATACATCGGCATCGGTATTTTTATTTTATTGTAGGGAAGCACGCTAAGGCGCAGGCTGATTTGCTTTTAGTTCCCCGGTCTGGCTCTAAGCGCTCCGCAGACTATGTATTAGCAATGGGGAGAATAGTGTGTGTTTAAATGAAAGTCACATGAAAAACTACAGCTCACGACTAGCACAATAATGTAGCATTAAGGGCGGCGTAAACACAAGCGGCAGGTCTGCTAGCTCGGAGTACCGCCGATATGTCTGTGAATCACCTGAAATATTGCTAAAATAAAATTAAAATGGCAATTGCTGTGACTGTAATTCCAGCGTGACCAGCTAAAAGCCCAAAATTCAGCCCAGGAATTTAGATGGCGAGGCCCCAGTGTGCACAACCGAAGACCGAATTTTTTATTTTTATTTGTTTTGTTCCTCCTTCCTTGCAACGAAGCCCCCAATACTAACCAATGAGCGGTGATCGTGATGTTAGGTCTCATCATTTCTTTTCTGTATATACTGTATGCATAATACAATTGACTACGCAGTCCAGCACCCTAACACACGGCATCGCTAACTGTCTGGTTATTGCTGCTTCCTGTTCCATTCTCTTCCTTCTCCCCCAATAAGACCACCACATCTTCCTCATCCTCCTCATTCTCCAAGACCAGCACCACCTCCTCACCGCCACCATGGGGTCACCCAGTCCCTCAATAACCACTCTGCTCGTGACCTTCACCCCTGATGCTGATGCTGCTGCTAATAATAATAATAATAACAACCATAATGATCAGAACAAGAGTTATGTTCTTCATACACAAAGGCAATCCACTTAAGAAAATGCCATAAATCACACGCAAGCGCAATCATTTTCTGATCATGAGCAACAACAATCAATGATGCTTGCAATACATAAGGACTAAAGCAAGGGTGTCAAACTCACTTTGGTTGGGCTCACATTGTAGTGACGGTTTCCCTAAGAGGGCCGTTATGACTGAAACCATATCAATGGTTATTCTCATTATATTAATATATATACACAAAAAATTGATGGATAACTAGTTTTAAAAAACAGAAGTCAAGGATAATACTTTGTATAATGTTCAAATTACTGTAAAAAAGGAGCTTGGTAAGAAATGATTGCTTGCATGATGTCACAATACGCTAGTATAACTTTTCTCTGGACCCAGGAGCAAGCGGAGAGAGAGGGTTGTGGTGAAAGGTTTGGCAGGTCGTCGGGACAGGGAACATGCGGCAGGCGGTGGCGTGAGCAGGTGGATGGCTTGGCGGCGTGGTGGAGGAGGTCAGCAAGGAGCACTGAGGACCAGGAAGAACACGATGGTCAGAGGTAGGGCAAAAGCTGGCGTAGCTCACGTGCAGGTTTGAGAGCCGTTGTACCGCAGGAGAACGTTAATACTCTGGCAGTGGAGTCTTGGAGCTGTAAGCAATTGATTATTTGCTGCAAATCAGCTAGCACAGACTTTGCAATAGCTTTGGAAAAGTCAGATGGTATTGCGTCAAGACAGCTCGTTGATGGTTTCAGCTGCTGAAACATTTTCGCTACAGTTTTTTGGTCAACTATCAAATTCTGACATGGTAATCGAGTTTTTCCTGGGTGGCTTCAGATGTAGTATAATTTTTTGCTGATGTGTGCTAATATTTAAACTGATGGATTGTATTTTGTCACTAAAATAACAAGCAAATTCATTGCATTTATCTGCTGTTAGGAGTTCTGGAGCCGTCTGATTTGGGGGGGGGGTTGTCAACCACAGCAAACAGAGTACAAGTATTGTTGAAGTTCTTACTGATGATTTCAGAAATGTGTTGCTGTCTAGCCCTGACTAACTATTGTTTAAAATTACAAAGACTTTGTCTGTAGAAGTCATAGTCAATTTGGAGTTTAGTTTTTCTCCACTTACGTTCTGCTTTCCTGCACTTTGATTTAGAGGTCTTAACCATCATAGTGCTCCTCCATGGAGTTCTAGGTCGCCTCAAGATTGTCTAAGTTTTAATAAGAGCGACAGCATTCATGACATTTGAGATTTTACAGGTGAAATTATCCAAAAGTTCATCAACTGTCTCAGCATTCACAGTTTGTGGTCTCCATAAACTTAGTGGCGGGAGTCTCATTTATGTACCTTTTCTTAATAGACGTAGAAGTTGTCTGAACTTTTGGAAGAATCTGTAAATCAAAGAATACGCACAAATGGTCAGAAATAGCCATATCCTTAATGTCAATTGATAGAATTTAAACATGCTTAGAGATGACCAGATCTAAGATGTGACCTTGAGTATGGGTTGGACTCTTAACAGGTTGAGAGAGGTCAAATGTGTCTAGTATAGCAGAGAGTTCTTTTGATTTTTTATGTCATGTTATTGTCAAAATGAATGTTAAAGTCTTCCGTTATGACAAAATAGTTGTAGTGAGTACAAATAACTGACAGCAGTTCTGAAAAGTCCTCCATATATTTTCTATTTTATCTTGGAGGCCTATAAATTATTAAAACAATAACCTTTGTGTCACCTTTAACTAAAAAACCAGAGATATTCAAAAGAGCTAACATCACTCAGTATAATTTCTTGACACTGAAATAATGACTTAAAAATAACAGCAATGCCACCGCTTTTTTTCCTTATTCAACGCTTGTTTGTAAATTTTTTATTTTCTGCTGTTGCCTCATTTAAAATGGTATTACAGCTACTTTCTGTTAACCACGTTTCATTTAGTAACAAAAAATCCAGATCGTAGGTTGTAATGATGTCATTAATCAACATTGATTTATTACCCAGTGACCTGATGTGGAAAAGAGCTAGTCTCGCAGTGATAACTGGAGACAATGGTTTGATAGATTCACATTTTATCCTCACTAAGTTTGTAGTTCTACTTTTTTTGTGCTAGATTTCTTTGACCAACTTTCTGTCCCTTGAAATTACACGGATCAAAAATGCCTGATCTCCATAGGGGTCTGACTTATTCCAATGTGCGCTGGATTCCAATATTGACAATAGTCTTCATCCTGTCCGTCACATGGAGCAGAGAATTTAGGCTTGTAGAGAGTGAGTTTTGCGTTGGGCTTTGCTCCAATGGGGTAGGGAGGGGTGTGGGAGATTCAACTTGCTGGCTCATCTCATTTGTCATTCGCTCCTCCGATTGTTTGGATGACGCTGATGAATCCGTCTGCGCCTCGTGTCGCCTTATCTCCTGTTCCTCCAATTGTTTGGGAACAACTGCATCTTTTTGTCCTTCAGCCGTGTCACCAAGGCCAGTGTTTTCTTTTTGGGCCGCTGAATGACGTAATAGACATCGGTGTCTATTTAAATAGAAACCGTCTGCCTTGTAAAGATGTTTGCGCTCCCAAAAAATGCAGAAAATGTCAATGAAACTCACGGTAGTGCCGTCCACACTTCTTTGAGCCACTTATTTAATTAACTGAGCCTAGAGAAACGTTCATCTCCCAATCGTACAAGTGGGAGAGGTACACTAATAAAAACCTCAGCATCCAAACATTGCACTTTTGTTAGGAGATCAATGAAATCTCGCTTCAGTACCTCTGATTGCTGCTTGAGAACATCCAGGGCCCCTGTGTATATAATGACATATTTCACAGTTGGGTGTTGATTAGTGATCTCCAGGTTTTTTTTTTGAGATATCAGACACCATGTCATTGGTAAAACACAGTACTTTGGTCTTCTTCTCACTGCAAAAACCTTTCACATCCTTGACAGCTCCATCACCAACTATTAATGTTTGGGGTGCCATTTTCTTCTTGTATGATTTAGTTTCATACCTTTCAGGGATGGTGGGAGCTGAGCATTCTTGGCCAGGGTCTTGTAAAAGGACTCAAATCTATTTGTATGTTTGATGTCAATGTTTTGCATTGACTCGCGTCCTTTTTTCTCGCCGTTCGCTGTTGCGACCGTCCATGGCCGCTCACTCAGGGTTGAAGCAGCCCGCAATGCAGGCCAGCCGGACTCCTCAGTAATCAACTGGGGTTGTGTCCTCCCTTTTAGATGTTGTCCCATATCATTGGGCTTTGCGCCCATTAAATTCCAGGGATAACTGCTAGATGGCCCATTACCGTTTTCACAGTCCACCTCCGTCCTCTTTGTTGAGATAAGTGGCTGTCTGTTAGCACACTTCTGCTCATCATTTTGAGACATCGGTAGAGTGGTTTCATTCCTCGACTGTCCATTTACATCCACATACACTTCAAGACGGTGGATTTTCGTTTCCAGGATTGACATCCTCTGCAGCAGTCTGTGATAATTCTCAGTGGAAAAGGGAGGCATCTTGATTGCTGGTCTTGTTGCTAATAGCAGGCTTGTGCTAATTAACAGCCCACACTCACGTAATGGTGAGAGGGTATCCGAAAATATTGGAATATAGCAACAATTGACTGTATCTACAAAAAAAGTACAGTCCCACAGGTTTAGAAATATCCAGGAGTCGCTGCTTCTCAATTATTTAGAAGAAAAACAAGCTTATCAGCAAGAAAAAATGTAAACAGAAGCGAAGCAAGCAGAGTGAGCAAAAAAACGTCTGCACTGTACGAGAGCGAAAGACAAATATATATCAAATATATTTAGGAAGTCCTCGATTTACGAAGGAGTTCCGTTCCTACGCTGGCAACATAACACGATTTTTCGCGTAAGTCGGATTTCACCGTTAAAGTCGAAATTTACGTCGAAATACTTCTGTTACAGGTATTGTCCCACGTGATTGTGACAGAACGCTCAATGTGTGTGGGCGTGTGCGTCGATGTGTGAGTGAGACGGGACTGCGAAGGAGGAAGGAGTGCACGCCGGTGTGAGTGTGTACAGTGACAAGTGTAGTGACGGTGACCGGGGAAGAGTAGCGATTAGCGGAGGATCCGTTGACGTTGAATGCGCAGAGGAGTTAATAAAGCCATTAAAGCAGGAAATCAGTGCTTCGTGCCTTTATTGTTGCCGCCACCCAGCTCAGCTGTGAAACGAGAGAAGGGAGTTAACCCCTGCGTCTCCCGACCACGGTCAGGTGACCGTAGCAGGAAAGGTTAACACTTCGTATAAAGAAACTAAAATAAAAAAATAAGATGCTGTAGTTACCATTACAGCTGAGAGTGTGAAAAAAGGAGGGCGAAAAAGGCAAAGATACTCCCGCCGCACAAACACAGACAAGCACTATGCACTAGCTAAGCAGAAACACTATGGTGCTGGGACAAAATGGCGGACGAGGCACGGGCGTCGTAAAGTCGAAATGTCGTAGGTCGAGTGTGTCGTAACTCGAGGACGTCCTGTATATAAAAGGGATACAGAGCCTCTATTCTGCTTGACCTAACAGCCAAACAGGACAAAAATAAATAAATAAATGACAACATACACACTATGTGGTTATACGGCACGATAGAGGTTTTAATATCCCATGAATCACATCATAATATAATCACACAGCACTATTCATGGACGCAAAGGACTTCCCGTGCACGAGTTGCACGGCTGGGTTGGGCTGGCGAGCCCTTTCGCGGCAGCAGTGGGGCGAGAGTGACGAAGTTTAATTTCTGTTATCAATAAATGTTCTTTTCATCAAGTTACAAAAAATAAACAGCTCAAAACATGCTTCACATATTGTAGTGATGGAAATTGAGGAATACATCACAAAAGACCTCATTCTACATCGCATTTGGCGATGCGATACCGGATATTTTGGACCCTGGAACAACTGAGCCTTTTGGGGATACATTTTTTTCCCCCTGTATTCGCACATGGATGACCTTGACATAGTTTCCAGACACATTACATTCAGTCTTGTACTAATTCCGATGCTAAGTCAATGACTCCATTCCCGAATGCAAATATGCTGTCTGGAGCCATTCATAGACATACAGTATGTCACCCATGGGCTCAAATGCTATTTGGAACATCACCCCAGTTGCTAACACACTATTGGGCATCCATTTATGAACTAATAGGCCACAGCTGTGGCATGTTGGTTGTTCTATCAGGCCCTTAAATCACACACTCCATAACCTGAACAACTTCACACTGATACCCCATACTGACAACTTGTCAGAAGTAGTGCCATCAGTAGCATTGGAAAGACTAGCTGAGCTTCACCGAAAGGCTTTGACTTCACACTCTGGCTGTTCAAGTGTCCATGAGCATGTACTGAATTAGCACTATGCAAGAATGTAATGTGGCTGAAAATGTGTCATCCATGTGTGAAAGATGGGGAAAAAACAACTGACTGTACAGGCATTTTAGGGACAATAACATTTTCCTAAAGCATCTCAATGTACTTTTAGGCAATGCACGATCCATCCATCCATTTACTATACCTCTTGTCCTCATTAGGGTTGTGGGTAACCGGATCCTATACCAGCGGGTATCAGGCGAGAGGAGGGGTACACCCTGGACTGGTTGCCAGTCAATTGCCAGGTCATATACAGACAAACAAACCATTCACACTCCCATTCACACCTATAGCCAATTTAGAGTCTTCAATTAACTTTAGAAGCATGTTTTTGAAACATGAGTAACCAGAGAAAATCAACATAAGCATGGGGAGAACATGCAAACACCACACAGAAATGTTCCAACTGAGATTTGAATCCCAATCTCCAGGCTGTGGGGCAAACCTGGCAACCAATATTTTGTCGCACTGCCATCTGTGTGACATTTACACAGAAATGATCGAAATATGTCATACTATGAGGGGCCATAAGGGACATTATTCAGGATTAGCTCTCATACTTACTATTCAAATGCTTTCACACACACATAAACTACTGAAAGGCTCTCATAAACACAACTCAAACCCTCTCATACGCACGAGAGTTGCTTTCTTAGTGACTACCCAAACACTCTCATAAACACGACTCAAACCCTCTCATATGCAGGAGTCTTGCTCTCATAAAGACTACTCAAACACTTTCATAAACACTACTCAAACCCTCTCAAACGCACGAGTCTTGCTCTCATAAAGACTACTCAAACACTCTCCTAAACACTACTCAAACACTCTCATGCACACAAGTCTTGCTCTCATAAAGACTACTCAAACACTCTCATAAACACTCCTCAAATGCATTCACGCGAGCACGTCAATCACATTCTTGCACGTCACTGGCATTCACGAATTGATGTCAATCATGCTCACGCACACATCGATTATGTTCACACATGACTAGTGTAAATCTTTTATTAGGTAGTTAAATTAAAAAAGTGAAATTATAGACATGCACTGCACACTGCACGCACTCAGAGTGAAGTATTTCATAATTAAAATATGTATAATTTTTATGATTATAGCACATAGCAAATAAAAATAATTCCCCATATTGAGAAACTAAAATACGTCAAAGGAAATAGTGAATTAATTCAAGAAATAAAGTGATTTTTAACATAGAAATTAGGCTGAATTTTCCCTCTGAAAAGTACTTCAGTGTTTAATCACTCTATGAGTACTGAAGAAAAACATTTCAACTATATTTTAATGTGTTGCGATGTACCTATATTTTACAAAGTCATGAAATATTTGACAGTGTGTGTAGTCCGGTTAATGGTGTCTCGCTCTGGGTAGACGAGCCTCCCTACACGACGAGGCTTCTGATTGGCTGACCATTACGTCATATCCTACAGAACGTACACATTAAAAGCAGGCATTTTAAATCAATGAGGAAAAGCGTTATTGTAACACAATAATCAACAAGTATACGACATATATACGTTATAAATATATATGTACTATACAGTACAATGCTATGTAACGCTAATGCTTACTATTGTACTTTACGGCTGTTGGTCAATGCCATATTTTATTTTGAAACCACTTCCTTTTCAACTCATGAATACACGCTCACATAAACATGTCAACTGTCTGCACACATATAGGTCAAATAAATAAACATGTCAAAATAAATAAACATGTCAAATCTATTCACATACCATCCTCAAATCCATTCATAAAATATACTCAAATCCTTTCACATATCCATCTCAAATGCTTGCATACATGCTTGTGGGGGAAAACAAATATTGGGAGATTTATTTTAAGATAGATTTGGACAAATAGATCTAGACATAAATATAGATTTTCAAATAGATTTAGACAAATATAGATTTAGACTTATAAATACAGATCTACACATATAGATACATTTTGACAAATAGATCTAGACAAATATAGATCTATACATATAGATACATTTGACAAATAAATCTGGACAAATATAGATCTACACAGATATTGACAAACAGATCTAGACATGGATATAGATCTACACATACAGATGATAAATTCTCACAAATAGATCTCGACAAATATAGATTTAGATAGATATAGATCTAGTACTTCCTGTCACAGACAAGACTTCATTGTACATACTGGAAGACTGCTTCACATCTAGGTGAATGTCTTATTGAGTTTGAAGTACTTTGTGCGCTTCTTAGCATAATGTAGTTTAATTTGATATTGGTTTCTTTTCAATTGCAAGCTTTCTTTTATGAAGTGAGGGGCAATGAGGAGGGTGTTTTTTTTTTTTTTTTTTTTTAACTTCTGCTCTGGGATCTGTTGAGAGGCTGCAATGAGACGAATCCAACAATTTCCATCAGGAGTGGCTTTTTAGAGAGCTTCACGAGCATTCTCAAACTCTATCTGCATTTCTTGCTGTGTGTGATGACAGGGACGTCAGTAACCTTCTTGGAAGATTGTACAGATGTTTTAGTAGCCTGTTGATTGAATATGAGGCCAGACAGAGATTTGTTGAAGTGACAAATTTAACACCAACAACGTTGGCTGGCTGTCCAGGTCAACTCCAATACAGCATCAGAGAACAGATTTCCCACAGTGTGTCCATTGGAATGGCATGGCAGAGAATTGCATCATGCTTTGGAATCAATCAAATAACCTTTAGACAAAGACTGGGAGTTGAGCCATTAAGATAGTCTGTGTTGTCCAATCAAGAGCTGGACTCAGTGGTGACTAATGTCCTACAGAACACCCCAAATGCAGGTGAAGCATACATACAAGGAAGCCTGAGATCGCGTGGCTTAAGGATACAGCGCTGGCGGGTCAGACAGAGCCCGCATTGAGTGGATCCTATTTGCCGTTCATTTCAACTGCTATTCGTCAGAGAGTCTACAGTGTTCAGGCACCTAACCAATTATGGCAACTTTTGCATGAACTAATTTATATACTGTACACAGACGCACACACAAATATAAAATATAGCGGCCGAAAAAGGCATTTAACACTTCACCATTTTTCTCACTAAATATGCTTCAAACTGTGCCATTGACCTAAAAATTTCAACAGATGTTGGGAACAAGCAAAGTAATCCATACACCCAAAGTAGAGCAAATAAGATCAGCAATTAAGTGTAAAAATGTCAAATTACACAAAAAGACAAATTACAGGAAATCCTTTTCCAGGTAATGCACTGCAGTCCTCCACGACCGCAATAAAAGGTTGCGAAAAATAGTCGAAAACCAATTAATTCAATATTTATTGTACTAAATGACAGCACTACTGAGTATACTTCAATTTATAATTTGGTGTAGCATTTAAACTTTCTCTCCAAACAGGCATTTTGATGGAAACCACAAGCTGGTCAGGTGGCAATTAGTTTTTCATGGCTGTGTGGATGGCTACAGTTGGACTATCATATACATCCGGCGCTTATCCAACAACAGGGCATCAAGTGTCTTGTCATTATTTTGAGGAGGAGTAGAGAACTTTGTCTTGCCCTTAAAGGTCAGATTGTGATCATGGTATGGAAAATATTAACATTGCCTGTTTTATGTTAGAAAGAAGAGGTTTGAACAGTGTTATTACAGGTGTATCAGTACACAACCAAAGGATTGAGCGACTATGGTCAGAGCTCAATAGAGTCGTATCCAGACACTTTATAAATCCATTTAATTTCATGGACACACATGAGGGGCAGAATACATACGTTTTTGACCACTAAAGCAAACCCTTATCTTGGAGATGGTCTCTCCAGAAAGTAACCACCATCAGCTCAGCAGCTGTCTTGTTGCTCCCTTCTGGGAGAGATGAATGTTGAAAATATCCATCTGGTCAGCAGTCAGTTAGTTTGGCTCAAAGCAGAACAGGGGACAAAAGCTGTCTGGATGTTGATTAATTTGCTGAAGAATGACAAGAGTTTTCAGTCCTTCACAGAATCTGCGCAAACCACAACTCACTTGTACAAAGTCAAATCACCCGTTGGGTTTAATAGACTTTCATTATATTTTGTGACGCTCATCTTAAACCCTGTTGCGAATGTAACTGTACAACAGCGATTACTGAATACCTTTAAAATGGGCCTTGTGACACGAATAGAGAGTGGCTGGATCCAAGAGCAGTCGGAGGCAGATGTGAAAGGATGAATAGTTTATTGATGAAAGGTGGGTTGGCAGGCGGCGGTGTGGACAGGTGGCAGGTAGTGGTGAGGACAGGCGGCTGGCTTGGTGGCAGGAATTACGTGGATCAGGAACACACTGGAACAAGGAGACAGGAGTCAAAAAGGGAACAAGGAATAGGGTGACTTACGTGAGGTAAAAGGGCCACGGTACAACTGAAAGTAACTGCAATACTTCGGTGAGGATTTCCTGGTGGTGATAAGGCTGATTGAAGACAGGTGCTGAAAACAGAAGGGAGGAGAGCGAGAGAGAGAGAGAGAGAGAGAGAGAGAGAGAACGCAAAGCGCCCTCCCGGCTACAATAATGGAACTGCAGGCAGTATATGATACCTTGAACCCTGTGAATGAGCTGAAACATGACAATGTCATGTACCAGCAGATCCTTGTCTGTAATCAACTGCATATGACTCAAACATCCTGCATTGGCCAAGTAGTTGAGCAAAGGAGCATTTCTCTTAAGTAAAAAGAGAAATGCGCTTTTCCATCAACACTTGCCAATTCAGCAGTGGTGGCATTCAAAGTAAAAATATAAAGGTGAGTCGTTACACCTTTCAAACTGGAAAACAAGACAACTCTGCAATGTAAAGTAATTGTAATGCAGTTTAAGACATAACTACAAAATTACCTTTTTTACTTTACCCATGAGTTCGGTGTCAGCTATATCTTGGACTTTTCGATTTGCTGAACCATTGACCAGAAAACTAAATAGTACTGGAGAAAGGACGTTTGGTGGTGGACCACCATGTACCAAGCTCGCTGCAATGGCTCTGCCAGCAAAGTAGTCCCAGTCCCCTCTGAGAGCTGCACAATGATAGCAGAAATCTAACGTTGAATAAAGAAAAAACAAATTTCAGTAAAAAAATAAATTGTGGATTTAAAAAGTTCCGACATTCGCTTTGTCAAATGTGGCATACAGTATTCCAGATAATTATTATTTTATTTTATTTTTTAAAAAGCATGTACATTTATGTAATTCAACAATATAATCAAGGCTCACTACAATGAGGCCATAGCATAGCTGTATAGTAATTAAATAATTTAAAAAGCTGCACAATTACAATAAAGTCAAATGTTTCACATTAAATGAAGCCAGTCATTACCTGTACTGGAAAGCACCAAGTTCTTGTTCTTTTTTCCCCCTCAAACATGGGTGACCTGGCAATGTTGCCCAATGTTTTACATACATCAGAAAATTGGAGCCATAGGACAACCTTTGGAAGCCTCGTATAGCTCCCTCCCATACAGCAGTGCGATTTATGTTAAATTTACACTGCCTTTTTGTGTTTAATTTGCTTGAAAGTTCCAGTAATATTTCTTGGACAGGAACCTTTTCTGACCTGTAAACAGAAATAAATGAAAAGATGCACTTGCACAAAATGTAAAACTTTAATTTACATTTTATTTTTTTTGCTATAGGTGACTACAAAAAAATGTGGATGTGATAATGTAAATAGTTAAATATAATGATTCATCTTGTGAGATTATCCGCAATAGATATCCGAAGCTCTCGAGCTCAAATGATCTGTATGTGTGTTGGATTTATCTTACCCAACATTATAAAAAATAGACACAAAAGGAATGAAGACGCTGGTTTCTTTTTCTCATGAGGAGGGCGTATGGGAGATTGTTCAGATCACAGCCTCTCAACACGCTCTAAACAATCCCCCCCCCTCGCTCCTGCTTTTATTTGAAATAGGAGGGATTTACAAATCATAATGTTCTAAGCAATAAGACACAACACAAAATATTTGATTATAAGAGGGTTTTTTCCAGACATAGTGTTCTAAGTAATAAGACACAACACATAATATTGAACCAACACCTGTCACGACCCGACCACATCCGATCACGTCCTTGGTCCAGGCGCCCTTCCATCGGATGATGCTGAGTCTTCTTTTTGAAGGCGAGACATCTAAAATTGTCCATTATACTAATGCAAGCTAAGCAAATAAATGATAACTTCTACAATTTATCTAACATTTCCCTCCTGTTTATCATGTATTTGCACAAATTCTCATATCATCTTACAGTCACTTCATTTCGATTTTTAACTGTAGAATCATTTTTATGAAACAAATACATTTACACTCAGAGTAACTTGTCATATATGAATGTTGTAGTTTAAACATTGTAATCATCTGTATCAGGTAACAAATCAGGTAAAGCAAAATCATCATTATCATCATAATCATCATTATCATCATACAGTATACATCAGCTCCATACGATTTCTCCATCGGGGTTATGGCTGTGGTGATTAATTTACTGATTAATGCCAGAATGCATGGGATACAACAACATCCACATAATGTCAGAATGGCTGTCTACTCACGTTTGACTCTCCATACTGGCAATTATAGCTTGTTGTAATTCCTCATCAGAAAAGTAAGGAGGAGAAGAAGAAACAAGTCTCAAATATGAATAGTCATCATCCTGCCCACTGGCACCAGTGGTCTCATCTCTTTTAACATGAACACTACTGCTGGCTGAGTGGTTGGACCCATGCCCATCTACATGACCAGATTTTCATCTCCATCATGACTGCTGGTATCAGTCCCAATGGTTCCATTACTCCCCCTCTCTGCATGAAGCTGATTAACGTCAACTACAACCCAAACATCCTCGCTGTCATTTTCTGCTTGCATGTTTGATGTGTTTATAATGGGTGAAGTTGGTGAACAGCCATTCTCAGTCTCAGAGAAAGAAATAGATATTTAAACACCCACACACTAGAAAAATCTCACACTTACTAAAACAGTCCTTGGTCTCACGTACAGACAGAGCTTTGGTCTTAAAGACCGTGTGAATTAGCATCCCATTCAGCTCCTGTCCACTCTGAATCTAAGTGAACACCAGATTTTTACCACAAGCCATCAGAAACTGGATGCTAAAAAGCAAGTTGGGAAAATACAATAGCCGTCACGTCCGGACTACATTTGAACCCAAATGTACGACAAAAGCAAACGGAATAAAGTTCAAATGAATAATACCTCAACGAAAAAAGTACTACAGAAAATACATCAAAGAGGAAAAGCCAAATAGTACAACAAACACAAAATCTACCTTATTGAGCAAAACTAGTGGCTAAAGAAACAAAACAAGACAAAGTATCAAACAAAACACAGTCCTTTGATTAATAATTAGTGCAGTGATAGCACAACATTTGACTTAACTTAAGATCATGGAATGGAACACATGGCTTAGAAATAAGACTCACTAGTAAACACAAACTAGCACAGGACAAAAAGAAACACAAACTATATATAGCAACACACACAATGTAATGGGCAACAGGTGGAAACAATCATTTCGGAGAAGACAATCAGACTGGCAAGAAACACACGGTAAGTGCAAGTTACTTAAAACAAGAGTTGGGACTATTACAAAATAAAACAGGAAGTGAACACAAAACAGACAAAATAATCAGACTTCTTTTACCATGTTAACCACATATTATCATTATTAGATTTGTGAGCAGATGATCGAGGATGTGAAGGCAGTTCTTGCGGCTGCAAGCGTAACAGATTTCCACCTTACGCCGCAGAGCAGACAACTAGTTTTCAGTTCGCATCCAAGTGTTATGCACCGAGTCAATGATCAGTGCGAGTAGAAGCACAACAGAGATCCTTCCGTTCGTCCATACCAAGACCATTTGTAAACTGAAAATAATACGGAGCGAGAAGTAATTTTTCTACGAAAATTTTGGCCGTAACCCAAATTGCTTGTAAACTTGGTTACTCGTAACTGTAGTTCCCACTGTACTTCTAGTAGAACCTTGGGTTGAAAAAGACCCGGTTTAGGTATAATTTAGGTTATGTCCCAAATATTTGTAAAAAAAAAAAAAATCCTCTAATTACCGTATTTTCACGACCAGAGGGTGCACCATATTAAAAGGTGCAGTCTCAGTTACTATTTCTATTTCTATTTCTGTATTTAACACATACATAAGGCACACCGTATTATTGGGCGCAGTCACGGTAAAACATACGCTAGCTTAAAACATACGGTAACATGCATGCACGCTAAAACAATGTTTTTAAAAAGGCAGCGGGAGCAAAACTGAGTTCAGTTGTACTTTATTGAAGTATTTAAAAAAGTACTCATGTTATTTTTTTATCAATCCTCATCCACAAATCCATCAAAGTCCTCATCTTCTGTATCCGGAATGAACAGCTGGCCAAGTTCTCCAACAAACACGTCGGGTTCCCTCTCGTCATTGTCAGTTAGTCTCCTTGCCGGGGAGCTGTTCAGCAATGATGCCGGCTTTTGCGAAAGCTCGGACAACAGTCAAAGCAGATACCTTAGCCCAAGCATCCACAATCCATTCACATATGGTGGTGTAACTCACCCGGCGTTGCCTCCCAGTCTTAGTCAAGCTGTGTTTGCCAGCTGTCATCAATCACTCCCACGCCACTCGCAACTTCACTTTGAACACCCTGTTTACACCGATGTTCAACAGTTGGAGTTCCTTCGTCAAGCATCCCGGAATGATGGCAAGCTCCGAGTTCATTTGCTGGACTGGTCCCCCGGGATGTCAAAAGTGAACGAAAAGTGAGCGGGACCTCGTCCATGTTGGTGATGTGGTTGGGCTGGATGTGTTTGTCGGCAATATTTTTACTGCAGTAGGAGCGGAACATGGCCAGCTTTTCCTTGTAATCCGCCGGAAGTTGCTACGCCACGGTAGTCCTTGCCAGGATGGATAAAGCACCAAGACAGACCTTGAAAATGTTCGATTTTCATTTCATCTGCAAGCGTTATCCAACTCGGGCCACCTCGCCTTGTTTCCGCGGAAACTCAGCTTCGCCTTCTTGACTTGGCTAAGTTCGTTTTCCTGCTTCCTCCACTTGCGAACCATGGAGTCGTTGATCTTGAATTCTCTCGCGGCTGCTCGATTCGCATGTTCCTCCGTGTAACTAATAGCTTGCAGTGTGAACTGTGCTTTGTAAGCGTGTCTCTTCGTAGGTGCCATTTTTGGGGGTCCTTAGCCAAACCGATGCAGATATCGGAACTATATAACTACTGGGGGCGTGTCTTTAGCGTCCTCTGTCACGCGCACCCTTCCCCCTTTACATCTGCATGCTGTCGTCAGTCACATCCGTCTTCCTCTATATAAGCAGCGTGTCGGCAGGAAATGCTCCCAGTCAGTCAAGCGGAGCATTCATCACACAACAACATTTATAGATTTTGGAACTCGGTGCACACATAAGGCGTCCCGTCCATTTTGGAGAAAATGTAAGACTTTTAAGTGCGCCTTATGATCGTGAAAATACGGTATGTATTATTTTCAATTTGCGAACGGTCTTGATATGGACAAACGGAAGGATCTGTTGTGCTTCTGTTCGCGCTGCATGATGATAACTTACAGATAACGCATAACGCATTGCTGTAAGCTGAAAACTAGTTGTCTGCTCTGAGGTGTAGGCAGAAATCTGTTACGCTTGTCTCAGAAGTTCCGCCTCTTCATCCTCGATCATGCAATCACAAATCTAATAGTGTTTGCAATTGACGTGGTAAAAAGTCCAGAAATCATTTTATATTCATCCATAAAAACTATTTACAGTATGTACAGTATATTATTTATTGAATTGTATTGTCTGTTTAATTAAGACAATGAACAATTAATCAGAATCAGAATTATCTTTATTTTGTATGTCCAATAAACACAAGGAATTTGTCTCTGGTAGTTGGAGCTGCTCTAGTACGATAACAGACAGTCAATTGACAGAGAGCACTTAATCAACACTGAGACATAAAGACATTGAGAAAAACAGTCACTGGGCAATAAAGGGTGGCTCGTAATCTGGTAGTGCCAGTACAAATATATTTATTTATTTATTGACAATTGTCCTCTAGCACTTAGAGCAGTTTGAATGACTAATATAGCAATAGTCCGGTGCAATGACCATTGTGCAAAGGGCGCCGAGACATCCAAGGAGTGTATGCAGTTTAAAGTGACTAGTAGTGCGATAATCTTGGACAATGTTGATGGTGCAAATGTTGCAGATACTCCTCAGTCAGTGAGCAAGTGGTGCAGATGCCACTCTGGCATGAGTGACCAGTATTGGTCAACAACAGACATGCAAATAGTGCAGCGTGGCGAGACTACTACAGTGAGTGCACAAGTATGTATAATTGGCCCGACAGAAATGTGAGACGAAAAAAATTGGCAGCATGTTGCAATGCAATTGTAGGTTTGTCAGGATTCAGGTTGAAAGTTGGACCCAGATGCAGAGAGGACAGGAAGGTGAGTTTGTGAATAAAGGTTTATTGCAGCTTGGAAGTGAACAAAGGAACTCCGAGAACTAAATCCGGGATTGGCAGGGTTCCAACAAAGACCGGTCTGGCAGGGTAGGAGTCCGTGTTATCGGTGGGCCACAAGAGGTGAGCACTGGCCAGAGGACTGAAAGAAACCGGTTTTATCAGATAAACATGGAAGGTGGGGTGAATGCAGAGATAGGCAGGGAGCTTAAAGAGTACCACACATGGATTTACCACAGCCACAATCTGATAGGGGCCAATGAAACAGGGGGACAGTTTTTTATTTATTTTTTTATTCAACCTTGAGGGATAGATGCTTCGTACTGAGCCACACTTTATGGCCAACCGTGTAAGCGGGTGCACGGATGCGGCAACGGTTGGCTTGTACTTGAGACATGGTAGAGGACCGGAGAAGGGCAGCGCGGGCCTGCTTCCAGACCTTGGAGCACCCGCGTGTGTGGGCCTGTACTGAAGGGACTGCAGGCTCAGGCTCCTGCGATGGGAACAGTGGAGGTTGGTAGCCTAAGGAGCATTGAAAAGGGGACAGACATGGCCAAGGAGGTGCTGGGCAGTGGGTGCTCCATGAAGCGGGACGAGACTGGGATATGCAATGGAGCGCCGTCTCCAGCTGTTGATTGGTGCGCTCACATTGCCCGTTAGTCTCAGGATGATAGCCAGAGGATAGACTAACACCTATACGAAGTGTTGTGCAAAACGCTTTCCAAACCTGCAAGGTGAACTGGGGGCCCCTGTCAGAGACTATATCAGATGGAATGCCATGCAGGCGGAAAACGTGCTCGACCAGACCAGTCGGCAGTCTCCTTGGCGGATGGAAGCTTGGAAAGTTTGTTTCATCTGTCCATAAAATATTGTTCATAATTTGCTATTTTATATCAAACACAAGTTCTCTATAGCAAAATTTAGTTTCACTTGATTAATTTTCTTTTGGAGATATTCCACATTTTGTACTAAAACTTCATGGGTGCCAATAATGGTGTGCACGACTGTAGATGTGATATTGTCGCACAGAACATTTTCTAAAAAAGTACACAAATGGCTAAATGGTCCGCGACCCTTGTGAGGATAAGCGGCTCAGAAAATGGATGGATGGATGGATTTGAATTTGACTGTTGAAAGTCAGGTCGGAATCTACCAGTACAAGGTTTTGGACTTGGTCTTTGGTTTTTAAAGAGAATGACCCCAGGAATCTACTAACAGCAGTCCTCTTTTCCTTACTGACAAAAACAATTTTTTGTAGTTTAATTGAAGAAAATTTTAGCTCATCATCCAGTTGTTAGAAGGCAGTTTTATTAATTGATTTGATATGACCCCTCCTTGAGCCGTCACCTTGTCGTGGTGGGGGGGTTTGTGTGTCCCAGTGATCCTAGGAGCTAAGTTGTCTGGGGCTTTATGCCCCTGGCAGGGTCACCCATGAAAAACAGGTCATAGGTGAGGGACCAGAAAAAGCACGGCTCAAAGACCGCTAATGATGACGACAAACAATGGACTTCGTTTTCCCTTGCCCGGACGCGGGCCACCGGGGCACCCCACTGGAGCCAGGCCTGGTGGTGGGGCTCGAAGGCGAGCGCCTGGTGGCCGGGCCTGCACCCATGGGGCCCGGCCGGGCACAGCCCGAAAGGGTAACGTGGGTTCCTCTTCCCATGGGCTCACCACCTGTGGGAGGGGCCATAGGGGTCGGGTGCAGTGTGAGCTGGGCGATGGCCGAAGGCGGGGACCTTGGCGATCCGATCCCCGGCTACAGAAGCTGGCTCTAGGGACGTGGAATGTCACCTCTCTGGCAGGGAAGGAGCCCGAGCTGGTGTGTGAGGTCGAGAAGTTCCGACTCGATATAGTCGGACTCGCCTCCACACACACCTTGGCCTCTGGTACCAGTCCTCTCGAGAGGGGTTGGACTCTCTTCCACTCTGGAGTTGCCCATGGTGAGAGGCGCCGAGCAGGTGTGGGTATACTTATTGCCCCCCGGCTCGGCGCCTGTATGTTGGGGTTCACCCCGGTGGACGAGAGGGTAGCCTCCCTCCGCCTTCGGGTGGGGGGACGGGTCCTGACTGTTGTTTGTGCCTATGCACCAAACAGCAGTTCAGAGTACCCACCCTTTTTGGAGTCCTTGGAGGGGGTGCTGGAGAGCGCTCCCGCTGGGGACTCCATTGTTCTGTTGGGGGACTTCAATGCTCACGTGGGCAATGACAGTGAGACCTGGAAGGGCGCGATTGGGAGGAACAGCCCCCCCAATCAGAACCCGAGCGGTGTTCTGTTATTGGACTTCTGTGCTCGTCACGGATTGTCCATAACGAACACCATGTTCAAGCATAAGGGTGTCCACACGTGCACTTGGCACCAGGACACCCTAGGTCGCAGTTCGATGATCGACTTTGTGGTCGTGTCATCGGATTTGCGGCCGCATGTCTTGGACACTCGGGTGAAGAGAGGGGCGGAGCTGTCAACTGATCACCACCTGGTGGTAAGTTGGTGCCGATGGTGGGGGAAGATGCCGGTCCGACGTGGCAGGCCCAAACGTATTGTGAGGGTCTGCTGGGAACGTCTGGCAGAATCCCCTGTCAGAAGGAGTTTCAACTCCCACCGCCGACAGAACTTTGCTCATGTTCCGGGGGAGGCGGGGGACATCGAGTCCGAGTGGACCATGTTCCGCGCCTCCATTGCTGAGGGGGCCGACCGGAGCTGTGGCCGCAAGGTGGTCGGTGCCTGTCGTGGCGGCAATCCCCGAACCCGTTGGTGGACACCAACGGTGAGGGATGCCGTCAAGCTGAAGAAGGAGTCCTATCGGGCCTTTTTGGCCTATGGGACTCCTGAGGCAGCTGATGGGTACCGGCTGGCCAAGCGGAATGCAGTTTTGGTGGTCGCTGAAGCAAAAACCCGGGCATGGGAGGAGTTCGGTGAGGCCATGGAGAAAGACTTCCGGACGGCTTCGAGGAAATTCTGGTCCACCGTCCGACGTCTCAGGAGAGGAAAGCAGTGCACCACCAACACTGTGTATAGTGGGGATGGGGCGCTGCTGACCTCGACTCGGGACGTTGTGAGTCGGTGGGGAGAATACTTCGAAGACCTCCTCAATTCCACCGACACGCCTTCCCATGGGGAAGCAGAGTGTGGGTTCTCTGAGGCGGGCTCTCCTATCTCTGGGTTTGAGGTCACCGAGGTAGTTAAAAAGCTCCTCGGTGGCAGGGCCCCGGGGGTGGATGAGATTCGCCCGGAGTTCCTAAAGGCTCTGGATGTTGTGGGGCTGTCCTGGTTGACACGCCTCTGCAACATCGCGTGGACATCGGGGACAGTGGCTCTGGATTGGCAGACTGGGGTGGTGGTCCCCCTTTTTAAGAAGGGGGACCGGAGGGTGTGTTCCAACTACAGGGGGATCACACTGCTCAGCCTCCCTGGTAAGGTCTATTCAGGGGTGCTGGAGAGGAGGGTCCATCGGGAAGTCGAATCTCAGATTCAGGAGGAGCAGTGTGGTTTTCGTCCTGGCCGTGGAACAGTGGACCAGCTCTACACCCTCGGCAGGGTCCTCGAGGGTGCATGGGAGTTCGCCCAACCAGTCTACATGTGTTTTGTGGACTTGGAGAAGGCGTTCGACCGTGTCCCTCGGGGAGTCCTGTGGAGAGTGCTTCGGGAGTATGGGGTACCGAACCCCCTGATACGGGCTGTTCGGTCCCTGTACGACCGGAGTCAGAGTTTGGTCCGCATATCCGGCAGTAAATCGGACTCGTTCCCGGTGAGGGTTGGACTCCGCCAAGGCTGCCCTTTGTCACCGATTCTGTTCATAACTTTTATGGACAGAATTTCTAGCCGCAGCCGAGGCGTAGAGGGGGTCCGGTTTGGTGGCCTCAGTATTGCATCTCTGCTTTTTGCAGATGATGTGGTTCTGTTGGCCTCATCAAGCCGTGACCTCCAACTCTCATTGGAGCAGTTCGCAGCTGAGTGTGAAGCGGCTGGGATGAGAATCAGCACCTCCAAATCTGAGACCATAGTCCTCAGTCGGAAAAGGGTGGCATGCCATCTCCAGGTCGGGAATGAGATCCTGCCCCAAGTGGAGGAATTCAAGTATCTTGGGGTCTTGTTCACGAGTGAGGGAAGAATGGAACGAGAGATCGACAGGCGGATCGGTGCAGCGTCTGCAGTGATGCGGACTTTGTATCGGTCCGTTGTGGTAAAGAAAGAGCTAAGCCGAAAGGCGAAGCTCTCAATTTACCGGTCGATCTTCGTTCCTACCCTCACCTATGGTCATGAGCTGTGGGTCGTGACCGAAAAAACAAGATCCCGGATACAAGCGGCCAAAATGAGTTTCCTCCGCAGGGTGTCCGGGCTCTCCCTTAGAGATAGGGTGAGAAGCTTGGTCATCCGGGAGGATCTCAGAGTAGAGCCGCTGCTCCTCCGCATTGAGAGGAGCCAGATGAGGTAGCTGGGGCATCTGATTCGGATGCCTCCCGGACGCCTCCCTGGTGAGGTGTTCCGGGCATGTCCCACAGGGAGGAGACCCCGGGGACGACCCAGGACACGCTGGAGAGACTACATCCTTCGGCTGGCCTGGGAGCGCCTCGGGATCCCCCCGGAAGAGCTGGATGAAGTGGCTGGGGAGAGGGAAGTCTGGGCGTCCCTGCTGAAGCTACTGCCCCCGCGAGCCGACCCGGATAAGCGGTAGAGAATGGAAGGATGGATGGATGGATGGATTTGATATGACTGTTGAAAGTCAGGTGGGAATCTATCAGAACACCAAGGTTTCGGACTTGGTCTTTGTTTTTTAAAGAGAGTGACTCCAGGTATTTACTAACAGCAATCCTCTTTTCTTTATTGCCAAAAACAATTATCTCAGTTTTTTTGTGGTTTAATTGAAGAACATTTTGGCTCATGCAGTTATTTATCTGTTTTAGAGAGTGACACAACACATCAATTGAACAGGAGTCATCTGGAGACACTGCTAGATATAACTGTGTGTCATCTGAATCGCTATGACAACATTTAGGTTATGAAGAATTTTGCCAAAGGGTAGCATATACAGGCGGAACAGGAGGTGTCCAAGAACTGACCCTTGAGGGACCCCATAGGTCATTGCCATTCGATGAGATTGAGCACTTCCATTGGTTACGAAATAATACCTTTCCTCCAGGTCGGACCTGAACCATTTAAGGACTGTTCCATTTAGTGCAACCCACGTTTCCAACCTGTTCAGCAGTATATTATGGTCTACCGTATCAAAAGCCACACTGAGAGACAAGACCAGAAAAGACACCTTTTCCGAGTCAGTATTCAACCTTATATCATTGAGCACTTTGATAAGAGCTAATACAGTACTGTGATGTGTTTGCAAACCTTATTAAAATTTGTTAATAAGTCCATTGAAGTTCAAGAATTTGCTGAGTTGATTAAAAATAACTTTATCGACAATCTTGGCTATGAAGGGGAGGTTTGAGATGGGTCTATAGCTTGCGAACAGCGTTATATTTTTTAGAAGAGGCTGAATTGCAGCTACTTTAAGAGCCCTAGGAAACTCGCCTGAATGAAAATGAGCAATTCATTATTTGCTTCTAATCAGCTAGCACAGACTTTGCAATAGTTTTGAAAAAGTCAGATGGTACTGAGTCAAGACAGCTCATTGATGATTTCAGCTGCTGAACTGTTTTCTCTATAGTTTTTTGATCAACTGTATTAAATTCTGTAATGGTTCTTGAGTTTTTATCCGGGGGCTTCAGATGTAGCATCATTTTATCATTTTGATGATTTGTACTGATATTTAACCTGATGGATTGTATTTTTTTTACAAAAATAATGAGCAAATTCATTGCATTTATCTGCTGTGAGGAGTTCTGGAGCTATCTGATTAAGGGGGTTTGTGAGATTGTTAACCACAGCAAACAGAGTGCAAATATTGTTGAGGTTCTTACTGATGATTTCAGAAAAGCTTTGCTGACTAGCCCTGACTAACTCTTGGTTAAAATTACAAAGCTTTTGTCTGAAGAGGTCATAGTCAATTTGGAGTTTACTTTTTCTTCACTTACATTCTGCTTTCCTACACTTTGATTTCAATGTCTTTATCATCAAAGTGCTTCCCCACGGTGTTCTACAGTGGGTACAGAAAGTATTCAGACCCCCTTAAATGTTTCACTCTTTGTTATATTGCAGCGAGACCCTTGTGAGGATAAGCGGCTCAGAAAATGGATGGATGTTATATTGCACTGAGGCACGGTGAAGGACTGGTTAGAGCGTCTGCCTCACAGTTATGAGGACTGGGGTTCGATCCCCGGCCCCGCCTGTGTGGAGTTTGCATGTTCTCCCCGTGCGTGCGTGGGTTTTCTCCCGCATCGTAGGTTAATTGATGACTCTAAATTGCCCGTAGATGTGAGTGATTTTGATTTTTTTTTCCCATGCTATTGTCAACATGAATGTTAAAGTTTCCCGTTATGACAAAATAGTTGTAGTCAGTACAAATAACTGACAGCAGTTTGGAAAAATCCTCCATAAATTTTCCATTGTATCTTCGTGGTCGATAAATGATTAAAACAATAACCTTTGGATCACCTATTCGAGACAAAATTAAAAAATTTGCTGGTGTTAACTCGTGGCACGGTGGACGACTGGTTAGAGCGTCAGCCTCGCAGTTCTGAGGAGCGGGGTTCAATCCCCGACCCCGCCTGTGTGGAGTTTGAATGTTCTCCCCGTGCCTGCGTGGGTTTTCTCCGGGCACTCCGGTTTCCCCCCACATCCCAAAAACATGCACTAATTGGGGACTCTAAATTACCCGTAGGTGTGAATGTGAGTACGCATGGTTGTTTGTTTGTATGTGCCCTGCGATTGGCTGGCAACCAGTTCAGGGTGTACCTCGCGTCCTGCACGATGATAGCTGGGATAGGCTCCAGCACGCCTGCGACCCTGGTGAGGAGAAGCGGCTCAGAAAATGGATGGATGGATGGTGTTACCTCATTTAAAATAGTATTACAGCTACTTTCTGTTAACCACATTTCATTTAGTAGTCAAAAGTCTAGATCATAGTTTGTAATGATGTCATAAATCAACACTGATTTATTAAACAGTGACCTTACATTGAATAGAGCTAATCTCGCAGCGATAACTAGAGACAATGATTTGACAAATTCATATGTTATCCTCACTAAGCTTGTAGCTCTACTGCCTTTGTGTCCTATTTCTTTGACCAACTTTCTGTCCCTTGTAATTACAGGGATGAAAAATGTTTGCTCTCCATAGGGTCTGACCTTTTCTGGAGAAGAATGTTGTTTGTATCTGATTTGCAGCCACAACCCCACACATATCAGTCAGATTTGGAGATAAGATTCTTCATGGCTGGAGGAGAGGCCCTTCACATCTTAGTGGACATTGGTTTCAGACGAGGGGGATGGGAGGAAGATCTTGGCGTGGTGTGCATTGGATTCCAATATTGATAATGGCCTTCATTCTGTCCATCTAATAGAGCATTTAGGCTCGATGATAGTGAGTGTTGCGTTCGGCTTTGCTCCAATGGGGCAAGGAGGGGTGTGGGAGATTGCAAGAGCTGCCTCATCTCATTCTTCATTCGTTCCTCCGATTGTTTGGGTGACTGGTGACTCCATCTGCGCCATATGTCGTCTTATTTCTTGATCCTCCAATTGTTTAGGTACAGTTGGAGACCCCTTCTGTCCTTCAGCCACATCAACAAGGCCAATGTTTTCCTTTTGTGGCACTGAATGACGTACACTATCAAAAAAAAATGACAACCAATAACTTAACTCCTTGTTTATTGAGACAAAAAACATCTGCCTTGTAAAGATGTCTGCGCTCCCAAAAAAATTAACATTAGTCAATGAAGCTCACGGGTAGTGCAGTACACACTTCTTTGAGCCGCTCATTTAATTGCCTGAGCCTGCTGAAACGTTCATCTCCAGATCGTACCATTGGGAGAGGTCCACTTATGAAAACCTCAGCATCCAAACATTGCTCTTTTGTTAGTAGATCAATGAAATCTCATTTCAGTACCTCTGATTGCTGCTCTAAAACATCCAGGGCACCTGTGTGTATAATGACAGATTTCGCAGTTGGATAATCCATTAATGATCGCCATGATTTTTTTAGAGATATCAGACACCAGTTCAGTGGTAAAACGGACTATTTCGGTGTTCTTCTCGCTGCAAAAACGTTTCACATCCTTGACAGCTCCATCACATATTCATATCATATTAACCATTTTTTTCTTGTATGACTTAGTTTCATCCATTTCAATGATGGTGGGGGATGAGCTTTGTTTTCCACAGTCTTGTAAAAGTGGCTCAAATACATTTTTTAGTCTGATGTCAATGTTTTGCATTGACTTGTGTCCTCTTTTTTTGCCCTTCGCTGCAGCGACTGTCCACGGCCGCTCTCTCAGGGTTAAAGAAGCACTCAACGGAGGCCAGCTGGATTCCTCGGTAATCTGCTGGTGTTCTCTCCTCCATTTGGTTGCTGTCCCATACAGCATCTTTAGGCTTTGCTTCCAGTAAATTCCAGGGAGAACTGCTTGATGATCCCTTACCGTTTCAACAGTCCACCTCCGTCCTCTTTATGGAGCCAACTAGCTGTCCGTTGGCATCCTCCTGCTTACCATTTTGAGACATGGGTATAGTTTTTTTATTCTATGAGTTCATTTATCTCCACATACACTTCATGGCAGTGAATTTTCATTTCCAGGGCCGCCATCTTCTGTAGCAGTTTTTGACAGTCTTCAATGGAAAAGCGAGGCATCTTGTTGCTGGGCAGCACGGTGGCCGACTGGTTAGAGCGTCTGCCTCACAGTTCTGAGGTCCAGGGTTCAATCCCCGGACCCGCCTGTGTGGCGTTTGCATGTTCTCCCCGTGCCTGCGTGGGTTTTCTCCGGGCTCTCCGGTTTCCTCCCACATCCCAAAATCATGCATGAATTGGAGACAGTAAATTGCCCGTAGGCATGACTGTGAGTGCGAATGGTTGTTTGTTTATATGTGCCCTGCAATTGGCTGGCAACCAGTTCAGGGTGTACCCCGCCTCCTGCCCGATGATAGCTGGGATAGGCTCGAGCACGCCCGCGACCCTAGTGAGGAGAAGCGGCTCAGAAAATGGATGGATGGATCTTGTTGCTGTTCTTATTGCTAATAGCAGGGTTGTGCTAATAAGCAGGCCACGCTCATGTAATGGTGAGGGGGTCTCATAAAATATTTGAATATGGCAACGACTGACTGTATCTACAAAAAGTAAAGTCCCACAGGTTTAAAAAGTTGCTGCTTCTAATTTATTTGGAATAAGAAAAACAAACTTGTCAGCAAGAAAAATGTAGACAGCAGTGAAGCAAGCAGAGCGAGCAAAAAAAAAAGTGTCTGCAATGCACGAGAGCAGGAGCCAGAGAGTAGTGGCGTGGTTTTCCCCGTTAACATTCAATGGAATTAAATGTATATTATTTATGATATTTACACTTTCCAAATGGGTGATGATGATCTATTTTGTGATTCTATTGAGCAAAATCTAAATATTGAGAAAATGAAAAAAAAAAAAAAACAAAAGCACAGAATGAAAAACAAATGGGGCGCTTCCGCCACTTTTCACCCACGTAAGCTTGGTGCTTACCCATCCACCCCCCATCCTATGTACAGTCCCACTACCCCTGCACCGAAGTGCCATACATATCAAAATTCTCCCAGGGTTAATACCCTTCTCTTAACTCTACCTTCCCGCCACAATCCACAATTTCCTGATCTAGTCTGCGTAGAAAAAGAACTTTCCCTACACTAATGGCGGGTAAGCTGGAGTCTATCCCATCTAAGGGCGAGAGTTGGGGTGCACCATGGACTGGTAGCCAGCGAATCACTGTGAATGAATCATTCATTTAACTATTTTTAGGGGCCACACGTTGCCCCATATTTGCCTAGTGTGTATGCACCCAAGATATTATTTTGATATTCATTTTTTATGGCAAGAAATACATACTAAGGAACATGAATTTTTCCTACTTCAGCCTATATGTTAACTCAGCTAGGCTATGTAAACTCACTCTATTCACTTACCTCCGCGTGCCCGGTTGCAATCAATGGATGGGAGAGTCTCTCTCTGAATGTTCTGAACTCCTGTTTTCATTTTCGTATTAAGCACAATAATGCTTCCCAGAGGAGTTGTGTCATAGCAGAGGGCTGTGTGAACGCCACCCGAAAGGCCTCTTTATACTCACGCGGTCGCGCGGCTGACAGCGCCCGCATTGCATCACGTGACCGATGAATTGCCCCGCGCAGCACCTTTGCGTAGCTTGACTCGTACACGACAAAAATAGTTGCTGCGCATCGAACGCCGTGGAGATCATCACTCGTGATTGGTCCGTTTTAGTCACATGCTGTGATGACGTACTCAGCGTGCCCTTTGGTTATACGTATCATCTACGCCGCCGCCTTCTCGATCAATTTTGCAGCATAATTAAACGTATCATCTGGTCATCTAGGTCCATTTGTTTTAGCAGACACTGTTCCACAGTCACCATTGTTGTTGCTTTGTTCCTTGTTACGGAAAGGAAAGTGAAATGGCCAAAAAGTGCATAGGAAACTCCACCCTGTGGCGTCCTAGCCAATACCACAGTAGCGACACCCCCGACCTGGAGGTGAACTGCAGTACATTTTGAAAACTGCACGCGTGGGTTGCGCTCGAGTATAAAGGTAAACTACACGCCGGATAGCCACAGTGACGTCAGCGCGGTCGCCGTCCGTGCGAGTATAAAGAAGCATTAAGATGACGCTATGACCACAAAACTGAATTGAGAGCGCCTCCACTGATGGCAGCCAAGTAGTGTACTTCATTTTGTTACCAACAATCAATTCCACACATTCTTAATGAGAATTTCGGTTTTTTATTGGTTGCCAGGCCCATCTTTAGTATGCAGTAGGAGACATCCGTGGATGATAACCAAACCCTGATCACCCACATGCTTAGCTAAATTGTTTATGTTGATATCATGGCACAAGCTGTTGGTCAATTTTAAAAACTTTTAGCCAGGCTACACAGTGAGCGATTGTTTAGTGGTGCTACCTTACAGCAAGAAGGTTGAGGGTTCAAAAAGGCCGTCATATGTGGATGCTACTCTTACTTGTAGTTTTTGTACATTGTTGAAAACCTCATACAGTGTCAGAGGCCACAGCGCAAGACAATGCACCCATATCTGACATGATTATAAAAAATTTTAAAAATCACATTTGTGATCTGATTATATTTGATACTGCAGGTTTTAGTTTTGACTACCCAACTTTAAGTCTTGTCAAGGTCTCACACTTCCTCAGTTTTCCCAATTTGTTTTGTTCACTCAGCTGATTTCAGTTGCATGCAGACAATAATGTTTTTAATTAGGCGTGTGTTTCAAACAAAGATATTGTGTGGGACTGTTTCCTTTGTCAAAGGAACTTCTGACTGATTTGCTTTGGAGAGAGAAGTTGTTTTCTCTTCCCCCCAGGCTGTTGCTTCCTGAATCTTCAACAGGGAGGAATTCCCTCTTGTGCCTGTTGCCCACTCTCCTTCCAAACACACAGACACACACTGACACACACTGATACAGACACACACACACACACACAGGCAGGGACAATTGCGTTCTACATTCCATTTATTATCGCGTTATGCCTAGATCAGACTAGAAGATTTTTTTTCCGATATTGGCCCGATTAGCCATCGCGGGCGATTTCCCAGATCGGGCCCGACATATTTTGTCAGGAACGACAAAACTTCTTGTCGTGTGACATAATCCACGACCAACGATTTGGCCCTACGATATCAAAATGAAAAGTCTAGCATGTTTGATTTATTTATTTTTTTTTATATCTGCCATGTAGTGTGACACATCAACGACAACTCTCCGACAGCACACCTCGCGTTTATTCACGCGCAAGGATGATTCAACAAAACGATGGCTTGTTTACATACAAACGTTAGTACTAGCATTAGCTTGCTAGGCTACATAACGTTATGTTACCTGCTTACGAGCCATATTGTATTAAAATTACGTGAAGATACCTCAACCTCGTCTGGACTGGATAGCCCACTCACGAGTACCGGTGATGACAAGGCTTTTCCCCTTTTTCTTCTTTCTTCCCCAACGAAATACAATGCATTGGCGCAATCCATTGTTGTTAACGGGTGACGTTGACCGGTGACACGTTTTCTGGTTCTGCCTCTCTGACAGTTTGATTTGACAAGATAAACTCCAGTGATCATAAAAGACGGGATACGGTACGGTGAATAAATGTTGTCACTGTCTGCCCGAGAGACAGCAAGATTTTCTGGCATTAGTCTAACATTACCATGACCAAAATTGTCTTGTAGTCTGATCCAGGCATTAGATAGAAGGCAAATTGGAACCTCAAGCACAAAAGACAGAAAATGTTGGACAATTTGGAAACACACCACACATTTTCGGCAATAATACAGATTTGTTCAACTCAACTCAACTCTATTTATATCACTTTAACAACAACTGCAGCTGTAACAAAGTGCTGCACATAAAACATATGTCAATAATTATAATAATTATACAATCATAAATAATTAAATACAATATGATTTTCGAATTAAAATATACAAGTACTTCCTTTACATTGGCATCTAGCATCCAGGAGGTCCAGAGTTTTATTTCCTCTGGTTGCACGTTTTGTGAATCTGTCAGGAACGCCAGGATTACAGACGTCGATGGCCGGGACACTGAAACTGTAACCTTGTGATCACAGCATGCATGACTTCACTCACGTTAGCTACAAGCTGGGTTTGAAAGTAAACAGCTACTGTTTTCTAACAACCGATAGTTCGTCCGTTGGCGAGTAACACACATACAGAAAGATTGGTTGTATTCTCCTGTCCCATATAGTCGTCTCTCTAGCTTCACTTCACTACATTTTAGCACCAGTTTTCATTTCTCTCCAGACCTCCACCGGGACGCATGCAGCTCCACGTTGAGGGGGCGAAGCTCCTCGTGGTCACACCATCGCAGACCAGCTGCCAAAGTCCAATTGCGCCGACATTCTCCGCTCAACAAAAACGGTGGCATTGCAAACATGCTGCCTGTGAAGGCACAGAACAACAAATGCCCAAACTCTCCATCAAAGAATGCCACAGCCAAAAACATAGAAAACTTGAGCTGTTGTAACAGGCTGCCAAATCAAGGGCTTCATCATTGATCTAAATGTTCAAAATAATACCATTGAGCTCTATTTTAGTGATTGCGTAAATCCGACGTGATTCCGTGGCGTAACTGTGCTGAGGTGGGTTAGACACGGTGTAATTTTGTGGACCAGCACACCTGAGCGCATCTAAAAAGGGATGTCTGCGCTGCTGTGGCCGTGATCAGAGCCGACTTCAATACTGTCCAATAAAAGCGGCTCCTCTCATATCATTTAATTGTGGCGCGCTAGAAGCACACTAACAGTCTTTGACATTGGTGGAAGAAGAAACTGATTTGCTCGAGTCCGGGAGGTCAAAGGGCGCAAAGTACGTTTATACGGAACTGCAAGCAGACCTCCATGGGCAAATGATGTAAAGGAAATTACAAATATCTGCACGGTGAAGTGAGCACTTGAAGACTGTCCCTCAAACCCAATCGTTCGTGTGCCTCTCCATGCTGGCCAGAGGGAGGATTTTAAAAAATATAATAATAATAATAATGCATTATCCATCCATCCATTTTCTGTGCCGCTTCTCCTCACTAGGGTCGCGGGCGTGCTGGAGCCTATCCCAGCTGTCATCGGGCAGGAGGCGGGGTACACCCTGAACTGGTTGCCAGCCAATCGCAGGGCACATACGAACAAACAACCATTCGCACTCACAGTCATGCCTACGGGCAATTTAGAGTCTCCAATTAATGCATGTTTTTGGGATGTGGGAGGAAACCGGAGTACCCGGAGAAAACCCACGCAGGCACGGGGAGAACATGCAAACTCCACACAGGCGGGGCCAGGGATTGAACCCGGGTCCTCAGAACTGTGAGGCTGACGCTCTAACCAGTCAGCCACCGTGCCGTAATAATGCATTAAATTAATTGAATTCTACAAGGATTCAGATGCCCACTATTCACATATATATGAATGGATTACGACTGATATCTACCATGTCATGTGGTAATGCTTTCCCTTCTCTCGCAGCGTTGTCTACGTGATGTTGGGTGGAGCCACAGATTCATACCTGATTTCAATCAGCTGTTGGTATATTTAAGTTTGGCTCATGCTGAAGGAAGGTGCCGGAGTATTGCCTTTGTAGCCGTTTATCTTGTGGTCATTCTCTAGTTCCCAGTCCTTGTTCCTGTTGCTCTACGTCTCTCGGTTCCAGTGCCACTTAAGGTCTGTGTAATGTTAAGTACTACTGTGATTTTGTGTTTCCATTCTTGTTTGCCTTGGTGTAACAGAAATACTAAATAGTTTCGGGTTTTAAAGTACTTCTGTGATTTTTGGTCCGACCTTTTGTATTGTAGATAGATTTTTTTGTTTTTGCTTCATCTGTACCTCCCTTCAGCTGTGGCCCCGTCCAGCATCTTTTGTTTGATTATATCTCCAAGTCTTCTTTTGTTCTCACATCTGCTATTTTTTTGTTTGTTTGTTTGTTTCATGTTAGTTTTACTTCTACACACAGGTGCTGGTTGGTTTTGATATTGTAATTTTTTTTTTTTTTGCATTGGCTGTTGTTTTTCTTTTTGCTGTATTGTGTTATGTATGTGTTATGTTGTGCAACTGTTTCAAACTTTTACTTCTGCAGACAGGCTCTCGGTGAGAACGAGGCGCTTCCATAAGACTTGACCACTACAGCCAAGGTGATCAGAGAGACAGGCAGGAGAGTATTTTGTTTAACTTCTGGTAGGAAAGGGGAGAAGGAGACTTAGTGGTGGAACCACAAAGTACAGGAAATTATACAAGGAAAAAGGTTAGCTAAGAAGAAGTGGGACACTGAGAGGACCGAGGAGAGGAGAAAGGAATACATTGAGATGCGACAGAGGGCAAAGGTAGAGGTGGCAAAGGCCAAACAAAAGGCATATGATGACATGTATGCCAGATTGGACACTAAAGAAGGAGAAAAGGATCTATACAGGTTGGACAGAGAGAGGGATAGAGATTGGAAGGATGTGCAGCAGGTTAAGGTGATTAAGGATAGAGATGGAAATATGTTGAAAAATCATTCAAGGAAAGAGGTTAGCTAAGAAGGGGTGGGACACTGAAAGGACTGAGGAGAGGAGAAAGGAATGCATGGAGGTGCGACAGAGAGCAAAGGTAGAGGTGGCAAAGACGTATATGATGACATGTATGCCAGGTTGGACACTAAAGAAGGAGAAAAAGAAAAGAAAGGATATGCAGCAGATGGAAATGTGTTTACTGTTGCCCGTAGTGTGCTGAATAGGTGGAAAGAATATTTTGAGGAGTTGCTGAATGAGGAAAACCAGAGAGAAAGAAGAGTAGAAGAGGCAAGTGTGGTGGACCAGGAAGTAGCAATGAATACTAAGGGGGAAGTTAGAAAGGCACTAAAGAGGATGAAAAATGGAAAGGCAGTTGGTCCTGATGACATGCTTGTGGAGGTATGGAAGCATCTAGGAGAGGTGGCCGTGGAGTTTTTCAAAAGCTTGTTCAATAGAATTCTAGCGTGTGAGAAGATGCCTGAGGAATGGAGGAAAAGTGTGCTGGTGCCCATTTTTAAGAACAAGGGTGATGTGCAGAGCAGTGGGAACTATAGAGGAATAAAGTTGATGAGTCACACAATGAAGTTATGGGAAAGAGTAGTGCAGGCTAGACTTAGGACAGAAATGAGTATGAGCAACGTTACAGTTTCATTCCCAGAAAGAGTACCACAGATGCATTATTTGCCTTGAGGGTGTTGATGGAGAAGTACAGAGAAGGTCAGAAGGAGCTACATTGTGTCTTTGTGGATCTAGAGAAAGCCTATGACAGAGTACCCAGAGAGGAACTGTGGTACTGCATGTGGAGGTCCGAAGTGGCAGAGAAGTATGTTAGAATAGTACAGGACATGTATGAGGGCAGTGGTGAGGTGTGCTGTAGGTGTGACACAGGAGTTTAACGTGGAGGTGGGACTGCATCAGAGATCAGCCCTGAGCCTCTTCCTGTTTGCAGTGGTGATGGATAGGCTGACAGATGAGGTTAGACTGGAGTCCCCGTGGACCACGATGTTCACAGATGACATGATCTGAAGTGAAAGCAGGGAGCAGTTGGAGGAACAGTTAGAAAGGTGGAGGCATGTACTGGAAAGGAGAGGAATGAAGATTAGCCGAAGTAAGACAGAAAATATGTGCATAGATGATAGAGGTGGAGGGGGAAGAGTGAGGCTACAGGGAGAAGAGATAGCAAGGGTGGAGGACTTTAAATACTTGGAGTCAACAGTCCAGAGCAATGGTGAGTGTGGTAAGGAAGTGAAGAAACTGGTCCAAGCAGGTTGGAACGGGTGGAGGAAGGTGTCAGGTGTATTATGTGATAGAAGAGTCTCTGCTAGGATGAAGGGCAAAGTTTATAAGACACTGGTGAGGCCAGTCATGACGTACGGACAAGAGACAGTGGCACTGAAGAGACAGGAAGCAGAGCTGGAGGTGGCGGAAATTAAGATGTTGAGGTTCTCTCTAGGAGTGACCAGGTTGGATAGGATTAGAAATGAGCTCATGGCCAAGGTTAGATGTTTTGGAGACTTGTTTTGGAGATTACCTGCAGACCTGTTCATGTCATGGGCGTGTGTTAGGATTGTTGTCTTCCCCCTGTCTTGTACACACCTGCTCCTGAGAGCATCTTTCCCACTTGTGTCTCGTTTACCGTAATTACCCCATGCATTTAACCTCCTGTCTCATTCTTTCTGGTCGCCAGTTCCTTGTACAATTGTTGTCACATTCTAGCATTCCTTTTTTCCAAGTCACAGACTCATAGTAAGACAAGACCCTGTTTCGATTATTGACCTTGCCTCTTTGCCTCACGTTTTTTGGATACTGTTGCCTTTTCGGATTGCCTGCCTGTGTACCGACCTTTGCCCGTTTATTAAACCTCTCTTTTGTGAAACTGTCCATTTGTATTGGAGTCGTACATTTTGGGTCCTGTCCTCTGTTCCGTTCATGACAGAACGAACTGGCCACAACATGGACCCAGCAGACTCAGACCCGGTGCGTAAAGCCCTTCAAGCGCAGGGTCAACGCCTCTCGAAGCAGGATGAGCAGCTTGCTGCCCTCCACCTTCATCTAAAGGGACTGTCAGAGCATCAGGACACTATGATGAGACAGGTGGCCTCACAGTTTGAAGTTCTCATGAATATGGTTCAGAAGAAGGAACCAGCTGGCACAACACCTGATGCCGCCACTGTACCAATGTTTCCATGTGAAGCAATCACCATGCAGCCACCTGCAACCTCTGCTGCTGTCTGCCCACAGCTCTCTCGACTGGAGAGGTTCTCTGGAGATTCTGGGAATATTAAGCCGTTCATCACTCAGTGCGAACTCCACTTTGAGCTAGTGCAAGTTTTTCAGTATTCCACACCAGATCGTGAGGCAGCTCACTCCCTTGTCACCTTAGAACAAGGCAAGCCCATAGTGTCAGATTATGCGATTGAGTTTCGCATTCTAGCAGCTGAGAGTCAGTGGAACAACAGGGCACTACTCGATGCATTTTTTTCAAGGACTATCCCCCGTTGTCAAGGATCGTTTGGTCCCACTAGACCTGCCGACCAACTTGGGCATTCTCATTGGTCTCGCCGTAAAAATCGACAAAAGGCTTTTGGATCGCAAGCTGGACGGAGATCGGCAGAAGGATGCGTCAACGCGCACTTGGAGGACGAGCCTCGGTGACCAGCCAAACCAAGGCAGATCCCCTGTTGCCAGTCTCAATCCACAGGCTAGCATCACCACGGATGAACCCATGCAACTGGGCAGGTTCCGTCTCTCCCCTGAGTAAGTCAACACCGGCTGAGGGAAGGGCGGTGCTTCTACTGCGGGAAGTTGGGTCATTCCGTGAGCAACTGTCACGTCAAGGTTGCCGGTGCTGGTAACAAGGGTACGGGAGCGGTGAGTCTAAATTTCATTAAGGAAGACCCTACCCGGGTTCTTCCTAAAGTGACACTATGTTCTCCTGATCAAGAGATTCAGCTGTGTTGATTGACTCTGGTTCTGACGCAAATTTACTCAACTCCCTCCTCATTAGACGTATGCACCTTAGAACCTTTCAAGTAAGACGCCACCACATCACCTATGATGCAGACGGCAGTTTTATGGGCAAGATCACTCACCGCACCCAAACACACACATTGACATTTCCTGATTCTCACTCGGAACGCATTAGTTTTCATGTTTTTGACGCCATGAATTATGACCTTGTTTTAGGGAACCCATGGTTGAAATTACATAACCTCCACATTGACTGGTCTTCTGGGCAGGTTATGTCATGGGGAAGCAATTGCGCCCGGAACTGTTTCAAGCCGCCATGTGATGTTCAGGGTCATGGTTCTAAGGACAATCCACAGACCCCATCTGGGGATCCTGATTTATCTCAAGTGCCCACCTGTTACCATGACATTAAAGACGTTTTTTCCAAATCCAAGGCCAAATCCCTTCCACCCCACAGACCTTACGACTGTGCAGTTGATTTGCTGCCTGGAACCGCACCTCCACGGGGGAGGTTGTTCTCTCTTTCAGGGCTGGAACACAAGGCTATGAAGGAGTATGTGGAAGAATCACTGGCAGCCGGGATTATTCGGCCATCTTCATCCCCTGCGGGAGCCGTATTTTTCTTTGTGGACAAAAAGGACAAGACCCTGCGACCCTGTATCGATTACAGGGGTCTCAACAAGATAACCGTGAAAAACAGGTACCCTCTTCCTCTCATCTCCACCGCCTTTGAGTTCCTGGAGGGAGCCAAGGTTTTCACCAAACTAGACTTAAGAAATGCGCATCATCTCGTCAGGATAAGGGAGGGGGATGAATGGAAAACAGCATTCAACTCACCGAGACATTATGAGTATTTGGTCATGCTTTTTGGACTCACTAACGCTCCAGTTGTTTTCCAAAACCTTGTCAATGATGTCCTGCGTGACATGTTGAATGTATATGTTTTTGCCTATTTGGACGATATTTTGATATTCTCCCCGGATGAGGAGACTCACATTATTCATGTCCGCTCTGTATTGCAGCGGTTACTGCAGAATGAACTTTATGTCAAGGCTGAGAAATGTGAGTTCCACAAGGCGTCCGTTTCTTTTCTGGGTTTCGTGCTGGCTCAAGGTGAAGTCAAAATGGACCATTGCAAAGTCCATGCCGTGATTAATTGGCCTACTCCCACGTAAAAAAAAAAAAAAATCCACCTAAATTTTTTTTCACCCGATCTATAGCGCCCCCTTGAGGTCGCAGCGCCCTTAGCATTTGTTAACCTCGCCCTGTGGGCGGGCCAGCGCTGCTTACTGGTGTGTTTGGGGTTGTTGTCTTGTTGAACTACTGATTTCAACGTCACTTCCTCTGCAACATGAGGCAACATGATTTCTTAAAGTATTGTGACATATGGAAAATGATCCATGATACCCAGGTATGCAAATTCAGTGTTTGGTGGTCATCTGACAAACTGTCTGCAGCCCTTGGACCCAAAAAGATAAATTTTAATTTCATCAGTCCAGAAAATATTTCTCCATTTCTCTTTCGCCCAGTGGATGTGTACTTAGGCACATGGTAACTTCTTCAGCATGCCTTTTTTTTTTTTTTTTTTTTTTAATTATTATCATTATTTTAAACAGAGGGACTTTACAGATCATTTTTGCTGATCGATTAGCTTCACACAGATGTCCTCTAATTGACAGAGTATTCGCAGGTAACTCCAAATCGTCTTTGATCACCCTGGAACTGATCATTGGCTCGTCTTTGTCATTGTGGCTATTTTTAATTGCACCGCAAGGGTAAATGAATTTTTCTAAATCTGAATCTTCAATGCATTCGAGGGATGGTCTTTCATTCTCTTCCTCGTGACTGGTTTTGTTTTCCATTTTAACGCATTGTAGCTCATTTTAGCCATGCATCCTATCATTTTCTGCACTTCTCTCAATGTTTCAATCAAAGTATGCCGTTCTTCTAAATGATGTCTAGAATGACCTATTTTCTCTGTTTTGTTTTTTCTTCAGAGCAAAATAGTTATACATGTGCTGGCTTCAACCTTAAATAAGGTCCACATAATTGACACTTGTTTTTTCACAGAATTAATTACCATGCTAATTGAGCCCCACACTGCTTTTATTTTCAACACGGCCCTTTCAATTAGGTATTCAATTACACAGACGCAGGGGCATGCATATCATAAATGTCGGGTTTGCTAGTTTTCTATGATGCTAATGCCCCTACTGGTGAATTACTTGGCATGTAATAATTTAATTTCTTGCAAAAACAGTGATTTATCTGGTTAGTCATGTTAGACAATTATTATTTTGAACACAAGTCACACAAAAAACTTTGAGGTCAAACTGTCACTGTCACGCAAATTTACTGACTTCCCATCCAAATTCAGTGACAATGGCCATAGAACTGTGAATGGAACGCATTGCTATGTAGTTGTAGTGTTGTCTGTCACATTATATATTATTAAATAATTGTAATGTAATAATGTATAACTGTTGGGAATTTTCGAAAAATGAAAATGTAGCAGATTTTACAATGCCAGAATTTTATACTATGTCATACATAAATTGAATTTTCCATGATTGGTTGCAAAATACGAACATTTCGTTGGACACCTTTTGATATTTTGCTGCTTATGCTTATTATCCCTGCAAACTCCCAAAGAAGTAGAATGTCCTTACACGAGACACGCTATCAGTCAGTCATCTTAGATCCCAGAATTCATTCTGAATAATTCATCCACAGACTCTTCACTCACTTTTAACATCGTCAGAGCGCTTTGTGCACTGTATCGTGATGGCTTTAATTCTTGACTCTCCTTTAGCTCTGAGCAGGACACTTCTGATTCTCTCTGGCCTCCATGGCATTCCGTCTCATGTTTCTTTCCATGAGCCTTTTACATACATAGCTTACTCACTCTCAGTGGGGGTTTGTGTTCACCAGTGGCCTGCAGTGGGACCTTCAGTAGGTGTGCAAATCCACATCTTAATACCACCACTATCATGTCACAAAATAATGTACAAAAACACAATAGAAATTATATGTGGCATTACAGAGAAACAAAGAGAGAGAGAGAGAGAGAGAGAGAGAGAGAGAGAGAGAGATGTGGTGCCCACGGCCCTGTTCTAGGAGTTTCTTAATTATTGTCCATCCATCCATCCATTTTCTGAGCCGCTTCTCCTCACTAGGGTCGCGGGCATGCTGGAGCCTATCCCAGCTGTCATCGGGCAGGAGGCGGGGTACACCCTGAACTGGTTGCCAGCCAATCGCAGGGCACATAGGAACAAACAACCATTCGCACTCACAGTCATGCCTACGGGCAATTTAGAGTCTCCAATTCATGCATGTTTTTGGGATGTGGGAGGAAACCGGAGTGCCCGGAGAAAACCCACGCAGGCACGGGGAGAACATGCAAACTCCACACAGGCGGGGCCGGGGATTGAACCTGGGTCCTCAGAACTGTGAGGCTGACGCTCTTACCAATCGTCCACCGTGCCGCCTTAATTATTGTAATAAATCAATTACCTGATCAGTGTCTTTACATAAATGAAGATAATTATTAAAAATAACATACAGTATAATAATAACATATGAAAGGTAATTTGAACATTTTTGTTATTTCAGAGGTGTGTATCAAACTGTCCCTTTGCACTAATCAGTACCCAAGAACTAGCTCTCAGTTTCATTTCAAGGTTGGTGACAACAAAGACACTAAGTAATCAAACCTTTAACTTCCAACTTCACCTCAGAAAAAAATTACAAACCTGTACACTACAATATTTCAGTTCTAACTTCTAATAACATGACAAAAGCATTAAAACTTGAAATAAAATACATCATACTCACCAGAGATGCGTATTATTTTTCACAAACTTCCTCATCCTTTGCTCCTCAGAGCTATAGTTGTGTTGTTGCTGCTATAGAAGTGAAGTGAATAAACACTTTTCCTGGTTCAAACAAGCCAGCCACTCTGTCATCACAATGTCCAGTTTTTTTTAAAAGTCCGCTTTGAAAATGAATTTTTAATCATGTCCGATATCTGTCCGAAGGCACCTGGGTGAACCCCAATGAATCCCATTGAGTTAGCGGCAGGACAACGATCAACCAATTAGAGGACGGGAAATTCAACCCATCAAAGGAGGGGAAAATGCAGCGAAAGCGGAGAGTGACGTGGGGAATAGTGAATATGATTGGTTAAGAAAAACAACCACTGTTTACAGTGCCTATTTGTCCGAAATCAGCAATGGGGATTCTGAAGGCCCAGGGCAGATTATATTGACATGGCAACACGCAGAAACTGAAATCTGATTGGACAAAAAAATCGATATGACTGGAAACTGGACAGTCAAGAGACACGCTAGGAAAAAAATAAGAATAATTAAATTGTAAATGTCAGTGCTTATAGTGTTTAGGGCTTAGAAGGCCTTCAGTGTCACAATTCGGGGGATGTTATGCACTCTATGTCTTTGTTATTACACTGTTGTGTAATTTACCACGTCTAAATTTATCATGCTCCACATTTCCTTGAATTCATTACAAGGTATTTTGAATCTCTGTGTTATGGGTAACTCATGTTCTTTCCATTTATGGTGTCTTAAATGGAGTCAAAAGAGTACTTTCTTAAAATAGCGGAAAACACTGTAATTTAATTTGCGGTTGATCATACCCTGCATTGATTGCATTTAATTTTAGGAACCAAACGCCACTTTTAATACCTTTTTGGATTCACTTCGCCTTAACAGCGCGCTTTTCCTAAACAGGTTGTGTAAAGGAGTCTGTCGTTTACCAGCTGTGTGTGTGTGTGTGTGCGCGCGCGTGTGCGTGTGTGTGTGTATTGGCCTATTGAAATCATTGCAGAGCAGTGTCCCTGTTGCCATGGCAACGCAGGCTTCTGTGTCACTTTTCTCTCAGTCTTTCCCCTCCCTTTGCATTTCCCCTCCACTCCAGCGTGCGGTCATGTGACTGTGCTGACGTCACGCTGGAGAGGAAGGCAAGGGAGAGAGTTAGCTTTCTCGTGTGTGTGTGTGTGTGTTTTTTTTTTTTTTTTTTTTTTAAACAAACCCTCTTGCTCAAACGAGGAGTCTCTGGAAGTCTTGTGTGTCTCTGTAACTCAATCAGTCTTTCTCGTTTTCTCCCAGTTTGACTCCACATTGTTTTGCCGTTACTATTGTCGCCTGTTGCTTCCTCTTCTCCCGCCCCAAACTTAGCCTAGAGACAGTGTTGGGTGATGGACTGCTAAACAACTTGTACATCGCCACAAAGTGAGGTAAGCGTCGTGTTTTTTTTCGATGAATCTTTTACAGTAACTCGTGGTTGCGTCTGGAAGCACAGCTGAGCACTGAAAATGTTTCTGCTTTTCGTTGCACAGCAAAGAAGATTCCGATACTTGTTCAGGGAGAAGGGGGGGGGGGGGGGGCATTCAATGTATTAACTGACTGTACCACTTCATGCTAGCCTGCCTTTGGTCAACCGGAGTCAGGGATGTTATGAAACAGTGATGATAAAACAGCTACAAGCGATCTCTGATGAGAAGACGAGCGTGTTTCTACCTCGGCAAACACAGGCTGATCTTTTTTTGCAGGAAGTGATGGGGGTGTCTGTGGGAGAGGGTGGGTGATGTGTGCGAAGGGCTGAGAGTGTTTAGGTGCTCTCGAGCCACGAGTGATGGGCTGCACCACATGGCTTTTCCTCTCAAAGCATTCGAATGTTAGTGACAGTCGTGGGCTGCTGCTTCTGCCTGCCAAGGATTTAGAAGACGGTAGGGGGGGGGGGGGGGGGGGGGGGGCTGAGCAGCTGCCACCTGCCCCCCCCCCCCCCCCCACCCCCTCGGAGATAATGGGAAAAAGCATGAGGGCCGTGAGTATTTATGATTTCAAAGCACACAAAAGTAACAGGGTACGATAAGAGTTCCCCTGAATTTCTCTTGATGAGGGTCATGCTTAAGAATCCCCCCTCCCTCCTTTACAAGACCCGTCTTCCTGCACGCCCCAAACAAAAGCATGCCAGCCCAAATTTAGCCCAGAGAGGGCGGAAAGAAAGGGAAAAAACAATGTTTGTAGTCTTCCGAGAAAACTCTCACTCTTACTTTCTTTTCTTTTATTCATCTGCTGTGAGACCACACTATGCAGCAGGTCATTGTGTCCGTGTTGCAGGTTTATATTGGTATTCACGCTCCCTAATTAGAGGACATTTGTAGCTTTTATTGTGTTTCTCCCATAGTAATATATATATATATATATATATATATATATATATATATATATATATATATATATATATATATATATATATATATATATATATACACACACACACACACACATATATAGTTTGAGCATCGTCATCGTGATGTGTGTGTGCGCAATACTCACATCCTCAGGGTCTGCTGCGATGGTGATGTGCTGTAATATACAGAGAATCAACTGTAATATTAAAAGTGACCAGCAGAGGGACCCGTTTGGACATTCTCGTAAAATTAGCACGAATGTCACAGTAAATTATAACGCTTCAAACAACACACGGAGCAGCCCAGTGTGTTGTATACTTATGTTAACAGTGTCCTTTCACCATCGTTCCTGTCATACTGTGTTGCATGTTTTTGTTGTTGGGTTTTTTTGGGGTTTTTTTTTTGCCTATTAACTCATTCACTGCCAGGCGTTTCCTGAGCAGGGAATCCCTAGACTGCCAGGCATTTTCGAGCAATTTCACTCATTTTTCAAGCCCCGCAGAATATTGTGTACTATGACGATGTAAACACCAAAACCACCAAAAGAAATATCAGACTCTCTTCTTTCATCAAAAAAAAAAAGGTTGTCTCTAGCTTATACCTTTCTTTAGTAATCAGCAGTCAAATATTGGCTACTTTCAGCCAAATCTGTTTCTGGAAGAAAAAAACGGAGAAAACAGCATTTCTGTGAAAGCAGACAGCGCAAGCAGAACAATGACTTTGACAACAATTTTTTTTCCATCCATCCATTTTCTGAGCCGCTTCTCCTTACTAGGGTCGCGGGCGTGCCGGAGCCTATCCCAGATATCATCGGGCAGGAGGCGGGGTACACCCTGAACTGGTTGCCAGCCAATCGCAGGGCACATACAAACAAACAACCATTCGCACTCACATTCACACTTACGGGCAATTTAGAATTGTCAGTTAACCTACCATGCATGTTTTTGGGATGTGGGAGGAAACCGGAGTGCCCGGAGAAAACCCACGCAGGCACGGGGAGAACATGCAAACTCCACACAGGCGGGGTCAGTGATTGAACCCCGGTCCTCAGAACTGTGAGGCTGACGCTCTAACCAGTCGTCCACCATGCCGCCCAATTTATTTTCCTTTAGTAAAAATCTCAAACATCTGAACATAAAACAACACTGAAAAAGTACTTTTGACAGAAAAATAATTTATTTACAAGTATAACTGTACAGAATTTACATTGGACGCAAATTCATGAACAAATGGGCCTCCCACACTTGCACTTTTTTCCTCCAAATTCTCCTCCTCTACCGTTTGCTCAATAGGCCAGTTTTTTATCACCTTGGGCATAAAATCTAGCAAAGTTTTATCCACATCTAGATTTTATTCTTCTGTTGGCAGTGAATGGGATCTTGTGTGGTTGTCATTCTCTTTGAAACCAGTCACTACTTCTCCTTAAAGAACAACCTGTGCAGTTTAGAAACATAACTATTACTAAAAAATGCATTGTTGAAATTGCTGACGTGGAGAAAAAAAAGCTTTCAATTACCTTTTTTGTCTGCACTGCATACTGGAATGAGAGTCGAACGTCTACTGGATGCATAACCTGTGAGTTTTAAAAAATACATACCATTACTTGAGTATGTTTTATTGATGACTTGTTTTGCAAGGGTAAAAAAAAACAACATTACTTTTCTTCGTTGCAATCGTAAAGGACGTTCAACTCGCGGGTGTTGAATTCCTGCAAGATGGACGAAATGGAAAATTCAAATCAGTACTGGCAACAGATGTTACATTGTAATGTGAACTAGTGGGACTAAATTATGTTTTTATGTAACAAGGATTGAAGGAGCGTGTTTGCTCGCTAAATGTAGCTAACGCAAGCTGCAAACAAGTTCGTCTCCCTATCAGGAAGCTCCGAATGAAGCTCAGCTGCTTCCAGGCGATCCAGAGGCAGTTCACTCATCTGACGATGAGCATTTACTCAAATCCTGGTCGGCAGACGATCAGCTGGCAAGCGGCCGAGGATGTCACCATTTGGCCCGGCATTTTACGCAATAGCTTTGCTACAAAGCGATCCCTCGGAGCGTCATCCTTTATTTCCCCGCATGATCTAAGGCGTCACTCCTATGGGTCGCAGGAATCTTTTTCTTGCCTTGGCGCAATACATTTCTAGTACTGAAAGCTTTTCTGTTAGATGTTTTTTCATTTTGTCTTTTCTCTTTTCTGCCATTATGTTTGCCTTCTCTCATTGTCTCTTGGACCCCGCCGGCCCGCCCCCTCCTTCGACTTCCTCGTCTTCCTCTTCTTCCTCTGAGGGAGGGACGTTTACCTCAAGGCATTGTTGCCCTCTACAGGGTGCCAATCCTCATTGCAGTTACGCAGAGGCTAGACGTCACACATAAACCGAACAAGACCCTCCCCCACACATCCCCATTAAAAAAACGGCATTGATGTCTTTAGACGGCATTGGCAAGGAATAGATGGATTCTGAATGACGTCTTTGGACGGCATTGGCAAGGAATGAGTTAAGGACACAAATTCCGTCTGTTTACATTTCTCATTAAAAATTCAAGCAAGTTTTTCCTCCTGATTTTGAGATTGTAGGGTCAAAGCTGCAGCTGGACCGATGAACTGAACTAGTTTGCATAGAAAATGTACTTTCCCAACACTGATCCTGTATTATTTCATATTGCAATAGACACTACATCGCCAAAACTATTCACTCACCCATACACATATATATATATATATATATATATATATATATATATATATATATCCCTCCAAAAGTGTTGGAACGGCAAGGTCAATTCCTTTGTTTTTGTTGAATACTGAAGACATTTGGGTTTCAGATCAAAAGATGAATTCGAGACAAAAGTCCAGAATTCCATCTTTTATTTCATGGTATTTACATCTGGATGTGTTAAAAAAACGAAATACTTTTCAAGTGAGCAAAAGTATTGGAACATGTGACTGACGGGGCTTTCGAGTAGACTTTACACCGATTTGATCAGTTTGATCAGTTTCGGACGATAATTAGCATTTTATGCTGATCGGACAATCGGCTTTCATGTCATAATTTGCCAATCCGATCAATGACGTCATCGATCGGCTCCGCAAAAGACATTTACTCCGCGTCGCCGTCGTGTATGAATCCAAATGCTAGTTTAGTTTTAGCCTTGTCACGTGTCTTGTGGCGTAGTACTGTAACTATCTGACGGCCAATAAAGTTTTTTTCAATCTTGTCAGTGAAAAAACATGTCAGTGTGGGACTATTTTGCGGTGTCTCAGACAAACAACACGTAAGGTATTTGCAGTCTGTGCACAACTGAAGTACGTCGTGGGGAACGTCATCTAAATGCTTCACCTCAACAAATTTGATCGGGCACCTGAAGAATGTACACAAGGAGGACCGATGCAAACTCTGGACAACACCCGTCCATATAGCTGGGACAGTGAGAAAGTTAGAGTTCTCTGACGTTGACTATGTTGCACACGTCACCTGACCTTTGATATTTGCACATTCAATTAATACTTTTTATACTGTATATAATATAGTTTAGCGGTACGGCCGACTGGTTAGAGCGTCTGCCTCACAGTTCTGAAGACCGGGGTACAATTCCCGGCCCCGCCTGTGTGGAGTTTGCATGTTCTCCCCGTGCCTGCGTGGGTTTTCTCCGGGCACTCCGGTTTCCTCCCACATCCCAAAAACATGCATGCTAGGTTAATTGAATACTCTAAATTGCCCATAGGTGTGAATGTGAGTGTGAATGGTTGTATGTTTATATGTGATTGGCTGGCAACCAGTTCAGGGTGTACCCTGCCTGATGATAGCTGGGATAGGCTCCAGTACTCCCGCGGCCCTTGTGAGGATAAGCGGCTCAGAGAATGGATGGATAATATAGTTTATTTAGGTTTTATATTGAAGTTACTATTTGTACTGTCTTTTGTAGTCCCGTGGGCCCTTGAGTACTGTCATTTCAATCCTCTGTATGTGTTATGCATATTGCAGAATTGACAATAAAAATACCTTGTACCTAAATGTCTTCAGGATACAGTACAACAAAAACAAAGGTTTTTGTTTGTGTGTGTGTGTGTGTGTGTATATATATATATATATATATATTCTTCTTTGCATTAAAAAAAACAACAACTATATATTGTATATTGAAAAAGAGCCGTTGGTCTCCTGAACGAACCACCACCACAGACAGATATACTGGTAGCTTTATCAGACATCCTGCAGCTTTCTCCAGTGTGTGCGTATGTGCGCGCGCATACATACGGGCCTTCCTGAACAGAAAAACTAGTTTTATTGGTTGAAAGTTATGCTTGAATAATTCATGACATTTTTATGTACAACCCTAATTCCAATTAAGTTGGGATGTTGTGTTAAACATAAATAAAAACAGAATACAATGATTTGCAAATCATGTTCAACCTATATTTAATTGAATACACTACAAAGACAAGATATTTAATGTTCACACTGATAAACTTGTTTTTAGCAAATAATCATTAACTTAGAATTTTATGGCTGCAACACGTTCCAAAAAAGCTGGGACAGGGTCATGTTTACCACTGTGTTACATCACCTTTTCTTTTAACAACATTCAAGAAACGTTTGGGAACTGAGGACACTAATTGTTGAAGCTTTGTAGGTGAAATTCTTTCCCAGTCTTGCTTGACGTACAGCTTCAGCTGTTCAACAGTCCGGGGTCTCCGTTGTCATATTTTACGCTTCATAATGCGGCACGCATTTTCAATGGGAGATAGGTCTGGACTGCAGCCAGGCCAGTCTAGTACCCACACTCTTTTAGTACAAAGCCACACTGTTGTAACACGTACAGAATGTGGTTTGGCATTGACTTCCTGAAATAAGCAGGGGCGTCCATGAAAAAGATGTTGCTTGGATGGCAGCATATGTTTCTCCAAAACCTGTATGTGCCTTTCAGGATTAATGGCGCCTCCACAGATGTGTAAGTTACACATGCCATTGGCACTAACACAGCCCCATACCATCACAAATGCTGGCTTTTGAATTTTGCGTCCATAACAGTCCGCATTGTTCTTTTCCACTTTGGCCCGGAGGACATGACGTCCACAATTTCCAAAAACAATTTAGAATGTGGACTCATCGGACCACTGAACACTTTTCCACTTTGTATCAGTCCATCTTAGATGAGCTCGGGCCCAGAGAAGCCGGCGGCGTTTTTGGGTGTTGTTGAAAAATGGCTTTTGCACTTACGGATGTAGCGCCGAACTGTATTTACTGACATTGGTTTTCTGAAGTGTTCCTGAGCCCATGTGGTGATATCCTTTACCCATTGATGCCAGTTTTTGATGGAGTGCCGCCTGAGGATCGAAGGTCACGAGCATTCAATGTTGTTTTTCGGCCTTGCCGCTTACATGCAGTGATTTCTCCAGATTCTCTGAACCTTTTGATGATATTATGGACCGTAGATGATGAAATCCCTAAATTCCTTGCAATTGTACGTTGAAGGACATTGTCAAAACTGTTGGACTATTTTCTCACGCACTTGTTCACAAAGAGGTGAAGTTCGCCCCATCTTTGCTTGTGAATGACTGAGCAATTCAGGGAAGCTCCTTTTATACCCAATCATGGCACCCACCTGTTCCCAATTAGCCTATTCACCTGTGGGATGTTCCAAACAGGTGTTTGATGAGCATTCCTCAACTTTCTCAGTCTTTTTTGCCACCTGTCCCAGCTTTTTTGGAATGTGTTGCAGTCATATAATTCAGAGTTAATGATTATTTGCTAAAAACAATAAAGTTTATCAGTTTGAACATTAAATAACTTTGTAGTGTATTCAATTAAATATAGGTTGAACATGATTTACAAATCATTGTATTCTGTTTTTATTTATATTTAACATAACGTCCCAACTTCATTGGAATTGGGGTTGTACAGTATACACATATATTTATAATTTTAGATAAATCATTAACTGATTATTTTGCTATTTTCACCTCTTAACATGTCACCAGCTGTGAACCTTTTTTTTTTTAAAAAAAAAAAAAAGAGAGACCACCAAATAATAATAATAATGTCATTTGAGTATTACTTGAGCATTATTCTGAAGTGACACACATGCATGCATAATGCAGAACTGCAATGTTTGCCGCAAATACGGGTCGGATGCTACATTTGCTTTTGCTGAACTTCCGAAATTATATTTTTTTTAAAATACCACAAGCGAAGATAAACTTCTTTAAGGTTCCTATAACATCCTGTTTTGTACTTAAGAGGGTTTCATGAGGGTTTCATGTAACACGAGTGGAAACTAACTTGAAGGCAGTTTATGCAACCAGTGATTTATGACCACAGTCAGAAAGAAAGAAATGGAAAGTGTGTGAGTGAGTGAGTGAGAAAGAAAGGAACAGTTAAGATAATTGACAAATACTCAAGGAGTAAATTTTAATCTGATACTTTTAAAGTCTGAATGATCAGTCCTTAAAAAATTTATCTTTGGCTATCAAAAAAGGTAAGGTGTTCATCCATCCATCCATTTTCTGAGCCGCTTCTCCTCACTAGGGTCGCGGGCGTGCTGGAGCCTATCCCAGCTGTCATCGGGCAGGAGGCGGGGTACACCCTGAACTGGTTGCCAGCCAATCGCAGGGCACATAGGAACAAACAACCATTCGCACTCACAGTCATGCCTACGGGTAATTTAGAGTCTCCAATTCATGCATGTTTTTGGGATGTGGGAGGAAACCAGAGTGCCCGGAGAAAACCCACGCAGACACGGGGAGAACATGCAAACTCCACACAGGCGGGGCCGGGGATTGAACCCGGGTCCTCAGAACTGTGAGGCTGACACTCTAACCAGTCGGCCACCGTGCCAGGTAAGGTGTTATGAACAAAAAAAAAATCTTGTTGTGTAGAACCTCTGAGGCCAAACAAAATCCCTTCTGCAATGCATGTCGACCTAGACTATGACTGATTATGAAACAATATTCCTTATATAGGAAGTAATGGGAACTCAAAATAATCCAAGGTCAATCTGTTGCCATCATAAAATCTTTAACAACTTTAAAAGTCAGTGTTTAAGTAGTATTGTGTATTGTTCTTAAATTTAATTCACGTGTAAAAATAAGTTGCCCACTGTTCACATTATTTAAAAACAACAAAACACTCAAGAACTAAATGACAAAGTTTTAATGTAAAGGGGATTTGAGTCCTAATCGAACATCCGTGCTGTGAGGCACTAGTCATAAACAGGTGTTTCAGGTGTAACAGTATGACCCGCTCATTTTTTCCCTTTTCTTTCATGATGTAATTACAGCACGTGTGAGTCAAAAGTCCCTTTACTCATCCAGAATTGCACATTGACAACTTGATTATGTCAGAAAACACTAATACTAAAAAAGTGTTTTTCAACAATGTCCATTATTCCTAATGATTAAATATTGAACAATGTCCATCCCTCGTCATGTGACTATTTTCAGTGCATTCTACAAATGTCAAAACTTGCTTGTCTGCCATTGTGTTAGCTACTTCGCCCTTTGTTCACCATGGAATTCAACACAATTCACTGACCTTTCACAGTTTCCTTCCTTTGTCACCAAGGTCATCTTTTTAAAGAGGTTTTAGAGCTCCGTGTATTACCTGGGACATCATAAGTACGCTAAAAAAAATTAACTCTTTCAATGAACTTGAAAAAATGAACATGAAATGGCTTTTTTTAAGCACGAATCTGTTGGTTAATCTCACTGGACTTGTGTTGGGTCAACATAATATATATAATGTATTCAATGTAATTACAATGGTTAATGTATCCAAATTACTAGGATTGCACCCATTATATTTCACATATTTCTGACAATTAGATCATGAAGACATTACCAAACTGGAGTCATAATCAAAAGGTACAACTTCATTGTTATTCTGTCCTGTCTTAAATTTGAAAATACGTCTCATTTGTTTACAAATGCAATACAAGTGCAAGTACATAAGGAGGAAGGAATACATTTTACAAACCCCAATTCCAATGAAATTGGGACGCTGTGTAAAACATTAATAAAAACAGAAGACAATGGTTTGCAAATCCTTTTCAATGTATGTTCAATTGAATACACTAAAGGACAAGATATTCATTTTTCAAACTGATCCAGTTTTTTGTGAAAATATTCACTCATTTTGAATTTGATGTGTGCAACACATTCCAAAAAGCTGAGACAGGGACATGTTTACAACTGTGTTACATCACCTTTCCTTTTAACAACACTAATATCTAACATTTTCAGTTTTAACCACTTAAAGCGATCAAGCCATTTTACCGCATTGTGCACATTTTGTGTGCGTGAGGTTAAATCCTTCCCGTAAGGAATGTCTTGAACCAGATCAATATCCAAGTCTGGATCTGTACTTTTCCACGTTCACAGTCAGCTAACCTAACTTGTTGGCTACTATTTCCTTTTTATAAAGGAGAGTGTGAACATTTTGGGGCGATCCACAATCGCACCCATTCACTGACACGCGGCATGCTACGTACATCGCTCGCATGCATTTTGGTGATGGAGACCGCACTCCGATCTATTTCATTCACAGGAACATACTGTATGAAATAATAAATATTATGAAGTATTGTGGCGGCACGGTGGCCGACTGGTTAGAGCGTCAGCCTCACAGTTCTGAGGTGCGGGGTTCAATCCCCGTCCCCGCCTGTGTGGAGTTTGCATGTTCTCCCCGTGCCTGCGTGGGTTTTCTCCGGGTACTCCGGTTTCCTCCCACATCCCAAAAACATGCATGAATTGGAGACTCTAAATTGCCCGTAGGCATGACTGTGAGTGCGAATGGTTGTTTGTTCCTATGTGCCCTGCGATTGGCTGGCAACCAGTTCAGGGTGTACCCCGCCTCCTGCCCGATGACAGCTGGGATAGGCTCCAGCACGCCCGCGACCCTAGTGAGGAGAAGCGGCTCAGAAAATGGATGGATGGATGAAGTATTGTTTGTATAACACAATATATGCATAGTGTATAAATTGTATTTCTATGACTTAGCGGCGGCCGGCTGGGTCTCGATTCTCAAACTATCAAGCGATCACTTGTGCTTAAAACCCAGAAACGTATTTATTGTGCGTGTGAAAACAGGCATAAGGTGGACTTTACACAGATACGCGACCGCATTAACATATCAAAAATGGTTGTATGAAATTTGACCTCTTCCTATTTCCAGTTCTCATTTCCTGCCAAGACACTATTTCTATGGCAACACAGTGCAGTCTTTCTGGCTTCAGAATGATTAATGAGAACAAAAGGAGCAAGAGTAAAGCAGTAGTGTCCAGGAGTATCATCCTCCCAAACTGAGCGAAAAAGAATTGCATATAGGCATCTCAAGATGACTGAGAAGATTCATACATTCATGGCTGGAGTATCAAGTATCAGTATTTTAAATTCCTACAGTGCCAACACTCAAAGAGGCTTCATGTCGGCCCTGGACATCGAAGTAACAAAAGCCTTCACCCAGCCGTGCCGCCAGAGGAAACTCCATCTGCAGCGTCCAATAAGGTCCAACCTGAAATCCCCACGAAAATCTAAACACCAACTGTCAATCTTCCCACTATCGGGTGAGGCCCCATCGAAGACGTACGTGTGTGTGTGGCGGCGAAATCTCTGGTCAAGGGCAACCATAGCTAGCCAACACAAAAAAACAAATCCCTGTTCAGTGGCATCGACCAGGGTCGCCAGTTCTAAATCCCCATCAAAATCACAATGTGATTTTAGGTCTCTTGCCAGTGTGCTTGATCGGCCATCCCAGGTCTGCGTTGCAAACCTTCTCCTGCTAGATGTTTTTTGTGACTCACGTGGATCCTGACACCTTGTCGGCAGATATGGTAAAAATATGTCTTAAACCAAAACTGACATCGGTGTGAGATGTTTCGAACTAAAACACAAATATCAAAAGTCATTCAGAATAATTCAGAATGATGACAAGCTAGGTTGTCTTCTTGTCGTGAATTTATGGCCTTAATTTGTTGTTGTGAGGAAATTTGTGAACAAATTGTAGGACACTTTTAGTATTTCCTTTTAAAAAAAAAAAAATAAAAAAATAAAAAAAAAAATTATCTGATCTATCCGGGTTCAAATCCGGCCTCGCCTGTGTGGAGTTTGCATGTTCTCCCCATACCTGCGTGAGTTTTTACTCATCCCACATCCCAAAAACATGCATCGTAGGTTAATGGAAAACTCTAAATTGTCCGTAGGTATTAATGCGAGTGCGAATGGTTGTTTGTTTAGATGTGCCCTGCGATTGGCTGACTACCAGTTCAGCGAGTACCCTGCCTCTCGCCTATAGATAGCTGGGATAGGCTCTAGCACGCCTGCGGCCCTAGTGAGGATAAGCGGTATGGAAAATGGATGGATAGATGTATCTGATCTAGCTATGTACATTCTGAGTACGCAGAATTCCATAATTGAAATGAAAACATCTGTACGAGATAATCAAGTATGTTGCTCATGTGACATTGTTTTACGACAGGATACATGGCTTGCAAGGGTTGAACTGTGTTTCGTCAATAATATCGATGTCTTTTTATGGAGATGGCATTGTAAATCTAGTGATCAGCATACCTCCTGGAGGCCTTGATATATTATTACGCAAAAATATTCCCCTGATGCTTGACTACGCCACCTAGTGATACATGGACATGTCCTTAGTGATAGCCCAAAGACAAAAGGAAGTTTTGGATCTTTATGCATCAGACGCAATCGCCCTGGTGAACCAGGTTCTGATCAATCCCCGGCTTGTGTCCAGGTGGCATGTTGCCATTGTCAAAGTATCCAAATTAACCACTGATAATAGGATCATATTTCTGACACTTTGAGAATTCAAACATAATGCTGATCAATGTCTATATGCCTTACGATAACAGAGGTAAAGGCCCCAAATAAATATTTTTTTTCAAGCACTTGAAAGTGATTCTGTTCGGTTCGACACTTAGGCCCATTTTATCATTGGCCATTTTATCAGTTGCTGGACCACTGTGTCTCCGCTATACAGGCTCATCAGGCTACTTCACACGGGTCTGATCTGTATGAACACCATACTTAGATATCACTATTAATACGTTAGTTGCCCAAAGCTGCCTTCATTCGACTTGAAGAGACCCAAGGAAAGTCTGTGGCGATGGTGATTGAGTCATATACAGTTATACTGTACATGTAATAATCCGCTTAACATCGTGTACATCCTTGATTACATTTGGAATTATTCTACTATCCAATGTAATATGTATAGCAACCATTGAAGGTATATTGAGTATTACTCCTTTGTTAGTCTGGTGTCTGAAAGAAATGGGTGAATAATATACTGTATTCCAACCAACCTCACAACCAAATACTTCCTCTGCTCATTTATTCATTTTTAATCATTCTGATGTTTTATAAAAATGCAGCCCGACAGAAAAAGCTTTTTTGGGATAGACCGAGGGACAGTGAGGAAATGCAGCAACTAACCAATAGTTTTGAAATTGAAAGTAATATCGTTTGCCTCAAAAGGTTGTGCAATAAAATATTAAGGGTACCATCATTTTTGCCAAGGCCTGTTTCATAAGTTTTTTTTTTTAAATAATTAAGCAATGTCTAATTTTCACTGATTAATTATCACATACATACATTATTATTTATTTTTCTCTGATTCAAGTGATTTCTATGACCACTGTGGGTTTTTCCTTTCACTAACAGAGGGGTACTAAAGTTTTATACACGTGTAGATCAGTTTAACCCAGTGATTTCAACCAGCCTGCCGTAGCACACTAGTGTGCCGAGAGAGATCCTCAGGGGTGGAGTTGGAAATTATCCAGTTTCACCTCATTTGTTTGGAAATATGATTAATTACAAATACATCTTTGTTCATGTATGCCAGTACAAAAGTGACAGGCAGAACAATTAAATGCTCTTCGTAATGAAACAGATCTGTGTATCCACCTGTTGTCATTCATACAACAGAATAAGTCAGCTCTCTGCAAGTGTATCAGCTTTTGTTAAGGCTTTGCATGTGAAGAGGACCCCAATTGCAGAAATGAAGGCGACGTGGCAGATGCAATGATGGATTTATTTAACAAATCTAATGGAGATTGCGCTAGGTGCGGGGTTCTGGGGGTAGGATTTAATCAATGACTGGTTTGAGAGTTGATCAAGTGCAGGGTGCAAGGCAGGCAGCAAAATTGTGGATTTGTCTATAAAAACAGGTAACAAGGTACAGTCAATATCAGTGATACTGCAATAAAGAAAGTTGCTGGATGAACAGCTCGCGAGTTGTTGATGTAGCGACGTGATGGAGTTCTGGACTGGCTTAAATATGCCACTGATGAGATTGCTTGCACCTGGTCCAGCACCGCTTGTCTTTTCAATCCTGCACAATGGGAGGGGAGAAAAATAAAAATAAAAAAAATAAAAACACACAGAGAGAAAGGGCAGGGCTCAAGGAGCAGAGTCCGGAGACCTGACAGTATCCCCCCATCCACTGGTGCCACTCGGCGCACAACCCCAGCGACCGGGATGCTGGCGACGATAGTCGCAGATGAGCTCCCTATTCAACACCTTGCGGGCAGGAACCCAACGCCGCTCCTTCGGCCCATAACCCTCCCAGTCCACCAAGTACTGGACGCCCCGGTCCCTGCGACGCACATCTAAGAGCTTGCTGACGGTGAAGGCAGGATGACCGTCAATAAGCAGCGCAGGAGGCACAACGGACAGGTGTAACTTGTGAAACGTGGAAAGATGGATGAACCCGAAGATAGCTGAGGATCTTAAGGCGGACTGTACAGGGGTTTACCACGGCAGTAATTTGGTAGGGCCCAATTAATCGGTTTGGCAGTTTCTTAGACTCCACCTTAAGGAGAATGTTCAGTGTGTAAAGCCATACTTTTTGTCTGACTGTGATGCAGGCGTGTGATGACGATTAGTCTGTACCCGAGATCTAGAAGTGGCACAGAGCACGGCGGAACAGGCTGACCTCCAAACTTTGGTGCACCAGCGCATGTAGACCTCGACAGAAGGAACTGCACACTCTCTCCTGTGACGGCAACAGTGGGGGCTGATAGCCCAAGGAGCATTGAAAAGGAGACATACCAAGGGATGCACTCGGCAGCGTATTGTCTGCCTACTTGACCCATGTGAGCTGGATGCGCCACGAACTAGGGTTTTAGTGGGTCATGTAGTGCAGGGTAGACTCCAGCTGCTGGTTGGTACGCTCAGCCTGCCCGTTAGTCTGAACATGGTACCCAGAGGCCAGACAAACACCGATACCCAGACCAGCACAAAAGGACTTCCAGACTCATGATGTGAACTCTTTCAGACACAATGTCAGAGGAAATACCATGTACACAGAACACATTTTGGACTAGTAATTCAGCCGTCTCCTTTGCAGACAGAAGTTTGGGGAGTCCAAGAAAATGAGCAGCCTTAGAGAAACTGTCTACAATTGTGAGGATGACAGTGTTACCTCTTGAGTGTGGTAGGCTGGCGACAAAGGGTGATAGACACCAGAGTGACAAGTCAGTTGCGATGAGTGAGCCCACTCCAGCACCTGGGAATGGACTGAAACAGGGACAAGCAGACAGTTCCTGGGCCCTCCACCAGGATCTGACTCCTCCTCCTGAGACTCGATCTCCCAGGTAAGGGATGCAAAAAAAGAAAAAAATGAGACAGAATATCTTCAGGTTCTGCATTAGCACCATCAGGAGCAAACTGACAAAATGTGCGTCAGATTTAGTACTTCAAGACCCTGGGTGGTAACGGGGTAAAAATGAACCGATTGGAAAAATAGCACCCACCTTGCTCATTGGGAGTTAAAACACTTGGCTGATAGGATGTATTCCAGATTGTGATGGTCAGTCCAAAGGACGAAGGGGTGTTCCGCTCATTCAAACAGGTGTCGCCATTCCTCCAGGGCCAGCTTGACCGCCAAAAGTTCTTTGTTCCCGATAGTGTAGTTCCATTCAGCTGGGAAAGGTTTGCGTGAAAAGAAGGCACAAAGATGCACCTTACCATCCTCCTTGGAACACTGACAGCACGGCACCGACTCCCACATCCGAAGCATCAACCTCGACAATGAATTGTCAGGATGAATTAGGACTGGAGCGGAACCAAACCATTTTTTTCAATTCTCCAAAAGCAAAGTCCTCCTCGTCAGACCACCGGAAAGGCGTCAAGGATGAAGTCCAATCCACTTATTATATAGCACAATTTAAACAACGTTCACAAAGTGCTGTACAATGCAAAAAAAAAAAAAACAGCAAAACTACAAAATAAGGATAAAAACAGTAAAATAAAATGATACAAACTACATAAAATGAAATGAGTAAAATCAAAATAAAATGCACTGCCCACACAACACATACAGTACATCACATCACACACGCCAACTGGTGTTAAAACCCAGGGTAAAAAAAAATGTGTTTTTTTTTAGCAAGGATTTAAAATTAGAGTGATTCGGCTTGTCGCATGTGGAATAAAAAAACATTGCAGAATTCTGGAGCTGCAACAGCAAACACTCGTTCACCTCCAAGTTTAAGGCTGGGTCTAGGCTCTTTCAGGAGCAGCTGTTCAGCTGACCTGAGAAAGCTGCTGGGAATGTAGTGGTGCAGCAGCTCAGAGAGGTACGGTAGGGCAAGGCCATTCAAGGCTTAAAAAGCAAATCAAATAATTTAAAAATGAATAGGCAGCCAGTGGAGTGAAGCTAAAATAGGCGATATATGCTCGTACTTTCTTGTGCCCGTTAAAAGACGAGCCGCAGCAGTTGCAGATGAGCAATGTAGGACCCACTAACCCCCATATATAGCGCATTCCCGTAAACCAGCCGAGTAGTCACAAAGGCGTGGGTTGCTATTTCAAAGTCATGTTTCTGAAGGATTGGTTTGATTTTTGCCAGCTGCCTTAACTGGAAGATTTTAACCAACTTTAATTTGGGTGTCAAACTTAAGATCATTGTCCACTCTTACACCCATGTTGTTAATGATGCACTTTTGAGATCACGCTAAGGGACCCAGATCAACTGGGGGGGGGGGGAAGAGTGTCAAAGAAGAGCCACCAATTTGTATTTTTTTTAATTAAAATTTAAAAGGTTGAGACACATCCAGGCCTTAATGTCATGTAAGCACTCTAGCAATAGCGTGGCACAGCTCTTACTGTCATCTGCATAGGAATGAAAATAAATACCATGTTTCCTAATAATTGAGCAGGGTGGGAGTAGAGAGAGGTTAAATTAGAGAGGGCCAAGCACAGAACCCTGTGGTACCCTATGTGAGAGTGGAGGACACAGAGTCAGCAAGGCTAACACGAAAGGTTCAGGTCCTACCCGTCTCAGAGAACCTTTCAAGTGCAGTACCACTGATGCCTACCCACTGCTCCAAAAGAGCAATCAGATCTAAAAGTACTAGGACAACACAGTGACCAGTCAGTAGCTAAAAAGATGTCAGAAATTATTAAAAAGCGCAGATTCAGTGCTGTGAAATGTTTTAAAACCAGATTGGAAAAGCTCAATAATATTTTGTTTATTAAACTACATAACAATAGAAGGGAATAGAGAAGCTTTTCCAAGATTTTAGAAAAGGCAATTTGGAGATAGCCCTAAAATTTGCCAAAACAGTGGGATCCAGCCCAGGGTTTTTTTTCTTGTTTTTTTTTTTTTTAAATAAAACAAAAGGTTGTACGACAGCATGTTTAAGGTTAATGGGAACCACTCATACAGACAGACTTCTTAATAACTGCAGTAAATGATGGCCCAGTTGTAGGGAATACCTTAAAAAGTCAGGGAGGGACATTACTTCTTGGTGAACCTGAGGACTTCAAATGACCAACATTTTCCAGCACAAAGTGCAGGGTCACCGGCTCAAAATAGTCTAAAACAGCAGAGGGGACAAACACTGAAGGATCAAAGCTAGGGGGTGAAATAAGGGCTCTGGCAGAAGAGACCATCAAGGAAAAAAGTTCACACACACACAGAACCCCTCAAGTCCAACAGTTTGTGGTGCATTCAAGTCCGAGTCGATAACCTTAAACAGAACACGAGGCTTGTGGGAGTTTAACAGAACAATATCAGAAAAATATTTCTTAGCCTCTTTCACAGTGGATTGTAACGATGCCAGGAGTCTCAACATTTGAAAAGACACGATACGCCCGTCTGGAAGGACGGGTTGTTTCATTCAGCCAGGGCTCAGCCTCCATTTTAGTTTTTTGCTTTCTTGTTTTTAATGGAGCCGCAATGTCATTATTGACTGAAGGCAGTTGAGAAGTAAGCAGCGGTGGAAGGGTTAATAACACGACATCTGCACGCGGCAGCGTGAGGTTTGACTGCAAACAGTACAGGCATATGATCAAGGAAGAAGGCATCACAGATCTCCAGATTAGAAACAGAAAAACTATAGGATAAAAACAAGATCAAGTGTAGGCCCAAATTACAGACTGGATAAAATTAAAAAAGTTGATGATGCTTAGAAAGTCACACTCTAATGGGTTCTTGGGGCAACACGTGAATATTACAATCACCAGCAATCAGGAACCAGTCATATTTAGACAATATCAGTCAAGAATATAGAAAAGTTAAAGTCTGTTATTATTTAGGAGGCCGATAAACTACCGCACACAACACCGTGTGAGAATGTCCCAGTTCAAACATATTCCGTTCAAAGCCGGCGGGGGATGACAGTGACATCTGGTTGCATTTAAAATCACTCTTAAAAACAGTCACAGTTTCTCCACCTCGGCCAGATGTCCAGGGAGAATTAAAATAACACACTCGTGAGGTAAAAGTTGCATAAAGATACAGGACTCAGCCATGTCTCTGAGATAAAGAGGAAGTCCAGTTCCCGAGATATGAAGAGATCCTTAAAGGATAAATGTTTTATTCCCAAGTGATCTGGCATGGACCAGGCCAAACCTAGCAAGAGCTAGCGGGTCAGGGCGAACAGCTGATGAGGAAACCCAACACAGAGGGTGCAGATACTCCAGATTGAGACATGGAGAGCAGGGCCCACGGGGCTGGAAGGCCACATCAGAGTCCGCCTACATAACCAGACAAGCAGAAACAGGGTCCAGGGAACCAGAACCAAAACCACCTTGATTTGGATGTGCCAAACCTTCATTGGGGTAGAATGAGGGGCTGCAATGTGGCTGTAGTTCCGGATGAACCTCCTAATTAAAAAAAATGTGTGATTTGGAATCATCACCCAAGGTAAGCCCATTACTAGCAGAACAGGTAGCGTCTTCTGGCTTATGCAAACAAGTAATTGACAGTATATCAATGCCCATCTGCTCTACCAGATTGTCAGATTGTCATCAGCTCCTGAATGGACAAGAGCACAAAGAGGCATTGACATCGTTCCAGAGGGTAGCAGAGATCTTAAAGAAAGCTGAAGAAGAGTAAGTTTGTGTATGATTCACCCGTCAATCCTTCCCGGAAGACGTAGCTTCCACTGCTCATGGTCATGTGGGACAGTTGGAGATTTAGGGACCATTTCCTCCCCAATACAGACACAAATTAGAGTTACGCCTACATGCTCCCTCCTCAGCAGTGTGCTGGGCACATCCAAACTGGATGGGTTCGTTAGCGGCAGTAGGGGGAAGCAAATTGCTTGTCTGGAAGGAAGGGGTGAAAGGAGACTGTTGCAGAAGTGAGAGGGGTGTGGGTAAAGTTGAAAAAAAAAAGCAAACATTCTGTTTGGCGCTCCCGAAGACGGCAATCGAGCCGAAAAGCTAGCTTTGAGAGTTAATCAAAACTAGTAGGCTCGTCCCTAGAAGCTAGCTAATCTTTGATGGACTCATTCAGTGCGCCGCCGCCACCCCCCGAAAAACACACCTGGTCGTTGAAATGACTCCCGACTTCGAGACTTCTAAAGTCAACAGAAACCTCGGCCACGCTGCAAGCCCCCTAGCGGAGTGACATAAGACACTGCAGCTTGCTTACCGCGGACTGGATGGTTGAAGAGCTTCCTCATCTCATCCGCAACGCGCAAATCAGGGACTGCCTCTCCCATTCCGCAGTGGCCCAAGACATCACCAGGCCCCTGAGACAGCAAATGAGGAAGGATATTTTGGCTTGGTCAGTAAAATAAGACTGGCTGGAAAGATGAAAACTCTCTTTGGAGCGTACGTGGAGAATTCACATACGTGACCAATCACGTTCAATGCTTGGTTATGCCGGTCCAATAGCAATTCTTGTCCATTAACCCACTGACGAAGTGGATCAGTGTCTGTGGGGTCCATGCTGTTCAGGTGTTCTGGGGGGAGGATTGAAGCTGTGACTGGTTTGCCATTTGATCAAGTGCAGGGTGCAAGGCAGGCAGGCAAGGAGCAGAATCATGGATTTTTCTATAAAAACAGGTAACAAGGCACAGTCAATATCAGAGTGATACTCCAGTAAACAAAGTGGCTAGATGCACCAAATCAGGTTCACAAGTTGTTGATCTGGCAACAAGATGGAGTTCTGGGCCAGCTTAAGTATGCCACTGATGAGATTGCTTGCACGTGGTCCAGTACCACTCGTCTGGCCAAGTCTGTTGAATAAAACACACACACGCACCCAACAAAAAGGGTGGGAGACCTGACAGCTTTTTGTTTAATTAAACGGGCCAGATTCCATATTGAATTCCATATTGAATAAGTCAATTAGTTAGTAAATTGAGACATGACCATCCTTATTTCAGTATATATACTTGTGTGACATTTTTGCAGGTGTGTGGTGAGATTAATAAAAGTTGGTAAACACCGATTTAATCAGTACACTGTAAATATTGGAATCGGCCCTGGCCAATTTTACAGTAAAGGTTGTGCCACAAGGTCCAAAAGGTTAAGAACCCCTGGTCTCAACCAATGACTATTTTTCAGGAAATGTCACGTACCAGATCAAGATTTAAGTATGCAATGAGATGTTGCAAGAATAATGAGAATATTGCTAGAGCCGATGCACTAGTTAAAAACCTCCTTGGAGAAGGTATGGTACAGTTCTGAAAACATACAGTATTAAGCAAAATACTCTATTCTTCTCATGTATGGTTATGTTCTCAGAACAGCGCAGGAAATTTTAGTTGCATACAAAAATTGTTTTACAAAACGTTTTCAGTTGCCAAGCTGTTGTAGCGCAATTGGAATGTTTATATTTTACTGGTCAAATTTACAGTAAAAGCATGCAAGCCTGATTAATGTGATTTTTATGTCATAGTTTACATCCTAATTTATACGACATTGTCAAAAGTTGTGTTGTTCATGATGGTATTTTATTGTACATATATTTTATTTATTTTTTTAAATTTAACTGTGCATCTTATATTAATTTATTTTTATGAAACGTTTAGGAAATGTGCGGCATGGTGCATGCAGTTTTGAGGACCTGGGTTTAAATCCGGCCTCAACTGTGTTGGGATTACATGTTCTCCCCATGCCTGCGTGGGCTTTCTCGGTTTTCTCCCACATCCCAAAACCATGCATGGTTGGTTAATTGAAGACTCTAAATTGCCCGTAGGTGTTAATGTGTGTGAGAATGTTTGTTTGTCTATATGTGCCCAGCGATTGGCTGGCGACTAGTTCAGAGTGTACCCCCCTCTCGCCCAAAGTTAGCTGGGATAGGCTCCAGCACCCCCACAACCTTAGTGAGGAAAATGGATGGATGGTTGGATGAATTGGAAATAAACATCTATCCATCCATTTTCTACACCACTTATCCGCACTAGGGTCACGGGCGCGCTGGAGCTTATCCCAGCGCACTGCGGGCATGAGGCAGGGTACACCCTGAACTGGTTTCCAGCCAATCGCAGGGCACATTTAAACAAATCACCATTCACACTCACATTCATACCTACGGACAATTTAGAGTTTTGAATTAACCTACCGTGCATGTATTTGTGAAGTGGGAGGATACCGGAGTACCTGGAGAAAACCCATGCAGGCACGGGGAGAACATGCAAACTCCACACAAGGGATGCCGGATTTGAACCCGGCTCCTCAGAACTGTGAGGCAGACGTGCTAACCAGTCGGTCACCGTGCCGCCTGGAAATAAACAGTTGAATTGAATTAACATTTAAAGTTTTGAAGATTAATAATTGTTTTATATGGGCTACAAATTATGTTTCAACTATTTGTATTGATCCAAAGATTAGCTATTGATGAAAACTGATTAGACTGACTCCTGGAAATTGCCAAAGTGCCCCTGAAACTCTTCTTTCAAACCAAAATAGCTGGCTTCCAGTGCATTTTTTGGGCATCTGTTCTTGAATTTAATGTCACTAAGTTAAACTGGATTCCAGGGCTACTTTGTGGCGGGTGCTATGACTCAATGGTTCACGTACAGGACCTCAACAGTTGTAGAGGTTCCCATCTGCCTATTGGTGGTTCAAATTTGGTAGCACGTTAACCTTTGAAGCACTTGTGGAAACAGCCCGATTGACCCCAAAAGGACAGCTTCAAATAAAAATGCCCAACATTCCGGCTTTACAGCATGGGTTCTTGAGACTTTCCTGCTCTCAATGCAAGAAGATCTTCACAACTCATGCACAGACCGAGAAGTGTTCCTCAGATCACTGTTGATTGTCTGTGCCATCCGTGTGATCTAAAATTGATGTGAGTTATGCATGCACGTTTGTGGTGGTTGCAAAGTTACAGCTGGCCTGCCAGACTCTGTTATTTTGCAATTGGGTTCTTTATAAAGGGGTGGATCATATAAACTGAAATCCAACTTCATGTGGGTGCAGAATGTTCAAAGGGGTCGCCTGCAACTGAAAGATTCCGTGCAGGGTGTCACTGTCCCACATGGCTCATTTCTAAAGGATAACCCTGGCCTATGCATTTGCGTAACCTATGGGAAACAGATGTTCTATTTTTATCCACAGAGTGAAATTCCCACACACTGAAATGTCATGCTGGACACAAGCGAATGATAAAAAGGAAGTGGGTGTCTCTTTTGCTCCTTTATTTATTTATTTTTTATTTTTTTGCTAGACTATATTTGACAGTGATACCATTTACTAAGCTAACCTTGTTCCTATTCGTGACATAAATTGTGACATCGTCATCATAAGACTATCTTATCTAAAACAAAAAACCCGACTTCTGAAAATATTTGTCTCATTAACTGTTACTTCTTTTGAAAAACAGATGTTATATTGATATTGTTAAGAAAAACATTAGTTAATGGTAGGGGTGGAATGTTTCACAAAATCCACGCTTCGGTTCGTATTTCGGTTTTGTGGCCACAGTTTTTGGTTCGGTCCGGTACATGTTGACTCTCAGCAAAATCAATTATTCCTGTATGCAATTTTTTTACATTTACCATTTAAAAATATACTGAAAGTATACCTGCACAGCAGTATTATTATTTTTTATGTTTGTGTTTTTATTTAAATTATTATTTTTTATTAATTAGAAATATACATTTGCTGTTCTATCTATGTCAGCCACATATAGCATAGATCATTTTACTCTTGAAACTGAGTCTTAGGATACACATGTCTGGAAACAATGAGTCCCAGCCCTGGAACAATCAGTCCCTGGAATTTATCATCGCGGATTAGGGATACAGTACAGATACTCTTTGTACAATGTTTTTGTGTTATCAATTGCTCTTGCTCTTGCTCTCTCAATTATATTTGACAGCAAAAATAAAAGTGAAGGCATTTTTAAACTCGTCACATCAGGTCAGAACAAAGTCATTTTAAACAGGTCACATTAGGTCAAGAACCATAGTCCTCATACTGTACATTCAAGAAAACTGACAGAACCCCACATGAGCAAGCACTTTGACATGACTTCACCGAGCAATCAAGTATGTGCCGCTTATCAGAACCAAATCTTGTCAGCTAATGCTTATATGTGCATCCAACAAAACTGAATGCAACCTCACTTAACTTTTGGCATTGATGTAGTGTTTCACCCATTTGCGTCCAGACTGCAAATGAATGGCACTTGCGCTAAGCCACCACTTGCTTTTTTAACCATACACAGCCCCCCGTGCCCTATGGCAGACGGTGAGACCATAATCTTACTCCCACTGTTCAAAACGTACGTCAGGTTCATTAATGACTCAAGATTACTGTGAATGTACAGTATATGGATTGTGTGCTGTCCTGCGTGTACCTTGTGCTCCACTTGATATTTTAAAATCCATCCAAAAAATGAAATTTGACAATATTGATTTACAGTCCTGCAACTTTATTTATTATTAGTAGTAGTAGTAGTATTAGTAGTAGTAGTACGAGTAGTATTACTTTATCTCTCAATACACATCTGTTTTTCCTGCTTCCGTAAACTATTGAGATGTTAATCAAGCGGTTAGCACACTAAAGCTCATAACGCTATGTCAAGCTGTCCAGCAGTATCTATTTTCAGAAATACTTTAAAAAAAAAAAAAACTTTCAAACACATCCTAGTTCTTTTGGAGTCTTCCTGTCTCCTGACCTCCCCTGATCTGACATCCATTCTTCTTCTTTTCCTTTCGGCTTGTCCCTTTATGGGTCGCCACAGCACGTCATCCTTTTATCTCCTGCATCCTCCTCTTGAACACCAACTGCCCTCTTGTCTTCCCTCACAACATCCATCAACCTTCTCTTTGGTCTTCCTCTAGCTCTCTTGCCTGGCAGCTCCATCCTCATCATCCTTCTACCAATATACTCACTATATCTCCTCTGGATGTGTCCAAACCATTGAAGTCTGCTCTCTCTAACTTTGTCTCTAAAACATCGAACCTCGGCTGTCCCTCTGATGAGCTCATTTCTAATTTTATCCAACCTGGTCACTCCGAGAGCGAACCTCAACATCTTCATTTCCGCCACCTCCAGCTCTGCTTCCTGTTGTCTCTTCAGTGCCACTGTCTCTAATCCGTACATCATGGCTGGTCTCACCACTGTTTTATAAACTTTGCCCTTCATCCTATCAGAGACTCTTCTGTCACATAACACACCTGACACCTTCCTCCACCCGTTCCAACCTGCTCGGACCCATTTCTTCACTTCCTGACCACACTACCCATTGCTCAGGACGGTTGACCCCAAGTATTTAAAGTCCTCCACCCTTGCCATCTCTTCTCCCTGTAGCCTCACTCTCCCCCCACAACTCCTCTCATTCATGCACATATATTCTGTCTTACTTCGGCTAATCTTCATTCATCTGTTTTCCAGTGCATGCCTCCATCTTTCTAACTGTTCCTCCACCTGCTCTCTGCTATCACTGCAGATCACAATGTCACCTGCAAACATCTTGGTCCACGGGGATTCCAGTCTAACCTCATCTGTCAGCCTATCCATCACCACTGTAAACAGGAAGGGGCTCAGGGCTGATCCCTGATGCAGTCCCACCTCTACCTTAAATTCGTCTGTCACACCTACAGCACACCTCACCACTGTTCTGCTGCCCTCGTACATGTCCTGTATTATTCTAACATACTTCTCTGCTACTCCAGACCTCCGCATGCAGTGCCACAGTTCCTCTCTGGGTACTCTGTCATAGGCGTTCTGTAGATCTACAAAGACACAATGTACCTCCTTCTGACCTTCTCTGTACTTTTCCATCAACATCCTCAAAGCAAATAATGCATCTATGGTACTCTTTCTAGGCATGAAACCATACTGTTGCAAATACTCACTTATGTCCTGAGTCTAGCCTCCACTACTCTTTCCCATAACTTCATTGTGTGCCTCATCAACTTTATTCCTCAATAGTTCCCACAGCTCTGCACATCACCATTCTTCTTAAAAATGGGCACCAGCACACTTTTCCTCCATTCCTCAGGCATCTTCTCACGTGCTAGAAATCTATTGAACAAGCTGGTCAAAAACTGTCATCAGGACCAATTGCCTTTCCATTTTTCATCCTCTTTAATGCCTTTCTAACTTCCCCCTTACTAATCATTGCCACTTCCTGGTCCACCACACTTGCCTTTTCATTCCTCCACCTTTTGAACAACCTGGTCAAAACCTCCACAGCCACCACTCCTAGAAGATTCCATACCTCCACAGGTATGTCATCAGGACCAACTGCCTTTCCATTTTTCATCGTCTTGAGTGCCTTTCTAACTTCCCCCTTACTAATCATTGCCACTTCCTGGTCCACAACACTTGCCTCTTCTAATCTCCCTTCTCTCTCATTTTCCTCATTCATTAACTCCTCTAAGTATTCTTTCCATCTATCTAGCACACTACTGGCACCAGTCAACATATTTCCATCTCTATCCTTAATCACCCTAACCTGCTGCACATCCTTCCAATCTCTATCCCTCTGTCTGGCCAACCGTTATAGATCCTTTTCTCCTTCTTTAGTGTCCAACCTGGCCTACATGTCATCATATGCCTCTTGTTTGGCCTTTGCCCTATGTCGCATCTCAATGTATTCCTTTCTCCTCTCCTCAGTCCTCTCAGTGTCCCACTTCTCCTTAGCTGACCTTTTTCCTTGTATGATTTCCTGTACTTTGAGGTTCCACAGCAAGTCTCCTTCTCCCCTTTCCTACCAGAAGTTAAACAAAATACTCTCCTGCCTGTCTCTCTGATCACCTTGGCTGTAGTGGTCAAGTCTTCTGCAAGCTCCTCCTGTCCACCGAGTGCCTGTTTCACCTCTTCCCGAAAAGCTGCACAACACTCGTCCTGTCTCAGCTTCCACCACATGGTTCTCTGCTCTGCCTTTGTCTTCCTAATCTTCCTCCCCACCACCAGGGTCATTTTACACACTACCATCCTATGCTGTCTCGCCACACTCTCCCCTACCACTACCTTACAGTTGGTAACCTCCTTCAGATTCATCGTCTGCACAAGATGTAATCCACCTGCGTGCTTCTACCTCCGCTCTTCTAGGTCACCCTATGTTCCTGCCTCTTCTGGAAAAAAAGTGTTCACTACAGCCATTCGCATTCTTTTTGCAAAGTCTACCACCATCTGTCCCTCCAAGTTCCATTCCTGGATGCCGTACTTACCCATCACTTCTTCATCACCTCTATTTCCTTAACCGACATGTCCATTACAATCTGCACCAATCACGACTCTCTCTCTGCCTGGGATGCTCAGAACTACTTCGTCTAGCTCCTTCCAGAATTCCTCTTTCACCTCTAGGTCACATCATACCTGTGGGGCATAGCCACTAATCACATTATACATAACACCCTCAATTTCAAGTTTCAGCCTCATCACTTGATGTGATACTCTTTTCACCTCCAAGACATTCTTAGCCAACTATTCTTTTACAATAACCCCGACTCCATTTCTCTTCCCATCTACACTATGGTAAAATAATGTAAGCCCTGCCCCTAAACTTCTAGCGTTACTGCCTTTCCACCTGGTCTCCTGGACACACAATATATCAACCTTTCTCCTAATCATCATGTCAACCAACTCCCAATATTTTCCTGTCATAGTCGCAACATTCAAAGTCCCCACATTCAGTTCTAGGCTCTGTGCTTTCCTCTTCTCTTTCTGCCGAAGAACCCGCTTTCCACCTCTTCTTCTTCTTCGACTTCGACCCAGAGTAGCTGAATTTCCACCGGCGCCCTACAGGTTGACGGTGCCCGACGTTGTTAACCCGGGCCACGACGGATCCGGTATGGAATTCTTTGGATGAACACTCATATTTGTTTGGCAAAGTTTTAAGCCGGATGCCCTTCCCGACGCAACTCTCTGCATTTATCCGGGCTTGGGACCGGCCTACATTTTGCACTGGCTTGTGACCCCCCCTTAGGGCTGTATTTCTGACATCCGTTCTATTGGTTATTTTCCGTGATGCTATATCCGGTTTCTGTATTCTTCTGCACAGGAAGTAAACTGAGCTTGAGTCCATCCCTGGGGGCATACTCAATGAGAACCATCTCAGACCTTGCCTCCAGACTGCTTTCTCTGTCTCCCACAATTCATACAGTACTGTTAGTCAGGAGTGGCTTGGACAGCTTGCACATGCTCTGGTTGTTCTAGTTAAGAGTTGAACTGTAACTTGGCACATTTTGGTATCACCATTCCATTGCACACTACATACTGATTGTTGTATGTATGAGCAGGTGTTGTTAAGGGTACATTCAAATGTTCCAACCAAGCATTCTTTACATCTTAAGTTGTGTTCCTTTCACAAGTGTGAGCACTTCACTGGGATCAACACAGTTGGAGGTGGTCAGCCTGACCACAGCACGATTTGTAATGCATAAGCACATGCACGGGCACCCAACATGTATGTGTTGTAGAATCAATGCAATCATTCCTTCCACCACTTATGAATGCTAACTGCCTTGCACTATAGAAATAAATTTAAAAAACTATTTGTGAGCGCTGCGATACACCTGGCCCATTCAGGGCTCGAGACTAACTTTTGGCACTGGTTGCACTGGTGCGGCCCAACTTTTTTCTTGGATGGACCAAAATTTTCGACCACTTCACATTCAACATCGTAGTCTTACTGGGTCACATTGGGAAAAAAAAATAGTTGCATGTCTTTTCAGGCAGCATCGATTAGGAAATGATTAACTCACAATCTGGTCAGCAAAGTTAAATTCCACAAGACTTACTGAAGCTCCTGAAAAGTGTTGGTGGTTAAAGTGCTCCGTGTCAGAGTGTTGGTTTGGACTTTGGGACGAATCAGGCCTTAACTAAACATTCTTCAAAAAGAAGTTGTCAGTCGTTCTGTTCATCTTGTCATTGTGGCTATTTCCACTGTAAATCTAAAGGGCCTAGGCCACTAACCAAGTTCTGTCACTATAACATGTTTTTTAAGACAGTATATTTTCCCACACACGATCACAATAAATTATAGTATCGTTGATGTTATTTTCTGCTGCTGATCTAATATTGTAATAATGAATTAATATTAGTTCAGCTATATCCTTTTTAAGCGCAATTAAATTAATTATCAGGAATATTAAGCCTTGACATTGAATTGTAGAACAATAAATAAAATATCTTAGATAAACAACAAATATAAATAAAACAGACTCAGGTTCTGTTCACAGAAATTGCAATTATACAAATATTAAATATTTGGCAAATAGGTATATAGAGTCATTAAATTAATGCCTTAACAGGCAATATACTACCAATCAAGTCTCCAGTTTGCAAAGTAGCAACATTAATAACATCACCAGACGTAGCGCAAAGCTACCTGTTTTAAATCAAGATTTTCTCTACTTTTTAACTGCAGCATTTCTTTAAATGCTGTTTGTCGACATGTTCAATGGTTCATCTCTTAGAATAGTGAGTAATGTATATTAACTGTATAATGTGAGCATATGTGTGCCATATACGCTGTCACGTGTATATTTGCATTGCTGGGCAAAGGAATTGCAAGCTGACAGGAAACGGGATATGTCCCAGAGTGTTGTTTTTCGTTATCTGAAGAAATTGGGTGGGATGGCCCAAAGTCAACTGAGATAGGCGCCAGCACACCCACGACCCTCGTGAGAATGTAAGCGCGTTATTAGGTCCCACATAGTTACCAGGCAGGACATGTCCTGCTCCAATATTACTGGCTCCAGGACACGTGCTGCTGCACTATGATTGGCTGCAGTATCCCGGTAGAACACGCCCTACTGGTTCCAGACGGGAAAAGAAATATGTGACTTAAGTGTGGCGGCGTTACTATGTTTCCACTAACCCTAACCTGCCCTAATCATAACCTTAACCCACCTAAACTGCCTTAAACCCCAACCCTATCCCTAAACCTAACCATAAAAAACGTCTTTGTTTTTATTTCAAACAAATGTGATAGATGTTTGGGATGGTCATCTCGTTACATCTGCGTAGCCTGCCCTTCCCGTGATGCAGGAGCCAATCATGTTGCAGTGGGGCTTGTCCTGCCTGGAAACTATGTGGGAATCCTAATAACGAAGTATAAGCGGTTCAGAAAATGGATGGATGGATGGATGTGTTTAAATGGATTTTGTCACTTTGATGTTTTTAGTTGTGTTGTCTTTGTTGCGACTGGCTGGCGACAAAAGTAAAAAATAAAAAAAAAAAGATCTAAAAAAGGTGCAACAAAATTACACGATCCAAAGAAATCCCAGAAGAGTCGAGAAATAAAGTATTTGAAGTCTAGCAGTCTGGAAAGGGTTACAAAAGCCATTTCTAAAGCTGTAGGATTGCAGCGAAACATAGGGAGAGCCATTCTCCTCACATGGCAAAAACATGGAAAAGTGGTGAACCTTCCCAGGAGTGGCCTGCCTACAAAGATTGGCCCAATAATTTTTTCCTGCCCAGAATTTTTTTCCTGCCCATAAGGCTTTCAGGCAGTTTTGCAATCTGTGGACCACAAAAAACAGAAAAAGTAGATTATTTCCTCACTCAACCTTTAAACAATCAAAATAATTAAATTAAAACAATAAAAATCTAGTCTGATATTAACAAAGGCTTAGCGCTTCCACCATGCATTGTAAATGGCCCACAAAAATCACAGACAAGTCTCAAATGTTTGATTGTTTAAACACACATTTTATAGTTTTTGGTTGAGTCCTTTTAGCCTAACAACCATTGTGCAATTCAATTTGCTGGTTACAAGCTGCCAAGGTTCTCCTTTAATTTTAATCTTCACAAAGGCCTCAAACTTTTAGACATAATGAAAACATTAGGCTCTCATAAGTTGGATCCCTACTTTTTAGAACTATCGGCAGATTTTATCACCCAACCCTTTACACACATTTTTTATCATTGTCTGGCAATAAATGTCATCTTATGACCCCCCCTCGACCCCCTCTTTTTTATAAGGCAATGCTTAGTCTTCTGCCTTCCTACCTTCGGACCTTCATTCGTCAGAGGAACTCTGTATTCTAATCATCTTTATTCTCAGGATGTGTTTTACTGTCTGTTGCAAGGGTTTGAACTGAACTTGGTAAAAAGGCATTTAAGTTTTCTGCTCCCTTTTCCTGGAGCGATTTACACAAAAGGTTAAAATTTCATGATTTGGTTTCATTGGATGCTTTTAAGATGTTGTTGGATATCTGGAAGGCTACACATCTGTTTGAAAATGTTCTGTCTGATTCCTGGGATTTTATGGTTGTGATCAAGTTCCAACATAAATGTGCTGAATTGAAATTGTTTAATTCATGTTTTCAAGTATGTTTTGGCTGTTGATTGTGCATCTGAAACTTTCACAACCGTGCTGTTACTAGGGTTGGACATCGTTTGAATTTGAGCGATTCCGGTCCCGATTCTGGTTCTTAATTTCGATTTCAGTTCCAAATGATTCTCGATTCCAATTCTTTTAAGGGGCTGGGTCAAAACAGTTTGCATGGTTTAAATAAAGGTGTCCAAATTATGAACATCCATTTTCTTAGCAGCCTGCAGCATAACCTAAAATGAACATTTGACTTGGCATTCTTTATAACCAGTATCAATATCAAACGTATGAACTAAAAGGCAACGTGTGTGGCACTAACACAATTGACTTAATATTATTGTTTCAGGTAAAAGTTAAATATAGCATTGTTAAAATAGTTATTCGCGACTGTTTTATCACGTTAAATGGTTTATATGTGCAAGTTTTAACTTGACTTCCTGTTTTAAGCATGTAGCCATTTATTTTGAAGTGGTATGCACCAGAACTCAGCATTGTAGCACGAAAAATAACTTTACACGACACCGGTAAAAAAAAATTTTAAATTAATGCAAAAAAAAAAAATAAATGTTGATTCCTTTACCTACACACCGATGAGACACAAGGTTAGTGTTTGTGATAGTACATTTTTGTGAATTTTGTCCCAATTCATTGTGATGTAAGGTTGCTAGTTTGACCTTTCGTGAAGTTTTAGCTGAATGTTAATGCGACTCTTCCTACTTTCTGTCCAGTATGGTAAAGTAATTTATATTTTATTTTTCTGTCATCAGCTCTCTGACTGGTCATTTATTTTAACATGGTTAACACTTTCGTTCACCGCTGCCATTGGGCACAAGCACCTCTGTGCGCATTCTTCTTCGTTGGTTTTCGCCACTTTGTTGGTTTTCGCCACTTTCTTCTTCATGGTCGGCGGACTGTAGGCATCAAAACTGGGAACCGAATTGTTTTTATTTGAACGATTCCGGGAGAACCGGCATGTTAGTCCTAGCTCGAATTGGTTCTCGATTCTCGATGCCCAACCCAAGCTGTTACTGGTCTTAGCCAGGACACTTTTGAAAAGTTTAAGGTTTTCCTTGTTAAAATTATTAAATAAAAAAATATATAATAACGTGTATGTAAACTTCAGACCACAATAGTATAAATGATTTTAAACTGATGAAACAACTATATTATATTTAAAGAAGGCCTCGAGCTTTGGTTGATATTTAACTTTGATTCCCCCCCCCTCCCCATAGCCTTAAAGAAGACTATGACATATTGTTTTGTGAATTTTAGCAGTTCAAACTCATGCTCACACTCATCTTCACAGCAAATGTAGTATGCATTCCAAGCAGTGACACAAGTGTTTGCCAGGCTGGACTTTCGTGTCAAGGCCGACCAGTGCCACAAAGACATGGACACCAAACTCATCACTACCAATATTGGTAGTATAAAGCAGTGAGGAAGCTGAGCTAATTCCTGTAACATTCAAAAATAGTTGTCAAGTGTGACTCAGTTGAGTGGGAGCTGAATCCACTGGTACTGCTTCCTTCACACCCTTTTTTTCTTTCACATTACATCATTTGTGTGGGGGGGAAAAAAAACAGCTTTTATAGCATTGTTTCGTGTTTATTTTCTATTACATCATCTTCAACACAAGTAAAATACTTTTAATATATTATAATAAAATATTTTAGTGATGCTAAAATTGACTTCTGTTTTCCTGAATCAATGAGGATTGATCGCCTCTTTCTTTTGCAAGGTCTGTTACTATGGCAACCTAAGGAAGGAGGGAGACTGTAAATGTATGTTCAGCCTCCATCCAGCTACTTCCTGGTCACCAGATATTTGTCAGAATGTTTCAAGGAGTTTGACATTTGGAACCACCAGAGGACGTGATTAAAACCCTAATTCACTATCCAAGTCTTGGTGAACCTTGACGGGTCGCGAGTGAGAAGTTCAACGAACGACCAACTTGTGGCTGACAGTACATTCAGTTCACTTTCCGTTCATCAGTACATTCAGTACACTTCAGTCCCTCCCCCGCATGGGTCGTGCTGCCTGATGCTGGCTGCTCATTGGTTATTCACAGGAAATGTATAATGTTGGTATATAGTCTACTAGGTGTTGTTTTTTTTCACCGGCCATAATTGTGCTGCAAGTCCAGAGATGCTAGGGCAGCTTCAGGAGCTTGCTGCGAGAGCCAGTGGGAGGCGTTAGCTATAGAGCTGCCAACCTATAAAAATTAACTTCCAGAACAATTTGTCCTTCCATCCATTTTCCGTATCGCTTATCCTCACGAGGGTCGCAGGCGTGTTGGAGCCTATCCCAGCTATCTTTGGGGGCGAGAGGTGGGGTACACCCTGAACTGGTCGCCAGTCATTCACAGGGCACAAATAAACAAACAACCATTCACACTCACGTTCACACCTAGGGGGAATTTAGAGTCTTCAATTAACCTACCATGCATGTTTTTTTGGGATGTGGGAGGAAACCGGAGTACCTGGAGAAAACCCACGCAGGCACGAGGAGAACATACAAACTCCACACAGGCAAGGCTGGATTTGAACCTCGGTCCTCAGAACTGTGAGGCAGATGTGCTTTACCAGGCGTCCACCGTGTCACCCACAATTTGTCCAATTTGTCTGAATTACCATATGTTAAAAATTTTGTCAAGAACATACTGTGGGACGGTCATAATGATAATCATCAATAAATTATGGCTTCAATATGTCATTTTAATGTTTTTATTACATGAACCTTCTAATGGTAGCTCCAGTTGGAGCCTGAATGAAAGTAGCAGTATATGACAATTCCGCGTGCGAAATGGGAGACGATTGTATAACATCACTTTAAGGAAAGGAGAAGACAGTCTCCAAATGAGAAGCTTGCTTCAGGCTGTTTATCTGACACTCCAGGTTGAAGTTTACTATAAAACTGACACAAAAACCAAAAGCGAATTAAACATTGCATATTTAAACACCAAGATTAGCAACCAAAGATTATAATAATGAAAGTCTGCTATTTTAATGCTAACATATAGTCCATCCATCTGAACCGCTTATCCTCACAAAGTTCGCAAGGCTAACATATAATGTAAAATAATCATGCAAAATTCCATAAGTGGGCAAAAGGAATTTAGCATTTATGTTACTGTTGTTTTAAACCTTCGAACAACTGCTACTTTAACACACATGGAGCAGCATCTCATACAATACAGACAATATAACGGCACATTATATGAAATGCAATGCACAACATGTAAAAGACATGAACAGAAATTTACTTTTGTGAACACTTTGAAGACTAACATATAAAATCTTGCATAGATCATTTTACACTTGAGACTATGTGAGTGTCGTTGAAGTTTTTATCCCACTGATATAATGATATTAGAGCATAATAAAGAATTGTAGACATCCTACAAATTCTGCCCTGGTAACCAGACATATGAGCACAACTGTGTAGTTCTCTCATTTACCGTTTAAAATAAAAGCACCCCATATGTTTTCAATCATAACGTTTCTTTTTTTTTGGCTGTGGTGTGGGCCCGTTTGGGACTGCTTCTGGGTCTGGATGCGCACCGCGGTTAGTTAGTGACCTCTGTTTAATACGATGTTGCCACAATTGAGTCAGCCAGAGCAAGCTCTTTAGCTCCTTAGCACACTAGCGGGTTAGCTTGCGGGCTAGCGAGCGTAATAAACAGTTAACTTTCCCTAAAGTGTCCCATGTGTGTGCATTAACGGAGCCAAAGCCATTCTGCCAGCGGCTTGCCGTGTCGCGAGTGGCCCGCTGGGTGTTACGATAACAATGAAAATGTATCGAGTCCGGAAAAAAAGTCTTGTGTCCATTGTATTTATTGAATGATAATGCGTTATTAGGATTGCCACGTTTCTAGGCAGGACACGCCCTGCTCCAATATTACTGGCTCTAGGACACACGCCGCTGCACTATGATTGGCTGTTGTATTCCTGTAGAACACGCCCTTCTGTTTCCAGACGGGAAAAGAAGTATGAGACTTAAGTGTGGCAGCATTAATATGTTTCCCACTAACCCTAACCCACCCCAATCCTAACCTTAGCCCGTACTAAACTACCTTCAGCACCCCCCAAAATGGGCTGGAAACGCCTATGGCTAATACTGCAGCTACACAGTATATTAAAGCATGTTTTTTAATTTTTTTAATTTTATTTAAACATTTTGTTTTGATGATTCTCACACTGTAGACCCTTCTTTAATTTCAGTTGTCACAAGGACTGCATTCCTCACAATAGGCTGCGTGCTACTCACCTCACATACCTTCACCCACACATCACCTACACACCCACACATGTAGGCGCACACATCACGCAGCCCCAGCCTCTGTTTTATCTGGGAGAAACGTGTATCCGTGTATAAGTGGAGGAACATGTCAGCGCATTCAGCCAGAAATATCAATGGTTATGTGATGTGAGCATGTTGCTATGGTAACTGCTGTAAAAAAAAAAAAAAAAAAAATGAAAAGCTTCAGGAGAGAGTGTAGGTTGCAGTAAAGTTGCTAAAGTGTATGGAAATAGAAAAAAGAGTATCAATGAGATTTTGGAAGGAACAAATGATTCATGTTCAAGAGGCCTCAATATGCTCCTTTTGGTTTTAAACTTGCAATTCAGTTTCTTGTTAATCATGTTTTGTCAGTGTATTACAATGGGGTTTCTAGTCAACAAATTCTTTTAGATGTACTGATTTTTTTTGATTGATTTTTTTTTTTTTATTTCCACATTGCAGAAATACCATGATGCAGCGCCCAATGGAGCAGCATGTGTGACTTCATTACAGTGGAATCCTAAATTTGCAATATAATCTTTTGTGGGATGATGCTAGTCCAATACTCCAATTTCTTTGGAGTTAAAAAAATAAATAAAAGTCAGTGATGAATATGTAATTATACCTTGTGATTGAAATGTTAGCAGTCAACCCTACTGTCTGGACTTAACCATCTCATCAGCTTTTTTATATACTAAATTACACTAACACAGGAGTCTGTTACTGCCTTATTGATGCTTTCATGCAGGCTGAACTGAGCTCATGTGAGGTGAAGTCTTATGCAACATCATGCATGCTTACAATTTAACCTCCATATTTTTGTACGTTAATTTTCTGTGAATTTAGTAAAATTTTCCAATTATTTCACTGTAACACTAATATTCCCCAGCCAACTATTTTCGCAATAGTGAAACAATAAATAATACTACATATGCTTATGTGCCACCATCATTTTCAAATCCTTAAATTATCATCTTAACAGGTAAAGGTGCGAATGTGAATGGTTAGGTCATCTTATCACAGGAATATAAAACTCAGTCAGTCTGGTTTTGAATGATAATCCATTTGGTTGAAGGTATGAAGCAGGATGATTGATTTAGCAGATGTGTTTTTGTTCAAAAGTATTTGTCAAAGAAATAAAAGTGTCCTGTACTGATCTACTACCCATACTTTATCAGAGCTGCGATGACATTACATTTTCCCTTGTAACATTGGAAGCTATTTCACCAACAAAAACATTACCATGTTTGGCTGCTTAGCATGCACGTCTCCAAACAGTAAATTTCACCTTTTTACTTTTTTCACTTGCTTTAGAGGACTAACAGATGTGTTTGGCAACTATACGGCTATCTCTGAGAGCATTGGCTGGGATTTTACATCTAAATGTTTCTAGATTAAGAGCACAATCGAGCTACATGCAACACTTTTAATGCAACTTGTTACTATTCAAGCCTAGGTTTACACCTTGGGAAAAATACAGTATAACAGTATTTGTAAAAGTGAAACTCATGTATTACACTAGGTGGCAATATTACTCACATGAAAATCTTAACCTTTCAATGTTCTTTGACAGGCCTACTATCCATATATATATTACTGTTACTGTCTGCTGATATGGGTGAACATTCGGCCACTGCCTTTAACAAACAGCAAGATTGTCCAGCATAGTTCATCAAACAATCTAATGTTCCCCTTCAACAAATGGGTGTCTCTTACTGTGAGTCAACATCAGGAAAGGGTGGCGACCAAAAAGGGCCAACTCAATTTAGCAGGAATCCTCACTTTTCACATTAGTAACCCTTGTAGTGGCTGATCATATTAGTGACCCTGTGTGAAACTATGCTGCGGACTGGCACCGACATTATACTGTCCCGTTGCTTCCCCAAGACCACAACTACTGAGTAGCCAACAATTTTACTCAAGTCAATGCACTGTTACCTTACAATTATCTGACTCAAGTTAAAGTAAAAAGTAGGCTCACCAGGCAGAGATTATGTATTATATATAATTTGATTATATTATATTGATACATATATATTGATAGATACATACATACACTTATCCTAACTCGGGTTGTGGGTGAACTGGATCCTACTGTATCTGGAAGGTAAATATATAAACACCAATTCCAATGACATGTCTCTACACTAACGTTTTCACGAGTAGCACTGGTGCGACCAACTTTTTCAGTTGGTCGCACCAGCACATGATTTGGTTGCACCATTTATTGAGGAAGTACAGCATGACCATGGCATACCATAATTTCGTATAAAGTAAGGATTGACAGTGACTCGAGATATAGTTGCTAAATGTTTTACTGTGAACAAGTTTGTCCGCAACAAGCAGTGGCAGACAAACGGGTCAATGAAAAGAAAAGAAAAAATAGAAAAAGGCAAAGGCTTTACTTTTATTTGATCATATGTTCGACTCAGAGGGGCCAGTTTTTATAGTGAGGGCTCCTGACCCTCCTCCCCTGGGAAAACCGCTTAATTTTGAGCATTACCACAACCATATGATTGACATACATTTAAAATGATTGCATAAGTGTACCACCGCCATATAAAAGTGCCGTTTATGATTATTCACACTATTTTGCAAATTATTTATGAGCAAAACAAACCAATTTACCCATTTGAAATCATCGTCCCAAAAAGAACGACGAACTGCAATCATTGCATTTTATTTTAATGATAGTTTGTTTTCCTATTCAATCCTCTTTAAAAGAGTTTGGACTTTTTAACGACATATCACTATCTTCATATATCTATGCTATAAACATGGTTTATATAGATAGATAGATTTGTTGGCTTATTGCTAGCTTCATAAAGTTATTAAAACCTTTGCACATGGCTGTGGATGTTATATTGAGTGAAATGACAACGAGAGACAAATTAAGCAGGCAATCTTTGCAGTTAGCAGTCTTGGTGTGTGTGCACTGCAGAGAGCAAATTTCAACCATTAAAACATGCACTCGCGCAAGTGCAACATGATGAACGTTTTAATCACACAAGCTGAAGAAAAAAGGTCCGGGGTTCAATCCCCGGCCCCGCCTGCGTGGAGTTTGCATGTTCTCCCCGTGTCTGCGTGGGTTTTCTCCCGGCACTCTCAGAATCAGAATCAGAATCATCTTTATTTGCCAAGTATGTCCAAAACACACAAGGAATTTGTCTCCGGTAGTTGGAGCCGCTCTAGTACAACAGACAGTCAATTTACAGAACACTTTGGAGACATAAAGACATTAACAAAAAACAACAACAAACAACAATTGTGCAAAAAGATGCAGAGTCCTCAGTTCGAATGGCTAATATCGCAATAGTCCGGTGCAATGACCATTGTGCAAAGGGCACTGAGACTTCAAGGAGTGTATGCGGTTTAAAGTGACGAGTAGTGCGATAATCTGGGACAATGGTTGTGCAAATGTTACAGATACTCCTCAATCAGTGTGCAAATGGAGCAGATACTACTCTGGCATGATTGGCCACTATATGCAAATAGTGCAGCACGGCGAGACAACTACAGTGAGTGCACGAGTAATACATAATACAGAAATGTGACAACGAACTCAAGTCAAAAAATTGCCAGCTTGTTGTAATGGAATTGTAAGTTAGCTGTTCAAGAAGTTGATTGCAAGAGGGAAGAAGCTGTTGGAATGTCTACTAGTTCTAGTTTGCATTGATCGGTAGCGCCTACCTGAGGGAAGGAGCTGGAAGAGCTGGTGACCAGGGTGGGGAGGGTCCGAGAGGATTTTGCACGCCCTTGTCTTAGTTCTGGCAGCGTGCAAGTCCTCAAGGGTGGGTAGGGGGGTACCGACAATCCTTTCAGCAGTTTTGATTGTCCGTTGCAGTCGGAGTTTGTCCTTTTTTGTAGCAGCACCAAACCAGACTGTGATGGAAGAACACAGGACTGATTCGATGACCGCTGTGTAGAACTGTCTCAGCAGCTCCGGTGGCAGGCCATGCTTTCTCAGAAGCCGCAGGAAGTACATCCTCTGCTGGGCCTTTTTGAGGACGGAGTTGATGTTGGTCGCCCACTTCAGGTCCTGGGAGATTGTAATTCCCAGGAACTTGAAGGTCTCGACGGTTGACACAAGGCAGCTGGACAGCGTGAGGGGCAGCTGTGGCGAAGGATGCCTCCTGAAGTCCACGATCATCTCTACAGTCTTGAGCGTGTTCAGCTCCAGGTTGTGTCGGCCGCACCACAGCTCCAGCCGCTCCGCTTCCTGTCGATATGCAGACTCGTCACCGTCCTTGATGAGGCCGATGACAGTGGTGTCATCTGCAAACTTCAGGAGTTTGACAGTCGGGTTCGCTGAGGTGCAGTCGTTCGTGTAGAGAGAGAAGAGCAGCGGAGAGAGGACACAACCTTGGGGCGCCCCAGTGCTGATGCTGCGTGTGGATGAGGTGGCCTCCCCCAGCCTGACCTGCTGTGTCCTGCCCGTCAGAAAGCTGTAAATCCACTGGCAGATGGCAGGTGAGACGCTGAGCTGGAGAAGCTTGGATGAAAGGAGTTCAGGGATGATGGTGTTGAACGCTGAGCTGAAGTCCACGAACAGGATCCTCGCGTAGGTCCCTGCACTGTCGAGGTGTTCTAGGATGAAGTGCAGCCCCATGTTGACTGCATCATCCGCAGATCTGTTCGCTTGGTAGGCAAACTGCAGGGGGTCCAGCAGGGGACCTGTGACACTCTTGAGGTGGTCCAGCACAAGACGTTCAAAGGACTTCATGACCACAGATGTCAAAGCGACAGGCCTGTAGTCATTCAGACCCGAGATTGCAGGTTTCTTGGGGACTGGGATGATGGTGGAGCGTTTGAAGCAGGATGGAACTTCGCACATTTCCAGTGATCTGTTGAAGATCTGAGTGAAGACTGGCGCGAGCTGGTCCGCGCAGACTTTGAGGCAGGATGGAGACACGTGGTCCGGGCCTGCCGCTTTGTTAATCTTTTGTTGTTTGAAGATGCGTCTCACATCCTGTTCATGGATGGTTAACGCAGAGGTCAGAGGTGTGATTGTGGTCGCGGGTGCGGCCGGATTGGTGTGTGGTGTGAAACTGTCCTTTTCAAATCTGCAGTAGAAGGTATTCAAGTCGTTGGCTAGTGTGCTATTGTTCTCAGCTTGGGGGGATCGTCGCTTGTAATTAGTCAGCGACTGGAATGCATGCCAGACTGATTTAGAGTCGTTTGCGCTAAACTGTTTTTCCAACTTTGCTGTATAGATCCTCTTTGCAATGTTAATTTCTTTGGTCAGCTGGTTTCTAGCTCGATTATACAGGGCCCTGTCCCCGCTCTGATATGCGTCCTCCTTAGCTTGGCGAAGCTGCTTAAGTTTAGCAGTGAACCACGGCTTATTGTTGTTGAATGTGCGAAATGATTTTGTTGGAACACAGACCTCTTCACAGAAACTGATATAGGATGTAACAGTGTCCGTATATTCATCCAGGCTGCCAGCTGAATTTTCAAAGACACTCCAGTCTGTGCAGTCTAAGCAGCTTTGAAGTTCCATCTTGGCTTCATTTGTCCACTTTTTGACTGTTTTCACTGTAGGCTTCGCACATTTAAGTTCTTGCCTGTACGTCGGTATTAAGTGAATTAAGCAGTGATCAGACGAGCCCAAGGCTGCACGAGGTATAGCACGGTATGCGTTTTTTACCGTGGTGTAGCAGTGGTCTAAAGTATTATTTTCCCTGGTAGGACAGTCGATGTGCTGCTTGTATTTAGGGAGTTCGTGGTTGAGTTTAGCTTTGTTAAAGTCCCCAAGAATAATGAGGGGTGAGTCGGGGTGTTTTTTTTCAATTTCGTAGGTGTGAATGTGAGTGCAAATGGTTGTTTGTTTGTATGTGCCCTGCGATTGGCTGGCAACCAGTTCAGGGTGTACCCCGCCTCCTGCCCGATGATTGCTGGGATAGGCAATGGATGGATGGATGGGTTATCTTTGTTTGATGTTTACATTTGTTTGATTATCTTAAACATTAAAGTGGGGAAACTATGCAAACAAATAAGAATTTGAGATGGGGGCTCATCCTAATTCAAAGCAGTGTATATAAATGTCTAATAGGCAGCCGTGGCCCAATGGTTAAGATCATCGCCTGCCACCGTGGGGGACCTAGGTACAAAACCCCGACTGGACCATCCGCCAACATCCCCCGGACTCACGGCTGTGGTGTCCTTGAGCAAGACACTGATACCCCGAAATGCTCCCCGGGCGCTTCAGCTGCCCCCTGCTCCAGTGTGTTCCACTAACATGTGTATGTGTTCACTGTGATGGGTTAAATGCAGAGAACAAATTTCGTGTGCATGCATGCATGTTCATGAAAATAAAAGATGATTCTTCTTCTTCTTCTTCTTGAGGTGTATCGAAAGCGGCCAAAACCAACTGAACTGTCTTGCAGAGTGTGTTGTTTGGCAACTGTTTTGAATGAATGGGTGATAATTTTGCCACTGGTGTTGCGATCGCCACCGTTGCAGATTACAGCCGATCAAAATGCACATTTCCACTCATGGTGTAAATACAGTTGCAGTTTCAAACGAGCAAGACATCCCCAAGCCATATAAATAGAGTACATAAAAGCATCAAATATTGTGTTTTACATCAATACTTAACAATATTCATAATGTGTAATGTGCCTGTGGATGAAAAAGCGAATTCGCTCGTGACCAAAATGTATGCGAGCGGTACGTACAAACTGGGTATGTTCAAATGAATGGAGTCAGCGAGACGCCTTTAAAATATCCACACTCTCGCTTTAATTCTCACCCACGTCCTCTCTCTATATCAACCCACGTCTTCCTATTAATCTATCTTTTTATTGTTTAATAAATGTGATAAGGTACAATACACTGCATACACAGCATCAAACGCCTATACAGGCTGGTTGTTCATTTCCAATCGCTCAGTGTGCAGGGGGTGCGTCGGCAACATTTTTATGCAATGGTCTGGACCAATCCACTTCGACTACGACATCGCGCACTGTGCGGCAGGCCTTAGTAACTTGTCATTGAAGACAGACAATTTACTCACTTACTACTCAGAGAGCAAAGGCTTTCTCAGTAAATGCCAATGAAGCAACTCTAAATAGTATGTCTGCCTTGCACTTTACAGACGAGGTTGATCTGTGCTTATTTATCTTAAGAAAGTAAAAAGATAGCTTTTAATAAAGTAAGAGCATAGTCATTGGTCCTCGCAATGAATGGTTGAGTACATTTAATATGTATCACACATTATCCTGACAATATCATTGCAAACTGCATGACTAAAATGCATCCTAGTAATAAAGATTGGCATGACAAGCACTTCTGTAGCATTTTCTGAAAGATTACCAATTTGTCTCACAAATTCTTGTAAATCTCAATGCTGTTTCTTGCGTTTAAATATATTTACATTTTCTCCTCTCTGAGTTGCTAATGTAAGCCTAAACCTCCATCTAAACCTGAGTTTAGTGCGTGTCTAGAGCTTAAACTCATGTTGGGCATATGGTGTTAAGTGTACTCTGTACACAGAACTGTTTTCCAGGAAATGTTCTCTTGGTTTGTGAAATAGAGAGTGATTTTATTCTGCCAAATGTAAAATATAAATAAGCATGTGCTTTGCATGTTTGGACAGTACTTCACTAAGGCCACCTAAGGATACACATTTGAATCCTTTTTGACTGAAAGACAACGGTTGTGTAAGTTGCTAATAGCTCATGTTAGTTCTTTCATATTACCTTCAGTCTGTTATTCTGATATTGAAAATACAGTAACAGTAGATTTAGCTGACACAGAAAAAAATCGAATGCACTAAAACCATGATTATTACTATATAATTTCTGGCGTTATCAAATTATTCATGTGATTTTGCATGCATACCATGAAGCTGATTCATTTATTTCTTTTACATCTACTCACAAAAATATTGTTTTTTTTCCTGTGTAAACTCACTTTATTAGCTTTCTATCAGTGTGATGAGAGATGAGAGAGTGTCTCTCTGAATATTCTGAACTCCTGTTTCCATGCTAGTGTTGTATTCCATCCATCCATTTTCCTCTGTTTAGCCGAGGTCGAGTCGCGGGGGCAGCAGCTTAAGCACGGAAGCCCAGGCTTTCCTCTCGCGAGCCACTTCGTGCAGCTGTTCCGGGGGGATCCTGAGGTGTTCCCAGGCCAGTCAAGTGACGTAGTCTCTCCAGCATGTCCTGTGTCATCCCCGGGGGCCTCCTCCCAGTGACACGGTCGAACGCCTTCACCAAGTCCACAAAACACATGCGGAAAGGCTGGGCGAACTCCCAAGCACCCTCGAGGATCCCTTCACCTTCTTAATAAGGGGGACCACCACCCCAGTCTGCGAATCCAGAGGCACTGTCCCTGATGTCCAAGCGATGTTGTAGAGGCGTGTCAACCGGGACAGCCCCACAACATCCAGAGTCTTTAGGAACTCAGGGCAGATCTCATCCACCCCTGGAGCTCTGCCACCGAGTAGCTTTTTAAACACCTTGGTGACCTCAACCCCAGAGATAGAAGAACCCATCTCAGAGTCCCCAGACTCTGCTTCCTCATGGGAAGGTGTGTCGGTGGAATTGAGGAGCTCTTCAAAGTATTAGTACTCACAACATCCTCAGTTGAGGTCAGCAGTGCACCGTCCCCACTATACACAGTGTTGACGGTGCGCTGTTTCCCCCTCCAGAGATGCAGTATGGTGGACCAGAATTTCCTCGACGCCGTCTGGAAGTCATTCTCCATGGCCTCACCGAACTCCTCCCATGCCTGGGTTTTTGCCTCAGCGACCACCAAAGCTGCGTTCCGGTTGGCCAGCCTGTACCCATTAGCTGCCTCCAGAGTCACGTAGGCCACAGGACTCCTTCTTCAGCTTGAAGCCATCCCTCACCGCTGGTGTCCACCAACGGGTTCGTGTATTGTCACCACGACAGGCACGGGCATCCTTACGGTCACAGCTCCAGTTGGCCGCCTCAACAATGGAGGCACGGAACATGATCCACTTGGACTCAATGTCCCCCCCACCCTTCCCCAGGACGTGGGTGAAGTTCTGCCGAAGGTGAGAGTTGAACCTCCTTCTGACAAGGGATTCTGCCAGACGTTCCCAGCAGACCCTCACAATAAATTTGGGTCTGCCAGGTCGGACCAACCTCTTCCCCCACCATCGGAGTCAACTCACCACCAGGTGGTGATCAGTTGATAGCTCCAACCCTCTCTTCACCCGAGTGTCCAAGATATGCGGCCGATGACACAACCACAAATTTGATCATCGAACTACGGCCTAGGGTGTCCTGCTTCCAAGTGCACATGTGGACACTCTTATGTCTGAACATGGTGTTCATTATGGACAATCCATGACACGCGCAGAAGTCCAATAACAGACCACCACTTGGGTTCCGGTGAGCAGGGGGCCATTCCTCCTTATCACGCCCCTCCAGGTCTCACTGTCATTGCCCACATGGGCGTTGAAGTCCTCCAGCACAACGAGGGGACTCCCCAGCGGTGCACCAGTGCACCCCCTCCAAGGACTCCAAAAAGGGTGGGTTCTCTGAATTGCTGTTTGGTGCATGGGCACAAACAACAGTCAGGACCCGTCCCTCAACCCGAAGGCGGAGGGAGGCTACCCTCCCGTCCACCAGGGTAAACCCCACTGTACAGGCACCGAGTCGGGGGCCAATAAGTATGTCCACACCTGCTTGGCGCATCTCACTTTGGGAAACTCCAAAGTGGAAAAGAGTCCAACCCCTCTCAAGAGGACTGGTAACAGAGCCCAAGCTGTGCGTGGAGGTGAGCCCGAGTCTGAACTTCTCAACCTCACACACTAGCTCGGGTTCTTCGGCCGTCACCCAGCTCACTCTGCATCTGACCTCCTTAGCCCCTCCCACAGGTGGTTAGCTCTTGGGAAGGGGGACCCACGGGGACCCACGTTGCCTCTTCGGGCTGTGCTCGGCTGGGCCCCATGGGTGTAGACCAGGCCACGAGGCGCTCGCCTTCGAGCCCCACCTCCAGGACTGGCTCCAGAGGGGAACCCCGGCGAACTGCGTCCGGGCAAGGGAAACTTAAGTTTATTTTTATCATCATATGGGGGCATTTGATCCTTGCTTTGTTTGGTCCCTGACCTAGGACCTGTCTGCCATGGTTGACCCTAACAGCCCCAGAAAACTTAGCTCCTATCCTCATCGGGACACACAAACCCCTCCACCACGATAAGGTGATGGGAGGGGTAGTGTTTTATTGCGCAAAAGTATTCTAAACTAATGCAGAATTGAGAAACAAAATTCATCCATCCATCCATCCATTTTCTGAGCCGCTTCTTCTAACTAGGGTCGCGGGCGTGCTGGAGCCTATCCCAGCTATCATCGGGCAGGAGGCCGGGTACACCCTGAACTGGTTGCCAGCCAACCACACCCACAGTCACACCTTTGGGCAATTTAGAGTTGTCAATTAACCTACCATGCATGTTTTTGGGATGTGGGAGGAAACCGGAGTGCCCGGAGAAAACCCACGCAGGCACGGGGAGAACATGTAAACTCCACACAGGCGGGGCCGGGGATTGAACCTCAGAACTGTGAGGCAGATGCGCTAACCAGTCGACCGCCGTGCCGTGCCGCCTGAGAAACAAAATCCCTCTCCATATTTCTTCTGGCATGCATTTGGCTTAACGGGGGGTAAAGCTTCTCACGGTTGAAGCATCGTAAACAAGTGGCAGGTCTAATAGCAACGATATTCTCCTCTCAATAAAAACGCAGCTGTTGTAAACATGCTGCTGGTGAAGGCACAAACAACACGCGCCAATATTCTTTGCCAAAGAATGACACACTGAAAACTGCTGCAAACTGTCCACAATGGCTTTGCCCAAAGCACAATGAACACTAAATGACAAAAAGGGTGGAAAAGTATAAATTAATGAGACAATTAAGAGGAATTGAAATTTGAAATTAAAATGTGAAAATTAGCAAGAGCTGTTGTATATATGCTGTCAACTGACGGTTTCCTCTTTCAGATAGATGGCAATTGTCGCATTGGGCTCTATTTGTTGACTGCGCAACATGCGCCAGAGTGAAAATGGTACACATCTTAATTTTCGTATCAGCGTAAGGCTCGCTGCACTTGTTTGCCTATTCAGCAGACTGGTCTGCGCCAAGCTGGGCAGTGTCGGCGCAGCGAGGGTGTGCCCTTGGAGATGCGCTTGGCAGAATAAGATTTTGTTGTCAGAGGTCTGAACTTAAGCCTGCACATACCACGTAGGGGATGTAACATGATTTTGGTGAACCTGATCAGTGTAGATGCAGCCAGAAAGACATGCAAGATCCTTAGACATGTGTGGTGGACACATTTAAGTCACTAGCGATATTTCACCAGCTCTGTATTTAATAAGGGTATACCTATGGTGGCCGACAGGGGCAAACGGCCAAACGCTGTAAGCACAGGAATGCAACAAAGCAAATGCAACACAAAAACTGCTGCAATCACAGAAACGAAGCAGAAGCAAAAACTTACAAACCAAAAAACAAAATGCAAAAGAAAAATGCTGCAAATACCAAAAACACAAACCCAAAAACAACTGCAAGGCAGAAATGCTGCAATTGCACGCCACCAAATGGAAGTATGCCAGCCAGGCCACTTGGGGGCGCGATGGACCAGTCCTGTGATACCAAAGACGTGAGTGAGATGCATGGAGACGAAATTTGTTCTCTGCGTTTAACCCATCACAGTGAACACATACACATGTTAGTGGAACACACTAGGACATGAAATAACCCGCTTCGATTGAACAGGATTGAAGTCGGCTGTGGTGACACCCATACCAGCGCAGACGTCCCATTTTAAATCCACTGTGGGTCCTCCAGTTCACAAAAGTACTAGAATCGGGTCTAGGCCGCCTCCTAGCAGAGTGGGCAGACAATACACGTGGAGTGGATCAGATGTATGTCATTCGTAAATATGTGAACAGCGGACATCAAACTCCTTGAATCATTGTAGAAAGCAATTCATTGAAAGCATAATCATTATTAGCCAATTTTTATTTTTTTAAATCACCCCACTCGCCAGCACGCAGCTAGAGGGTGGAGCGGGTGCATGCATTAACAATCGTGCATAGGTGGGGATGGATTCATAAGGTTCGCAGGCATATTTAAGTCGCCCGCGGTTATCACCAGCTCATACTGTATATAATCACAATGCTCCGTCCCACACGGATCACTCTCTCCATGCATGCGAGACAGTCGTTGTGCCTCACCTAAAGGGAATGAATGAAATACGACACTTTGATTGGCGGCGAATAAAGTCGGCTGTGTTTACCCCCTCCACCGCAGACAGCCCCTTTTGTTAAATATGACAGCAGCGCGCTTCTATAAGATTACAAACATCCGGTCTAACCTGACCACTCGCTGAGTTACGACATGGGATGTGCCGGATTTGCACTTGTCATGAAAATACCGCCCCATGTCTTTGGATGATGTGTGTCTTTAAAGTATGTGTAAATACAATAAAATATCATTCATATTGACTCTTGTCAGTCCTTACTCTGCTTACATAGTTGTACAAACAAGAATGAAAAAAAACCTCCCTCACACAAAACTGTAAACAGTCAATTGACATTTCAAAACTCTTTGTGATATCCTTTGCATCCGAAAATCAAAGCTCTTCATTTTCTGTGTCCTCCAGCAGTGAGCCTACTAATTAAAGGACTGTCAGACATGGGGAAGCAGAACAGCAAGCTCCGTCCTGAGGTGATGCAGGACCTGCTGGAGAGCACTGACTTCACCGAGCATGAGATCCAGGAGTGGTACAAAGGCTTCTTGCGGGATTGCCCCAGTGGAAACCTGTCCATGGAGGAGTTTAAGAAGATCTATGGCAACTTTTTCCCTTATGGAGATGCTTCGAAGTTTGCAGAGCATGTCTTTCGCACATTTGATGCGAATGGTGATGGGACAATAGACTTTCGGGAGTTCATTATTGCTCTAAGTGTGACGTCACGTGGCAAGCTGGAGCAGAAGCTAAAATGGGCCTTTAGCATGTATGACCTAGATGGAAATGGGTACATCAGTAAATCGGAAATGTTGGAGATTGTACAGGTGAGTAAGTCATCTCTATGTTTTGTACAAGGGCTAAAATACTGAATTTACCATTTTCAATTTAATTCCCAACCCCTATTTCATCATAGTCTCGACCAAAGAGGTAATTCAGCTATACACTAAATGCAGCACTAGTCACAGCAATGTTTGTAGTAACAGCTAACCACAGTATCTATAATAAACCCTTCATGAGATTAGGACAAAAATTGCTGGTGATAAAGGAGGACAGTTTTGCTCAAAGATGTAAGAGGCTCTTATATCTATGGAAGTGCAGATGTGCATCAAATTAGCACACTACCCGCAAAGAAAACATCTGTTTAGTGAGAAGAAGAAAAAAGCATTTAGGCAACCATTAACATATGAAAGTGGTTTTAGCAGGCATTCATTCAATGCACTCTCCCTGAGACGGCTTTTAGTCCCACGTAAAATGTTTTCGTCTTGGAGGGAATGGGCGTAAACTCCATATCCATGTACAGTGTTCTAATCTACCTACTACATTCAACATCTAAAGCATCATTTCATTATATTTAATTGTAATCGTTTAATTATTGTCGTTACTTTTTACTTTACGACTGAGAGTAATCTCATGGTTCCACAGCCTCGGTGAGGCAAGTGTCTTCCATTTTGGCATTAGTTTATGTTACCAAATGTGGTTTCTTGCCCTATAAAGAAATCTCATATGGGGTTAGAAAAGCAATCATAATTGCTCAAATAACACTGTAGGTAAATGTCCAGGGGATGTTCTAAATATTCAGTTTCCTCCGAGACTGACTTGGGGTCCCAAAGGGGAATGATTGGTCAAGTATTGACTGTAGCATTCCTGCAGTGTTGGTATGGTGTTTACTTAAAAAAGAAAAAAAAAAAAATATATATATATATATATATATATATATATATATATATACATACACACACAGTATGAACAAGAAACTGAAGGAGAGCGCTAGAATGGTATTTCCTGGATCTCCAAATGTAAACACCATCAGATACAAGACACACTGTAACAGGAGCTAAGTGGGCCTCTCTGGCTTCACATTAAGTCAAGAGACATAATGTCGCTTCTGTAAGGGAGGAAAGAAGGAAAGAGTAATAACTACACATCATGCTGACAGAGGGAAAGTACATAGTAAGCGTAGAAATAAATACTGCATAATGTGAAATATCTAGCAGGGTGTATTTTTTTATGAAAGATGACAAAGGTGCTTATGGAACGCTATACTAAACTGTGAGAGCATTCATGTGTAGCCATGGCTACATGCAAGGATCACATTGTTCGGCCTGGTCCTCACTGATGAACATGTAATGATAGCGGAGCATTGGTTCGGATTTTAATATTTATACTCGTGCATACTTTGAATCACTAATAGAAGCAGTGGCAACCCCAGCTTGCTATTCTGTCTCATGCAAATGCTGAATACAGGCCATGTTACCGTGATGACTAACGGCAGAGCTAAGCCCCCAAAATCGGATGTTTGGTTCCCGGTCTGTCACCTCTCAAGTGGCTACTTTGCAGTCTTGCCTCAATTATTCTCTTTACAACTATCCACACAGTTTATCCTCCTCACCCACAAGTTTCGCTGGACAGAGTTCATTAAATGAAAGTACATGAAGTCGTTCATATTTTGGGCGAAGGTGAATTGAACTTAGTTCATTTGTGCCTGATGAACGTTATTGAGAAAACTGTCATTCTGGCGTCAAAGAATGTTTTTTGAATGAAAGTTCATTTTCATTCAAGACTGCCAGGTTTTGCTAAGGACTTCCAGGACAAAACTCATCTGGAAACACTATATCAGAATCAGAATCATCTTTATTTGCCAAGTATGTCCACAAAAACAGATGCAGAGTCCTCCAGCACTTAGAGCAGTTCGAATGACTAATATTGCAATAGTCCGGTGCAATGACCATTGTGCAAAGGGCGCCGAGACTTCAAGGAGTGTATGCAGTTTAAAGTGACAAGTAGTGCGATAATCTGGGACAATGTTGATTGTGCAAATGTTGCAGATACTCCTCAATCAGTGTGCAAATGGAGCAGAAGCTACTCTGGCATGAGTGGCCAGTGTTGGTCAACAACAGATATGCAAATAGTGCAGCGTGGCGAGACTACTACAGTGAGTGCACGAGTATGTATAATTGGCCCCACAGAAATGTGCCAACAAACTCAAGTCAAAAAATTGCCAGCATGTTGTAATGGAATTGTAGGTTAGCTGTTTAAGAAGTTGATCGCAAAAGGGAAGAAGCTGTTGGAATGTCTGCTAGTTCTAGTTTGCATTGATCGGCAGCGCTTACCTGAGGAAAGGAGCTGGAAGAGCCGGTGACCGGGATGTGGAGGGTCCGAGAGGATTTTGCATGTTCTTGTCTTAGTTCTGGCAGCGTGCAAGTCCTCAAGGGTGGGTAGGGGGGTACCGAAAATCCTTTCAGCAGTTTTGATTGTCCGTTGCAGTCGGAGTTTGTCCTTTTTTGTAGCAGCACCAAACCAGACTGTGATGGAAGAACACAGGACTGATTCGATGACCGCTGTGTAGAACTGCCTCAACAGCTCCTGTGGCAGACCGTGCTTTCTCAGAAGCCGCAGGAAGTACATCCTCTGCTGGACCTTTTTGAGGACAGAGTTGATGTTGGTCGCCCACTTCAGGTCCTGAGAGACTGTAATTCCCAGGAACTTGAAGGTCTCGACGGTTGACACAAGGCAGCTGGACAACGTGAGGGGCAGCTGTGGCGAAGGATGCCTCCTGAAGTCCACGATCATCTCTACAGTCTTGAGCGTGTTCAGCTCCAGGTTGTGTCGGCCGCACCACAGCTCCAGCCGCTCCGGTTCCTGTCGATATGTAGACTCGTCAACGTCCTTGATGAGGCCGATGACAGTGGTGTCATCAGCAAACTTCAGGAGTTTGACAGCCGGGTGCGCTGAGGTGCAGTCCCCGATGATTCCATGTCGCGGTCTGCTCGGTGAATATGGAAGCCGGGAAGCATGACGGCGCCATCGGGTACAGCGTCGCAAAGCCAGGTCTCCGTAAAGCACATGGCGGCGGAACATCCGAAGTCTTTACTGGTCTTTAACAGGAGATGAAGCTCGTCCATTTTGTTGGGTAGGGAGCATACATTCGTGAGGTGGATCGACGGGAACGGCAATCTGTATCATGCGGAGTTTCACCTGGATGCCGGCTCGCTTCCCTCTGTGACGTCGCCTCCGCCTCCATGCGCCGAAGACCGGGGACGCCGCTCTGGTGAGTAACTCGGGGAAAAAAACTGAGCGGATTTGCGAAAGTTGGTGAAAGAAAGTCCGGAGTAGCCTCCTTGATGGTTAGCAAGTGTAAGTGAGTCGTGTAATGTCTCCAAAGACGAACGAAAAACACAAAAACATAAACAATACTAGAGAGCGCGTAACCGAGGCGACCACACTGGTAGGCGCCATCTTGGAAATATATGAGCCTTCATACTATGTCAGGGATAAACGCCGTACTTGGCAACCGCCGTTCATGTTTACATTCGGCAGTCACGTCGCAGCAGCCTGTGTGCGCAAGGTGTGTTCAGGGACACTGTGTAAATAGGAGTGAATGTGTTCTTCGGTTGTTTTGTCATGCAGTACATCATTGTAAAAATTTATTACTAGGAAAATTATTTGTATCAGAATGCTTTAGTTAAAACAAAGTGTGATCACACTGTCATAATGTGGAATGTATTTTGTTTTGTAATATACTTATAAGAACGGCACGGTGGACGACATGTTAGAGCGTCTGCCTCACAGTTCTGAAGACCGGGGTTCAATCCCCGGCCCCGCCTGTGTGGAGTTTGCATGTTCTCCCCGTGTCTGCGTGGGTTTTCTCCGGGCACTCCGGTTTCCTCCCACATCCCCAAAACATGCATGGTAGGTTAATTGACAACTCTAAATTTCCCGTAGGTGTGAATGTGAGTGCGAATGGTTTTTTGTTTGTATGTGCCCTGCGATTGGCTGGCGACCAGTTCAGGGTGTACCCCGCCTCCTGCCCAATGATTGCTGGGATAGGCTCCGGCACGCCTGCGACCCTAGTGAGGAGAAGCGGCTCAGAAAATGGATGGATGGATATTTAGAAGAATAGATGAGATAAAACATTTAGTCAATATAGTCAGCGAGAGCTGCAAGGAATGCAAAGTTATCCATGTCCTTTCACCATCGTTCCTGTCATACTGTGTTGCATGTTTTTGTTTGCACATTAAGGACAAAAGACCTGTTTTTGTTTTAATTCCTCATTTTAAAAAGACTATTAAAGCAACAAGTTTGTTCTCATGTTTTTGAGATTGTAGGGTGAAAGCTGCAGCTGGCTACTAGTGTAGACTGAATGGGTGGCAACAATGGGGAAATGAAATGCCAGTATTTTGAGGGTAATAGCCTGTCAGCAACATTAAAAAAAGAACTATGAACTAATAACATTTTTGTAATGTGAACTTAGTTCAGAATTTTGAATTATGTACAATGAAGTGAACTAGTTCATTATTGGAACGGTGAGCTCAACTTTGAAACAGTTCGCGTAGAAAATGAACTTTCCCACCACTGCCGCTGGATTAATTTTGATATTTTTTTTAAGGAAATAAAACATTTTTTCTTTTACCTTTTTCTCATAATTTTCATTTCAGGTCAGCAGTAGTCAATTGCGTTCTGCCTCCGGCAAGTACCCTGGCGCCTCTTGTTCACAAACATTGTGAAAAGGTCTATATATTTGGGTATAGAAATTGCAGAGAGTCTTACGCACTGAAAGCCACAGAAGCAGCCAGGAGCAATGTGATAAAACCTGACAATGGAACTACAGTACGTATCGTAGAGTATGGCTAATTGAGGTTCTTTCCAGTTAGTGGCAAATTCATGTGGTGCTAATAATTAGTCTTAATTAAATTAACCATTAGCAAAAGTATTTATATCATTCCCTAGTTAAAGATGGCACTAACAATGATGATGCCCTTTTACTCACCCATCTTGGACTCCATTACCATCTGATGGACTCCAGCTACTGCCAAGATGAAGGGCACACTTATACGAATGGGGCGTTTTGGACAGAAGGGGATTAGCAACAAACTGCCCAATATTTAGGGTGCAGTAATGTATCTCAGCTTGGACACAAACTTTTAGAAACACTAGTAGGAGGCTTCAGGACTAAATGTTTTTCATCAAGATCATTTTCTCAACAAGGTCACAAATACAGAAATGTAGCTACCAAATTCTCTGAAGTAATAATATTCAGACTTCAAATGTTACCTCATGCAGCACGGTGAGCTACTGGTAGAGCGTCTACCTCACAGTTCTGAGGTCTGGGGTTCAATCCCCGGCCCCGCCTGTGTGGAGTTTGCAGAGAACTGTGAGGCAGATGTGCTAACCAGTCGCCCACTGTGCCGTCAACGTTTTCACTTGCCATGTGAAATAGATACCATCAGTAGACAAGTAATTTCAAGAGTGAACAGAATTTTGTGAATCGTGTTGTTACCATGGGAATGCTTGGAAGTAAAATTGAGATAGCAAAACCCTTTGCTCGATCCCCGTTTCGACCAAGCAGTAACAGATTGGGTCTGTACAAGTATGCATTTTTTTACATTTCCTTAGAAACATTATGACGAGTACCTAATAACTAGGGAAGTAACAATATTCATGATACCGTGATATCGCAAAAATAAAAGTGCCTCGATAACATCATGGTCTTGTGATTAAAATTTTGTTTTGGAGCGGCTATACGAAGTTATCAAATTGTACTTAATTGCTCAAAAAATTATTTATTTCCAAGAAAGAAAGTATTTTTATTCATCAATTTATGCCAGTGAGGCACAGTGACAGACAGAACAAAGAAATGCTCTTCTATTAGATGGCAGGAAGTACATACAGTAATTAATGTATCCACTTTTTGTGACATTTTTGTTTGTCGGTGTGCCGTGAGATTTTTCACCTGTAAAGTATGTGCCTTGGCTCCATAAAGGTTGGAAAACACTGCCTTAGCGGATCACGTATGAAGAAGTTCAACAAACGAATCATTCATGGCTAATGGATCACGAACGAAGAAGTTCAATGAACGAAACACTCGTGGTTAACAGTACATTCAGTACACTTCAGTACATTGAGTTCAATAGTACATTCAGTTCACTTTTTGTGTGCACGGTGCTGCCTGATGCTGGCTATTCATTGGTCATTCGCTGAAGTGAGTGACAACACTGGAAAATTGCAAATTACATGCATGATGTTTAGTGAAGTCCCGTCCCCGCCTGAACGCTGGCTGCTCATTGGTCATTCGTTGCAGATTCAGAAGTGAGTGACAGAACGCTACAGCAGTTCCGTTCCCACTCCCAGCAGACTCACTCACGGCAGCGGCCAAGCTCAAACAACGAATAATTTCATAAACTGATTCAGTTCAGTACATTCACTAAAAAGATTTGTTCTTTTGAACGAACACTAAAAGGCTGCATTGGGAGGGATGCAGAAACAACTCGGTGCCCCGAATCCCTCCCAAGGCTGCAGCGTAGCTCCTATGCCAGTCTGAGCGTCGTGTAGCAATCTATTGAGCGAGAGACGCTTTGTTGTTCGCACCGGCCTTCGTCCCAGAAAACGCTGAACCACGGGCCCGCATCGACTGCTAGTTGACCTGCACTTCGCGAAGCCACATCCCGGCCGAGAAGAGATGATCCGCCGAATTATTTAAGCCTTGTAACAGCAGCACTCTTTAGTGTTGTCCATCCATCTATCCATCCATTGTCTACCGCTTATCCGGGTCGGGTCACGGGGGCAGTAGCTTTAGCAGGGACGCCCAGACTTCCCTCTCCCCAGCCACTTCATCCAGCTCTTCCGGGGGGATCCCGAGGCGTTCCCAGGCCAGCCGAAGAATGTAGTCTCTCCAAAGACAAGATATTTAATGTTCAAACAGATAAACTTTATTGTTTATAATCATTAACTTTTTATGGCTGCAACACGTTCCAAAAAAGCTGGGACAGGGTCATGTTTACCACTGTGTTAAATAACCTTTTCTTTTAACAACATTCAATAAACGTTTGGGAACTGAGGACACTAATTTTTGAAGCTTTGTAGGTGGAATTCTTTCCCATTCTTGCTTGATGTACAGCTGCAGCCATTCAACAGTCCGGGGTCTCAGTTGTCATATTTTGCGCTTCATAATGCGCCACACATTTTCAATGGGAGACAGGTCTGGACTGCAGGCAGGCCAGTCTAGTACCTGCACTCTTTTACTACGAAGCCACGCTGTTGTAACGTGGAGAATGTGGTTTGGCATTGTCTTGCTGAAATAAGCAGGGGCGTCCATGAAAAAGATGTTGCTTGGATGGCAGCGTATGTTTCTCCAAAACCTGTATGTACCTTTCAGCATTAATGGTGGCTTCACATATGTGTAAGTTATCCATGCTATTGGCACTAACACAGCCCCATGCCATCACAGATGCTGGCTTTTGAACTTTGCGTCCATAACAGTCCGGATGGTTCCTTTCCTTTTTGGCCCGGAGGACACGACGTCCACAATTTCCAAAAACAATTTGAAATGTGGACTCGCCGGACCACAGAACACTTTTCCACTTTGCATCAATCCATTGTATATGAGCTCAGGCCCAGAGAAGCCGGCGGCGTTTCTGAGTGTTGTTGATAAATGGATTTTGCTTTGAATAGTAGAGTTTTAAGTTGCACTTACGGATGGAGCACCGAACTGTATTTTCTGAAGTGTTCCTGAGCCCATGTGGTGATATCATTTATCGAAGGTCACGGGCATACAATGTTGGTTTTCGGCCTTGCCGCTTACATGCAGTGATTTCTCCAGATTCTCTGAACCGTTTGATGATATTATGGACCGTAGATGATGAAACCCCCAAATTCCTTGCAATTGTACGTTGAGGAACATTGTCCTTAAACTGTTCGACTATTTTCTCACGCACCTCTTAACAAAGAAGTGACCCTCACCCCATCTTTGCTTGTGAATGAACAGAAGCTCCTTTTATACCCAATCATGGCACCCACCTGTTCCCAATTAGCCTGTTTACCTGTGGGATGTTCCAAATAGGTGTTTGTTGAGCATTCCTCAACTTTATCAGTCTTTTTTGCCACCTGTCCCAGATATTTTGGAACGTGTTGCAGCCATCAAATTCTAAGTTAATGATTATTTGCTAAAAACAATGTTTATTAGTTGAACATTAAATAGCTTGTCTTTGTAGTGTATTCAATTAAATATAGGTTGAACATGATTTGCAAATCATTGGATTCTGTTTTTATTTATGTTTAACACAACGTCCCAACTTCATTGGAATTGGGGTTGTAGTAAGTTTTTATCTTAAATCGAAAGTCATGGGTCAAATAACATAATCCATCCATCCATCCATCCATTTTCTACCGCTTATCCGAGGTCGGGTCGCGGGGGCAGTAGCTTTAGCAGGGACGCCCAGACTTCCCTCTGCCCAGCCACTTCATCCATCTCTTCCGGGGGGATCCCGAGGCGTTCCCAGGCCAGCCGAAGAATGTAGTCTCTCCAGCGTGTCCTGGGTCGTCCCCGGGGTCTCCTCCCGGTGGGACGTGCCCGGAACACCTCACCAGGGAGGCGTCCGGGAGGCATCCGAATCAGATGCCCCAGCCACCTCATCTGGCTCCTCTCGATGTGAAGGAGCAGCAGCTCTACTCTGAGATCCTCCCGGATGACCGAGCTTCTCACCCTATCTCTAAGGGAGAGCCCGGACACCCTGCAGAGGAAACTCATTTCGGCCGCTTGTATCCGGGATCTTGTTCTTTCGGTCACGACCCACAGCTCGTGACCATAGGTGAGGGTAGGAAGGTAGATCGACTGGTAAATTGAGAGCTTCGCCTTTCAGCTTAGCTCCTTCTTTACCACCGATACAAAGAGCGCATCACTGCAGGCGCCGCACAGATCCGCCTGTCGATCTCCCGTTCCATTCTTACCTCACTCGTGAACAAGACCCCAAGATACTTGAACTCCTCCACTTGGGGCAGGATCTCATCCCCGACCTAACATAACACGAAGAGAAAATAACAATTCAGACTCCCCATTTCAACATACCTCTTGGCCAATACATTACAGTCGTCCCAAAAATGAAATAGGTCCACTCCATACAAATACAGATGTCAATGCAAAAATAAATCTGACATACAGTGGGTATGGAAAGTATTCAGACCCCCTTAAATCTTTCACTCTTTTTTATATTACAGCCATTTGCTAAAAAATCATTTTAGTTCATTTTTTTCCACAATGTACCCACAGCACCCTATATTGACGGAAAAAAATGAAACTTTTGCAGATTTATTAAAAAAGAAAAACTGAACTATCACACAGCCATAAGTATTCAGACCCCTTTCTCAGTATTTAGTAGAAGCACCCTTTTGAGCAAATACAGCCGTGAGTCTTTTTCAGAGTTTTTCACACCTGAATTTGGGGATCTTCTGCCATTCCTCCTTGCAGATCCTCTCCAGTTCTGTCAGGTTTTATGGTGAACGTTGGTGGGCAGCCATTTTCAGGTCTTTCCAGAGATGCTCAATTGGGTTTAAGTCAGGGCTCTGGCTGGGCCATTCAAAAATAGTCACAGAGTTGTTCTGAAGCCACTCCTTCGGTATTTTAGCTGTATGCTTAGGTTCATTGTCTTTTTTGAAGGTCAACCTTCGGCCCAGTCTGAGGTTCTGAGCACTCTGTTCCAGGATATCGCTGTACTTGACCGCATTCATCTTTTCTTCGATTGCAACCAGTCTCCCTGTCACTGCAGCTGAAAAACACACCCACAGCATGATGCTGCCACCGCCATGCTTCACTGTTGGGACTGTATTGGACAGGTGATGAGCAGTGCCTGGTTTTCTCCACATATACCTCTTAGAATTAAGGCCAACAATTCCTATCTTGGTCTCATCAGACCAGAGAATCTTATTTCTCACCATCTTGGAGTCCTTCAGGTGTTTTTTTAGCAAAGTCCATGTGGGCTTTCATGTGTCTTGCACTGAGGAGAGGCTTCCGTCGGGCCACTCTGCCATAAAGCCCCGACTGGTGGAGGGCTGCAGTGATGGTTCACTTTCTAGAATGTTCTCCCATCTCCCGACTGCATCTCTGGAGCTCAGCCACAGTGATCTTTGGGTTCTTCTTTACCTCTCTCACCAAGGCTCTTCTCCCCTAATTGCTCAATTTGGCCGGACGGCCAGCTCTAGGAAGGGTTCTGGTCGTCCCAAACGTCTTCCATTAAGGATTATGGAGGCCACTGTGCTCATAGGAACCTTAAGTGCATAAATTTGTTTGTAACCTTGGCCAGATTTGTGCCTTGCCACAATTCTGTCTCTGAGCTCTTCAGGCAGTTACGTTAACCTCATGATTCTCATTTGACCTGACATATGCACTGTGAGCTTTTTTCACAAAAACCTGTGGAAAAACAGACAGAAACTACTAAAACCTATTGAGAAGGACTCGCCAAGAATCAAGGAGAAGAAGAGCAAGAAAGAGAGGTTTTTTGGGTCTCCTGCTTTTGCCTCTTTGCCCCACCTGTCCTTCACCGTGAACCTTCCTGCAATACCGTGAGTCTTCCTGCAGTACCGTGAGCTTTCACCACGATATCACAATAATTATCGTACTGTGAGAGTAACACCGCGATAAAACCGAACCGTGAGATATACTGTAGATATCATTACATCCCTAATACATTACATAGTAGTATTAGTAGTAGTAGTAGTAGTAGTCGTAGTAGTAAAATGTAGAACATGCTCGCCTGCAACCAGCAGAGGCACTGTTGATCCAGTGTCAACTTTGTCACTCTGTGAGCTACTTCAACACAAACCTCCACTATGGCACAACTCCTCTGCAGCATTATTATGTTCAACATCAGTCTCCCATCCCATTACAAATAATATTTGAAATATAGGCTCCAGCACGCACGCAACCCAAGTGAGGATAAGTGGTATGGAAAATGGATGGATGGATATAACAAGTAATAGATTAATTGAGAAATATCCAGTCGTCAAATTCCCATCCCTTATTGTAAGTTTGAGTACTTTTTCTTGGCACCTGATTTGTGTTGCTCAGAATTACAACTACCTGTATATGTCTTACTAAATAAGCACAGAAATAATGATTTGTTTTGGGAATTATTTGTTTACAACAGATGATGATAACTTATTAAAGCTATCAATCAGCTTTTTTTGTGACCTGATGATGAGCTGCCCTGACACTTTGTAATAGGAAGCATAATCATCAGCTATTTAAAGCTCCGACTGCACTGTAATCACAATCAGCCCTCTTCTGTTCACGTCTGCTCTCATTCTCCTCACGGCCGCCTCCTTATAAGAAGCAGTAACAGTGGGCTATGATTTCAGTTTACCACGGAGCGGCCTGCAAGGACAGCTGATAGTTCAGTGTGTGTGTGTGTGTTCGTGTGATCAGTGATGATCTCGAGGGAGAAGAAAACATATTTTGAGTGAGCGCTGTCGATTCTGCATACGAATTGTTTTCCAGACACAGATTAGCAGCAAAAAAAACAAAAACAAATGGGACTTCAAAAACACCTCAGCCATCTGATGTAAGACATCCATCCATTTTCAACACAGCTTATCCTGGTTAGGGTCGCAGGGCGCTAGATATATACTGTATAGTTGGATCTCAAATTTGAATCTCATAGAAAAAAAATTTATTTCAAATCGTTCAATTAAAAAAGTAAAGCTCATATCATTCAGATTAATTAAACATACTGTAGGAAAAAACTAAACTGTTGTTTCTTATGAAATTTGTTTTGAGGGGCATTCGTTAGCTTAGTAAAATAATCAGATCATGAAATATTTCACTAACCTAATATTTAATTAACTATTTAACTGTGTATAGTGAACTGCGATTAGCTGGCGACCAGTCAAGGGTGTACCCCGCCTCTAGCCCAAAGTCAAGTGGAATAGGCTCCAGGTCCATGTTTGAATAGGATCAGTTTGGTTGAGAGTGCTGCAAACAATTTAAATGATTTTAACTTGAAACAAAACTACAATTCCATAACAGTTTGTTATTTTGTACCATGAAATGGGAATCACAGAAGTTTAAAAATGGTTGGGAAAAGTTTCATTTGTGTTGTAAATTGCACATTTAAAAAAAATTACCAAACTAACCACTTCCATCAAAGTGATTTTGAAAAATTCCTGACCAACCATTTGTTTTCCTTCACGCAGGCTATTTATAAGATGGTGTCCTCTGTGATGAAGATGCCTGAGGATGAGTCAACGCCTGAGAAGAGGACAGAGAAGATTTTCAGGCAAATGGACACCAACAGAGACGGTAGACTCACTTTATTGGCTGCTTTTTTTTAAAAAAGACACAAAGTTCCCAGGTGTATGTGATATGCCTTTGTCCAAATACCCCTAAGATCAAGAATTGTATTATACATTATACATTACATTATACATAGTCTATTTTTTGTCCTCCATTTTATTTCTTTACACTACCATGATCTACAGGATGTCTGCACTGCAACACTACAGTAGGTAGCAAATAAAATAAAAAAATAAATTAATAACTGAATTTATCTCTCGAATGTAGTATAAATCCAGCCTTATTGTTGAATTTAGGTGGAATGAGAAGCATTTCTTTTGAAGTGCATGTGTGTCAAAACATGTCACTGCCAGGTGCTTTGCTGGCCATCAGCTGTGGTCTCCTTTAAAAGATGCCTGCCTTTCAGAGCGATACTTCAATTTAAAGCATTAACAAATTAATTCACACAGGCCTGATATTGATGTAGCTAAAATGCGTAGATCAGACGACAAGACTTTAGCTCCATTATTGTCCAGATTTCCTATTGCAGCCGGCTTAACAGAACTCCTTTTTCATTGCCAGGTGTTGACAGTTATGTATTTGTTATGATTGTCCTGTGTTTAGTGACTGGAAACAATCAAAAATGTGTCATTTGAAATGTGCATATAAATGGGGAGGAAAAGCTGATGTAGGCATTGAATCATAATTGGGCATTCAGATCTGTCGTGTAACCCAGCCTTAGAAACACGATGCGTAAGGAGCAAATGCAACATGAGGGACACCTCGAGTATTGGGGAACTCACTCACTCCAAAAGTATTGAAATAATGACACAAATTCCTTTGTTTTTTTCTGTAGACTGAAAACATTTGGGTTTAACATCAAAAGATGAATATGAGACCAGAGATCAGCTTTTATTTCCAAGTACTGTATTTACTACTGGATCTGATACACTACTTAGAAGCAGGGACGTACTGGGCCCAAAATTCAGCCCAGGAATTTGAGACGGAGCAGCCCCGGTGCGCATGGTCGAAGACCACATTTTTTTTGTTCCTCCTGCTGTGTAGCGAAGTCCCAAATACTAACAAATGAGTGGTGACCCTGATTTTAGGTCTCATCATTTTTGCGGTATACACTGTACTACGCATAATACAATTGCCTACCCAGTGCGGCAGCCTTACACATGGCATCTCTACCTTCAAAGTTGTCTAGATGTAAATAACTGGAAATAAAAGCTGAAATGTTGATCTTTTCCCTCATATTCATTTTTTATTTTTTTTTTATTTCAAGCTCAAATGTTTATGTCTACATCAAAAATGAAGAAATTTTCCTCACTGTTCCAATAATTCTGGAGGGGGGGTGTAAAAGGGGAGGAACAAATTACATGTAATGACATTATATAATTTAATTACAAAATTGTTGTAAATTGTAATCCGTTAGATTACTGGGAGAAAATGTGTAATTAAATTTCCATGATTTGAAAAATTTTTCAATGTAAAATATGTTCCTTGGCTCCATAAAGGTTGGAAATCCCTGCTCTAGTCAGATCGTGTATTCTAATCAGTCAGGTCAAACCAACATTAAAACATGACAGAAATAAGGGGTGCTAACTTACTGTAATTAAATCACTTTATTGTAATTGAATTACTTCACCCACACCGAATTTTTAGAGCATGATTCGACAGAACAGCGGCATGTTTACGTACAACCGTTAGTGCTAGCACTAGCTTGCCAGGCTACATAACGTTTTTGTTGCCTGCTTGCAAGCCTTATCGTATTAAAAGTAAGGGAACATGCCTCAAGCAAGCCTTAAACGAACGTCCTCTCCTGTCCTGAGCACCGATGACCACCAACACACGTTTTTCCCCATTTTGTTCTTATAATACAGTCGGCGCGATCCACTCTTGTTGTCGTCGCCAGGGTAACGAGTGTATCCCGTCACATTTGAGTTGACAAGATAAAGCCCAATGATCATAAAAAACGGGATGCGGTGGTATCGGAAGATTTTATTGCAGTAGTCTGACAGTGCAATCACGAAAGAGCAAATTTGTCTTGTAGTCTGATCCGGGCATTACGTGTTGTCTGTCCCACACCGCCGACATGTTTGTTGTTTTGCTTTGTTTTTAATAACTTTATTGGCCGGCAGATATTTACAGTACTGTGTCAAAAGACACGTGACAAGGCTAAAAATAAACTAGCTTTTGGATTCAAATATACTGTGCACGATGGCGACGCGGAGAAAATTTCTTTCGCGGTGATCGGATCGGCGAATTATGACATTAAAGCCGATCAGCATCCATCCATCCATCCATTTTCTGAGCCGCTTCTCCTCACTAGGGTCGCGGGCGTGCTGGAGCCTAACCCAGCTGACATCTGGCAGGAGGCGGGGTACACCCTGAACTGGTTGCCAGCCAATCGCAGGGCACATACAAACAAACAACCATCCACACTCACATTCACACCTATAGGCAATTTAGAGTCTCCAATTATTGCATGTTTTTGGGATGTGGGAGGAAACCGGAGTGCCCGGAGAAAACCCACGCAGGCACGGGGAGAACATGCAAACTCCACACAGGCGGGGCCGGGGATTGAACCCCGGTCCTCAGAACTGTGAGGCTGACGCTCTAACCAGTCGGCCACACCGTGCCGCCGCCAATCAGCATAAAATGCTAATTATCGGCCGATACCGATCAGGCCGATAAAATCGGTGTAAATTCTACTGTAAACTGTTGCAACACTACTGTTTTTTAGGAAAGCTGTCCCTGGAGGAGTTCATCAAGGGGGCGAAGAGTGACCCCTCCATCGTACGCCTGTTGCAATGTGACCCCAGCAGTGCTGGACAGTTTTAAAGATGAGGCATCGACTTGACTTGTAAGGGTCAATATTAATACTGTAACACTGCGGAACAATTAGAAAAAAAAAATCTGTTGAGTTAGACTTTTATGCTGATTAAAACTAAAATTGGCATGTTGATTCCAAAATTGCAGTCTTTTATTTTTCTAGCACGTCTAGTTTTTTCTCCACAGATTACCCTCCAGATAAGCAAAATTCCACTGATTAGCTGTAGTAAGACTTGCCAGCTGATTACGATAGGACTCATCGACAGCTACGTGGCAATTTGTTTGTGCTGTCACAGTTGAGACAGTGCGGTGAGAGGTGTGTGCAGCTCCCAATAGGTCAGTACTATCAATATGTGCAAACAGAAAGCTAGCATAGTACGAATTAAGAGGATTTGTGCAGGCTTTTCTCTTAAACTTGTAACCATGGGTATACTGTTGTAAGTTCTATTTCCTTTTATGCTGTTTTTTTAGTTGTTGTTTTTTTCAAAGCTTGTAACTATTCCATCTTAGTGTTTTATTTACATAGGTATATATTTCCTTGTTCCACTTTTTTCAAAAACTTGACATGATAGAGACAAATTGAGATCAGTTTTGGATTCCGCACCCAAAAATTAGATAAAAACAGCTGTCAGACCTAACTCAACAAAAATTGTGTTCCGCAGTGTAATCAACAAATGACACTAGCCGTTCAAATAGATTTCAGTAGATAGTGAAGAAGTCACTGATGGTGTAGTGGTACACTCGCCTGACTTTGGCGCAGACAGCGTGGGTTCAGTTCCCACTCAGTGACGGTGTGAATGTGAGTGCGAATGGTCGTCCGTGTCTATATGTGCCCTGCGACTGACTGGCGACCAGTTCAGGGTGTAGTCCGCCTTTCGCCCGAAGTCAGCTGGGATAGGCTCCAGCGTCCCGCGACCCTAACCAGGGTAAGCGGTGTTGAAAATGGATGGATGGATAGATAGTGAAGTGCATTTGTGACCTTTTGTGTCTCCTGCTGGAAACCCATCTTTTAAGAAATAAAAAAGGCACTTTAATCTTAACAAATTTCTGTGGAAGCACTGTCTAAGGATGTCCTAACTTTCAATTGGTTTCCACTGTCAATTCTGGTTTCCACTGTCAATTCTGAGCAGGTCCTTTTGTCTCTTTTAGTACTTCTCTGGGTGATCCATAATGCCCTTCACCCTCCACGATGGAGAAGACTGACTGATGATGAAGAATGTCAAGCACATGACAGTGAAGACAACAGGCCTTCAGTATACACTGAAGATGTCAAAGATGTGCACAACTCCTGACCCACTAGCAGTTTTTCTAAGGCAAACTCCAACTGCCAGACCTTCTATCGGTTTTGAAATCCCAGCTATTGCCATCAACAGGCTTATAGAGAAGTTTCCACTAGGTTGTATGTTCACTGGTGTTTCTGTATCAGTGTCCTTGCTTGGCTCTTTGTGCACTGTGTAGAAGGCCCTAATGTGCATAGACATTAATGAGAACTGGGATGACGTTCTAATAAAAATTACCTAATGTAAGCAAGAGAATTTAATCTGCAGAGCAGATTTGAGAACAAGTATTATGTTTGTTTTCATCTTTGCTACATTTGTGTGAGAATGTATATTAATGTATATTGCAAATTCCCCAAATTTGTGTTTTATTTTCATTTACAGCACTTGCAAGGTCTCACAAAGGTAAGGATGGTTTGAATGTTAGTGAGTATCTCTTGAGGATTGGTGCAGAATTTCTGCCCTTTTTTCAATTGTTTTTTTTTTTATTAGGTTTTTGAATTATTTGTTGGGATAGAATACAAAAAAAAAAAAAAAAAAGAGCAATTTGTAAATTGCAGATCCAGCCCATGATGATTTTACTATCACCTTTGTATTCATGCTTCAGCGGGATTTCCAGCATTAAAAAAAAAAAAGCTTTGTATGTGAAGATGAAAGAGAACACTTTTAAATTTAGATGTTTTCAAATACCGCATGTCAGTTGGGATCAGTGCGACTCCTAACACATACAGTGGGTACGGAAAGTATTCTCAAGGAACCATCTCAAGGATGATCAGAAGAAATGGACAGCACCCGAGTTAAATATATGAGTGTCACAGCAAAGGCTCTGAATACTTATGGCTGTGTGATATTTCAGTTTTTCTTTTTTAATAAATCTGCAAAGATTTCAACAATTCCGTTTTTTTCTGTCAATGTGGGGTGCTGTGTGCACATTAATGAGGAAAAAGGATGAACTTAAATGATTTTAGCAAATAGCTGCGATATAACAGAGTGAAAAATTTAAGGGGGTCTGAATACTTTCCGTACCCACTGTATGCACGGGGCTTATGCTTGTATGTGTTTACGGCTGTTGCGTTAAGCAGCTCTGTGCTTGCTTCTGTTCCCAAGTACTGTAGTGCCAGGATCAGTACTACCAGTAGTCAGTATTATTGAGACCACTACTGGATTTCTTTTTTTAAAAGTTGGACAAATGTGACTCCGTGTGGCGCCGCGCCCACTTCACGGCGGAGGAGCCATTGCAGTTAAGCTTACCTTTGGGTCTTATATTGAAGAACTGCTGTGTTTTATTTTATACCATGCAAAGAAAAACATAATCACTCCATAAACTACTGCAATGACACGCCGAATGGGTTGCTTTTACTGTATTTGTGGGATTTCTTTTTTTTTTTTTTTCCAATACCGTGTCAGGTATTAACTCTGAAAAATGCGAAAAAAAAAAAAAAGCATCTTGTGGTCAAGTGCCAAATAAGCAACAAAAGCAGTATTGTATAAATGTATACTGTACATTTGTGATTTGTTCGATGGAATGTTTGTAGTTGTTGCATTTTTGTAAGGTTTGTATGGTATCCTGTTTTAAATGGCTACACTTTGAGAAATACAAGATTCAGATTTTGGTCAGCCTTAAAAGTAAATAATTAAATTTACAATTTAATGGACTATCTTGTGTCTTGCGTTATTGTGGTTTTACCACAGATGTCGCAAGTTCTGATGGAGCGTGCAATTGGCATGCTGACTGCAGGAATATCCACCAGAGCTGTTGCCCGTGAATTGAATGTTCATTTCTCTACCATAAGCCGTCGCCAAAGGCGTTGCAGACAATTTGGCAGTACTTCCTACCGGCCTCCCAACCGCAGACCACGTGTAACCACACCAGGCATTGGGTCCCCGCGGCCCCCACCGGGTGGACAGTTGTCGGGGCGCCTCTGTGGGGCCGGTAGACCACCCTGGGTCCTTCGGTGTGGGACGTGACCCGTCCACCGGGCTGCTCTCGGGTGGACCCCTGGGCCCGATCCCGCCCATCGTTTGATTGGGTGGGGTCCTCAGCCTCCACAGTCTGCACAGCAATTACAGGACACTTCTGTCAGTCTTTGTGCATGTAAAATTCACTTGCATGTGTCCGCAGCCACACACCCCTGGGACTCTTTCACTGGGTGTGGGGCCACTTATTGCGACAAATAATTCAAGAATATGCGAATTGCTTGTGTATCCCCTCACTCATACTCTCGTCCTATAGACTTTTATAATTCACATAGTCAATCCCACCACACTTCAGTTGTACAGCCGGGTCCATGACCCTTGTCCTGCATGCTTCTTCTCCTGTCCTTGTCCTGTTCTAGCTTGTCCTGTCCTTCGCTCACAGGGTGTCGCACTACAGCCCCATGCAACAACGGTCATACCTGGCAGACCCAAACATATTGTAAGGGTCTGCTGGGAAACGTCTGGCAGAGTGCTCTGTCAGAAGTGTCACTTCCGACAGAACTTAACCGACGTCCTGAGGGACATTGAGTCCAAGTGGACAATGTGCCTCCATTTTGAAGCAGATGACCGGAGCTGTGGCCGTAAGGTGGTTGCTGCCTGTCATGGCGGCAATCCCCGAACCCATTGGTGAACACCAAGATTAAGGGATGCCGTCAAGCTGAAGAAGGAGTCCTATTGGGCCGTTTTGGTCTAGCCCGGGAGTCGGCAATCCGCGGCTCTCGAGCCGCATGCGGCTCTTTATCGCCGCCCTAGTGGCTTCCTGGAGCTTTTTAAAAAAAATGTATGAAAATGGAAAAAAGATGGGGGAGAAAAATATATTTTTTGTTTTAATGTGGTTTCTGTAGGAGGACAAACATGACACAAACATTCTTAACATTTTCCAATGCTGTAAAAATGTGTGGAATAATATTAAATTTCAATATTTCTGTCTGCGTCATAGCCTGCGACGCGCGCTTCTTTGAGCTCGGCAGGTGGCTGTCGCAAACAAACCGGCGGGTGTGTGATGGGCCATGGATCGCAAAGGGGAAAAGAGAAAGATAGCTGAGCAGAACAGAGGATTCAACAGTTCTTGGACCGAATCATTTGCTTTCATTGCCAACGCGGGTTTGCCTACATGTTTGCTTTGTAATGAGAAGTTGTCAAATAACAAAAAGAGTCGTGTGGAAAGACATTTCCAGGGAAGGCATGCTAGCGCTCCTCGTTGAACACATTCCCAGGAGTAAATCAAGCTGACCTTGAAATGGAAATGGCCGATATAGCTGACAAAGATTTATGGGTGTCCAAATTGAAAAGTCTGACAGCCGAGCTTGAAAATGTCACTCGCCAGAAAGGCCAGCTTGCCCAAAGCCACGAATGGAGCGCAATTGAAAGCCTCGCAACATCCGAGAAACTTGTGTTTGGAACATGGAATGCTCTTCCTGAAATTACAGGAGGCATGTTCCATTTTGGTTTTTTGAATCCTCAAAATAAAAATGACATAAAAAGAATCTGTTTTCTTTGTTATCTTTCTATAATTTCATCAATGCAACGAAACATAACATCAATAATGGAAGTTAAACTTAAAACACCATCATGCAGCAGAGTAGTCACGTGGTGCGTCATTCTCTCCAGGACGCGTTGCAGGAAAAATAAACATTTAATCATGAATGCTAATTATGCCATTTGGATAGTAGGCTAATATAGACACTTACAGCATGTGTTGCCTTCATTATAAGGCCTATATAAGACTTTTTTAATTTTTTTGTTTTTTGGTCAAATATTGCCGACCCCTGGTCTAGCCTATAGGCTAGCATACTGCCATAATTTGTAATTGAGCCTAGCCTATCATGAGTGGTCCTTTTGGTGACTCATGCTGTTTTACGTCCATTCTGAGGCTAAGGAACAAGGTTTATTTTACGGTTATCCAACTCAGGGCTGGTACACATTAACATTTTTTTTCTCTTCCACTACCTAAGTCCTCCAACGCAGAAATCACACGTGGGCTAACAAAACCAAAGAAAAAACACTTCCGGGTATGTCGATGTTAGCCGAGTGTTTCCGAAGGTTGCCTGAAGCGGGACCGTTGTTAAATGACAACGATGTCTCAAAAAAGTAATTGCCTTGGAAGAAAAAAATACTTCTGGCCGTCTGGAAACTCAATTTTACGCAAACAAAAAACAAACAAAACAAAAAACGACATTGGGTAATACATTTTGGGTTTGTTTATGGTCGTTACCTTGTTTCTGAGTCAGCGCACTTCTCGATTGGCAACATTCCGTTCCACGTCACAATTCACGGCGTCATTACTCAGCTGTTGCCATACACGCAGTGGCATTCACTGGGGGGCCTTCAGACCCTTCGACTTTAGTTTCATCTGTCCACAGTATATTTTGCCAGTATTGCTGTGGAACACCCAAGTGCGCTTTAGCAAACTTCAAACGTGCAGCAATGTTTTACACAGCAATTTTCCCCATTACACAGCGTTATCAGCATTATGTGTGAACTCGTGTAGCACAAATGAGCTTCCCACACTTCTCCTGCGCAAATTGACACCTCCACAAAACCAGACCATTGTGTGTGTGTGTGTGTGTTGTTGTCTGTTGTGCAAACCGGTGTTAAATGTATTTTTGTTTCTGAAAAGCTTAAAAGTTCACGGAGGTTGTGTAATTGTGCCCATTCTGTCACAAACAAATAGACACTGAATTCAATTTGTGCTCCCAAAATAAAAAAATTAAAAAAAAATAAAAAAAACAGCTGATCTCATCTACCAACACAGTACTTCTTCTTCTTTTCCTTTCGGCTTGTCCCGTTAGGGGTCGCCACAGCGCGTCATCCTTTTCCATGAGAGCCTATCTCCTGCATCCTCCTCTCGAACACCAACTGCCATCATGTCTTCCCTCACGACATCCATCAACCTTCTCTTTGGTCTTCCTCTAGCTCTCTTGCCTGGCAGCTCCATCCTCATCATCCTTCTACCAATATACTCACTCTCTCTCCTCTGGACGTGTCCAAACCATTGAAGTCTGCTCTCTCTAACTTTGTCTCCAAAACATCGAACCTCGGCTGTCCCTCTGATGAGCTCATTTCTAATTTTATCCAACCTGGTCACTCCGAGAGCGAACCTCAACATCTTCATTTCCGCCACCTCCAGCTCTGCTTCCTGTCGTCTCTTCAGTGCCACTGTTTCTAATCCGTACATCATGGCTGGCCTCACCACTGTTTTATAAACTTTGCCCTTCATCCTAGCAGAGACTCTTCTGTCACATAACACACCTGACACCTTCCTCCACCCGTTCCAACCTGCTTGGACCCGTTTCTTCACTTCCTGACCACACTCACCATTGCTCTGGACGGTTGACCCCAAGTATTTAAAGTCCTCTACCCTTGCCATCTCTTCTCCCTGTAGCCTCATTCTTCCCCCACCACCCCTCTCATTCATGCACATATATTCTGTTTTACTTCGGCTAATCTTCATTCCTCTTCTTTCCAGTGCATGCCTCCATCTTTCTAACTGTTCCTCCAGCTGCTCCCTGCTTTCACTGCAGATCACAATGTCATCTGCAAACATCATGGTCCACGGGGATTCCAGTCTAACCTCATCTGTCAGCCTATCCATCACCACTGCAAAAAGGAAGGGGCTCAGGGCTGATCCCTGATGCAGTCCCACGTCCACCTTAAATTCTTCTGTCACACCGACAGCACACCTCACCGCTGTTCTGCTGCCCTCGTACATGTCCTGTATTATTCTAACATACTTCTCTGCCACTCCAGACATCTGCATGCAGTACCACAGTTCCTCTCTGGGTACTCTGTCATAGGCTTTCTCTAGATCTACAAAGACACAATGTAGCTCCTTCTGACCTTCTCTGTACTTTTCCATCAACATCCTCAAGGCAAATAATGCATCTGTGGTACTCTTTCTAGGCATGAAACCATACTGTTGCTCGCAAATACTCACTTCTGTCCTGAGTCTAGCCTCCACTACTCTTTCCCATAACTTCATTGTGTGGCTCATCAACTTTATTCCTCTATAGTTGCCACAGCTCTGCACATCACCTTTGTTCTTAAAAATGGGCACCAGTACACTTTTCCTCCATTCCTCAGGCATCTTCTCACACACTAGAATTCTATTGAACAAGCTGGTCAAAAACTCCACAGCCTCCTCTCCTAGATGCTTCCATACCTCCACAGGAATGTCATCAGGACCAACTGCCTTTCCATTTTTCATTCTCTTTAATGCCTTTCTAACTTCCCCCTTACTAATCATTGCCACTTCCTGGTCCACCACCATACTTGCCTCTTCTACTCTTCCTTCTCTATCATTTTCCTCATTCATCAACTCCTCGAAGTATTCTTTCCATCTACCTAGCACACTGCTGGCACCAGTCAACACATTTCCATCTCTATCCTTAATCACCCTAACCTGCTGCACATCCTTCCCATCTCTATCCCTCTGTCTGGCCAGCCTGTATAGATCCTTTTCTCCTTCTTTAGTGTCCAACCTGCCATACATGTCATCATATGCCTCTTGTTTTGCCTTTGCCACCTCTACCTTTGCCCTGTGTCGCATCTCAATGTATTCCTTTCGCCTCTCCTCGGTCCTCTCAGTGTCCCACTTCTTCTTAGCTAACCGTTTTCCTTGTATGATTTCCTGTACTGTGAGGTTCCACCACCAAGTCTCCTTCTCTCCTTTCCTGCCAGAAGATACACCAAGTACTCTCCTGCCTGCTTCTCTGATCACCTTGGCTGCAGTGGTCCAGTCTTCTGGAAGCTCTTCCCGTCCACCGAGAGCCTGTATCACCTCTTCCCGAAAAGCTGCACAACACTCGTCCTGTCTCAGCTTCCACCACATGGTTCTCTTCTCTGCCTTTGTCTTCCTAATTTTCCTCCCCACCACCAGAGTCATCTTACACACCACCATCCTATGCTGTCTAGCCACACTCTCCCCTACCACTACCTTACAGTTGGTAACCTCCTTCAGATTACATCGTCTGCACAAGATGTAATCCACCTGTGTGCTTCTACCTCCGCTCTTGTAGGTCACCCTATGTTCGTGCCTCTTCTGGAAAAAAGTGTTCACTACAGCCATTTGCATCCTTGTTGCAAAGTCTACCACCATCTGTCCCTCCAAGTTCCTTTCCTGGATACCGTACTTACCCATCACTTCTTCATCACCCTTATTACCTTCACCAACATGTCCATTACAATCTGCACCAATTACGACTCTCTCTCTGTCTGGGATGCTCAGAACTACATCATCTAGCTCCTTCCAGAATTTCTCTTTCACCTCTAGGTCACATCCTACCTGTGGGGCATAGCCACTAATCACATTACACATAACACCCTCAATTTCAAATTTCAGCCTCATCACTCGATCTGATACTCTTTTCACCTCCAAGACATTCTTAGCCAACTCTTCTTTTAAAATAACCCCGACTCCATTTCTCTTCCCATCTACACCATGGTAAAATAATTTAAACCCTGCCCCTAAACTTCTAGCCTTACTGCCTTTCCACCTGGTCTCCTGGACACACAATATATCAACCTTTCTCCTAATCATCATGTCAACCAACTCCCGAGATTTTTCTGTCATAGTCCCAACATTCAAAGTCCCCACATTCAGTTCTAGGCTCTGTGTTTTCCTCTTCTCTTTCTGCCGAATAACCCGCTTTCCACCTCTTCTTCTTCTTCTTTGACTTCGACCCACAGTAGCTGAATTTCCAACAGCGCCCTGCAGGTTGACGGCGCCGGTGGCGGACGTTGTTAACCCGGGCCACGACCGATCCGGTATGGAATTCTTTGGATGAACGCTCATATTTGTTTGGCAAGGTTTTAAGCCGGATGCCCTTCCTGACGCAACCCTCTGCATTTATCCGGGCTTGGGACCGGCCTACAGTTTGCACTGACTTGTGCCCCCCATAGGGCTGCATTTTCCACAGTACATATTCCCTAATAATGGTTGTTGCCGGGCAACAGCAAAGCCATGTAAAAATTTAACCAAAACTAATAATTTGCTCAAAAAATATCTGGTTTGTGTGTACACCCGTTACAGGGTAATTGGGCATCCAGGCCGGTCTCAGTCGCTGCACAAAGAGGAAAAGATAATTGCCATGACATCTTTTCTTAAAAAAAAAAAAAAAAAAAAAAAAAAGAACAAAAAAAGTCAGCCATTTACAATTCCCTCTGAAAATGCATGAGAATACAGCGAAATGCTGCCAAGGAAAGAAATGAATTAAGGAGTGGTACCGTGGAAAATGCATCACCAGATGCTAAGCAAGTATGCCCTCTAGAGGGGCTGTGAACAGCACAGGGAATCAAATTAGGGTGCGATAAGGCATCGCTGCGCTGGATATTAAGATTCCTTGCTTCTCTGAGCGTCGTCTTACATACAAAAAAATGGATGCAGGTAGTGATTCCCCCCCCCCCCAAAAAAAAATAGATAGATAAATATATAAATAGGTCAGTCATTTATTCAGACCTGTAAAAATGTGACCAATAACCTGTATAATTCGCTTACCTGGATCGATCAACTTTTAACGGTTAATTTTTAATTACTATTGCAGAAGTATTTGGAACAGCTTCCTTTTACACTTTTAAACATATTTATTTACTTTTTAAACCCCTATTAATTATGTGCGATGTGATTCTATATCTATGACATGAATTAAATTTAAACACAAAAAAACATTTATTAATATGAAAGAAACTAATATGTACAATGCCACAGTATATAGGAAAAACAATGTAGACTATAGGATCAAAACGTAGGATCTGTTGTAAAATTAAGCCAAACAAATGTATTCTTAATACACCCAATTCACGAAATTAATAAAGATATGGCTTCCAAAACAGTAAATGGTAAACTGTGATTATTGCATTGAACACCAAGTACCAAATAAACAAAGAAATGTGGGCCCACACTCACTCACACACACTCACAAGGTACTAGGACCGTAGTCCAACGCACGTAGCAGGCCTGCACAAGTTTTATGGATTAAGTACTCACAGGAGTGGTGGGTATGTAGGAAGCAAGAGAATGGAGGAAAGAGTACCAAATAAGGGAGGAAAATAAAAGATAAATAAAAGCGGCGGACATGTGCTTCACTCAGCAGCATGAACGGATAATACGAGAAGGCACGAAGAATCAGCCTTCGGTCCAAACCAGTAGCAGGAAAACGGGCTCTCCAGACATCCAGCAGAGTGGTCACTCTCTCTCCTCTGGACGTGTCCAAACCATCGAAGTCTGCTCTCTTAAACTTTGTCTCCAAAACATCGAACCTCGGCTGTCCCTCTGATGAGCACATTTCTAATTTTATCCAACCTGGTCACCCCTAGAGCGAACCTCAACATCTTCATTTCCTGTACCTCCAGCTCTGCTTCCTGTTTTCTCTTCAGTGCCACTGTCTCTAATCCGTACATCATGGCTGGCCTCACCACTGTTTTATAAACTTTGCCCTTCATCCTAGCAGAGACTATTCTGTCACATAACACACCTGACACCTTCCTCCACCCGTTCCAACGTGCTTGGACCCGTTTCTTCACGTCCTTACCACACTCCCCATTGCTCTGGAAGGTTGACCCTAAGTATTTAAAGTTCTCCACCCTTGCTATCTCTTCTCCCTGTAGCCTCACTCTTCCCCCACAACCCCTCTCATTCATGCACATATATTCTGTCTTACTTCGGATAATCTTCATTCCTTTGCTTTCCAGTGCACGCCTCCATCTTTCTAACTGTTCCTCCACCTGCTCCCTGCTTTCACTGCAGATCACAATTTCATCTGCAAACATCCTGGTCCACGGGGATTCCAGTCTAACCTCATCTGTCAGCCTATTTTTTTGGTTCCGTCTGAGCCCACAGCCTCTAACCAACCCCTCCTCCCATACAAAGAGCCTCACGTCGCTCCTCCTGAACTCTATTCGGGGGACCTAGGTTAATGTGGCCAATTTCTTTTAAATTGTGCCCTTGTTTTCCATCTAATCCGTTGACTTATCCCTCTGAGAAATCCAAAGTAGCATTCATTACCAACATCCTACACAGAAGAGTTGCGAAATGGGAAACCGCGCTCTGGAATAATTCATCCCCGGTCCTTGCTTCTTTCGATTCCTTTTCTGCCGAACTTAAAAAGGTCTTTGACCATCCCGTCAAAGGCAGGGAAACCACTCATCGCCTCCTTGCTCTTACTCAGGGCTCTAGTTCAGTGGCTTCGTATTCCATTGAATTTAGAATTTTAGCGGGTGAGTGCAGGTGGGATGACACGGCGTTAAGGGGCATTTTAATAAAAGGACTTTCAGAACAGCTCAAAGACGAGCTCGCAGTCAGGGACGAACCCACCTCACTCGAACAATTAATTTCGTTATCAATTACATTAGACAATCGACTACGGGAGAGAGCAAGAGAGAGAAAGGGAGCGCTCTATGCGGGCACAGCGCCGCCAACTATTTCGCCGCATCTTGAACTCCTGGCCGCTTCCGCATCATCCCCAACTGCTTTAGAAGAACCAATGCAACTCGGCAAGACAAAATTAGACCCCCAGGAACGTCAGGTCGGTGTTTCGAAACCCAGCACTGACACTGTCAGGAAAAATATGAATTCCATCTCTCCTCCATACACTTCTTAGGATACGTCATCGCCAAAGGACAGTTACAACCCGACCCAGCAAAGATCCAAGCAGTCTCCAACTGGCCCATCCCCTCCACCTGCAAAGAGCGTCAATGTTTCCTAGGTTTCGCCAATGCATGTGACTAGTTTCTCCATGCAGGAAGCGTCTTGAAGCTGTCATTGCAAACAAAGGCTTTTGTACAAAGTATTAAATAAATACCAGTTTGCGTGTTCAATACTTTTTCCCTGTGTCATTTCATATTATTACACATAACTTCCTTTCTGAGTTTCTTTGTTCTACTTTCGTTGTATGTATGGATTACTTGGGTTGTTCCCAACAGCTGGTGCAATTTTCATGTCAATAGCACCTTTGGAAATATATTTAGTGAGAAAAATGGTGGTGTGTTAAATAATTATATCAGCCGCTATCAGAATCAGAATCAGAATCAGAATCATCTTTATTTGCCAAGTATGTCCAAAACACACAAGGAATTTGTCTCCGGTAGTTGGAGCCGCTCTAGTACAACAGACAGTCAATTTACAGAACACTTTGGAGACATAAAGACATTGACAAAAAACAATTGTGCAAAAAGATGCAGAGTCCTCTAGCACTTAGAGCAGTTCGAATGGCTAATATCGCAATAGTCCGGTGCAATGACCATTGTGCAAAGGGCACTGAGACTTCAAGGAGTGTATGCGGTTTAAAGTGACGAGTAGTACGATAATCTGGGACAATGGTTGTGCAAATGTTACAGATACTCCTCAATCAGTGTGCAAATGGAGCTGATGCTACTCTGGCATGAGTGGGCAGTATATGCAAATAGTGCAGCACGACGAGACAACTACATTGAGTGCACGAGTAATACATAATTGGCCCCACAGAAATGTGACAACGAACTCAAGTCAAAAAATTGCCAGCTTGTTGTAATGGAATTATAAGTTAGCTGTTTAAGAAGTTGATTGCAAGAGGGAAGAAGCTGTTGGAATGTCTACTAGTTTTAGTTTGCATTGATCGGTAGCGCCTACCTGAGGGAAGGAGCTGGAAGAGCTGGTGACCGGGGTGGGGAGGGTCCGAGAGGATTTTGCACGCCCTTGTCTTAGTTCTGGCAGCGTGCAAGTCCTCAAGGGTGGGTAGGGGGGTACCGACAATCCTTTCAGCAGTTTTGATTGTCCGTTGCAGTCGGAGTTTGTCCTTTTTTGTAGCAGCACCAAACCAGACTCTGATGGAAGAACACAGGACTGATTCGATGACCGCTGTGTAGAACTGTCTCAGCAGCTCCGGTGGCAGGCCGTGCTTTCTCAGAAGCCGCAGGAAGTACATCCTCTGCTGGGCCTTTTTGAGGACGGAGTTGATGTTGGTCGCCCACTTCAGGTCCTGGGAGATTGTAATTCCCAGGAACTTGAAGGTCTCGACGGTTGACACAAGGCAGCTGGACAACGTGAGGGGCAGCTGTGGCGAAGGATGCCTCCTGAAGTCCACGATCATCTCTACAGTCTTGAGCGTGTTCAGCTCCAGGTTGTGTCGGCCGCACCACAGCTCCAGCCGCTCCACTTCCTGTCGATATGCAGACTCGGCACCGTCCTTGATGAGGCCGATGACAGTGGTGTCATCTGCAAACTTCAGGAGTTTGACAGTCGGGTTCGCTGAGGTGCAGTCGTTCGTGTAGAGAGAGAAGAGCAGCGGAGAGAGGACACAACCTTGGGGCGCCCCAGTGCTGATGCTGCGTGTGGATGAGGTGGCCTCCCCCAGCCTGACCTGCTGTGTCCTGCCCGTCAGAAAGCTCTAAATCCACTGGCAGATGAGACGCTGAGCTGGAGAAGCTTGGATGAAAGGAGTTCAGGGATGATGGTGTTGAACGCTGAGCTGAAGTCCACGAACAGGATCCTCGCGTAGGTCCCTGCACTGTCGAGGTGTTCTAGGATGAAGTGCAGTCCCATGTTGACTGCATCATCCGAAGATCTGTTCGCTTGGTAGGCAAACTGCAGGGGGTCCAGCAGGGGACCTGTGACACTCTTGAGGTGGTCCAGCACAAGACGTTCAAAGGACTTCATGACCACAGATGTCAAAGCGACAGGCCTGTAGTCATTCAGACCCGAGATTGCAGATTTCTTGGGGACTGGGATGATGGTGGAGCGTTTGAAACAGGATGGAACTTCGCACAGTTCCAGAGATCTGTTGAAGATCTGAGTGAAGACTGAAGCGAGCTGGTCCGCGCAGACTTTGAGGCAGGATGGGGACACGTGGTCCGGGCCTGCCGCTTTGTTAATCTTTTGTTGTTTGAAGATGCGTCTCACATCCTGTTCATGGATGGTTAACGCAGAGGTCAGAGGTGTGATTGTGGTCGCGGGTGCGGCCGGGTGGGTGTGTGGTGTGAAACTGTCCTTTTCAAATCTGCAGTAGAAGGTATTCAAGTCGTTGGCTAGTGTGCTATTGTTCTCAGCTTGGGGGGATCGTCGCTTGTAATTAGTCAGCGATTGGAATGCATGCCAGACTGATTTAGAGTCGTTTGCGCTAAACTGTTTTTCCAACTTTGCTGCATAGTTCCTCTTTGCAATGTTACGTGTGTTTGTGTGTGCTTGCACATGTATATATATATATATAGTTTTTTAACTCGTAACAAGCAGACATTTACACCTCCATTTACGGTTGTTATGTGTGCCAACATACACTGTTAGCTGATAAGAAAAAGCCTTGAGCTCATCTTGTGACTTTGGCATTGTAATTGCAGAGGTCAGTCTGCTTTGCAAATGTATAACTGGACCAACAGGTTTGTGAACAACTGTAATTTTCTGTTTCACTCGAGAGGCAAATGCCACTTGCTCACACCTCTTTACCACAGAAAATATACCATAACTTGCAAAAAACACAACAGAGTTTTTCAACATTACCTATTTGCTGCTTGTCATCCCATCTCTTTCCCTTCCTTTCCCCCAGTGACCCTACAATATGTACATTACATGTTTATACACTGCCACATATCATAGCATGTGAGCAACATACCAGATGCTGAGCAAAGCATGTATTAATCGGGTGCATGAATATGTACATTTCACTTGCTTATCAACTGACAAATACAAATGATGTGTGTGGTCGATGGACTGAATTATAACTGGTTTAACTGGTTAGGCATCTCATTCCCTGAGTTGAACTCTTTTGTCTTTATCTGAAATTACTTTCCTTTCTCATGGGACCACACCTTGACAAGAAAACTAGAATGAGTGGGGGGTTCAGTGACACAAAAAACTTAGACCATAGATGCTACATTTAAATTTGCCTTGGGTGTGGGGGGCACATACTAACTTCATATTTCCCTTAGAAATCAAACACAAAGCTGAAATGTGCCCCAGAACCCCCCCCCCCCCCCCCCCCGCGCCCGCATTTTACCTTCAATATCAAGATTTCAGTTCAATAACCACCATTTTGTTCTTCCCTGGCATCCTAAAAAGGGTCTGTGGGAGCTAGAGCCTATCCCAGAAAAAAGACAAAAGAAAAGGGAGTTTGTGTACAAGCAGTTTTTACAAGTTTGCATTACAGCCATTTTATGCAGAATACATTGATTTTCAGTGTGCCAAAGTAAATGTACATTGTACATAATTAATTTTAAGTTAAAGCAGAATTCATAATACAGTACTTTTATTATTAAAAATTCTTTAAAAAAATTCTGAGGCGAAATTTTAAAAAAATCCTACATACATTATAATTGTAGTAGTAATAATAATAATATAAAAGGCTTACTCTGTAGAATATATTTTGACAAATGGGAATACCAATATGTTTCTTAAAAAAACACTGTAGGGAATGAGTCACTTTTTATTATCATACTTGTAGATTCCTAAAATGATGAACAAATCAATTTTTAAATCTTTACATGAGTAATATTTGTTAAGATGTCCTCCATCAAACCACAAAGATGTCATCACAGTTAAAAAAAATTTCTTGCTGTCTCTTGCTTTGTGTGACCTGTGGGGAAGATCAGCGTTGACCATTCTGTCGAATACAGAAATTATTTGAAAATAAAGTAATAGTTTGAAATGTTCTTTTATTTAGGTGTAGTAACACTAAGTATAGTTAGCATAGTTTAGTATAGTTAGTATAGTTTACAAGTAAAATAGAGGTGTCCAAACTCAGTTCCGCGGGCCTTTGGTGGCTCGCCATCCATGTTTTAGCAAAGCAATTTAATTTATATAGCGAATTTCATACACAAGCTAACTCAATGTGCTTCACATGATTAAAAGCATTTAAAAACAAAGAAAAAAACATCTTATAAACATTTAAAACAAAGAGGAAAAAACATAAAGGTACATTAAAACAGCCTACAGTGCAAGAAATATCATTTAAAAGTGGAAATGCTCTAAAAAGCATGAAAAAAAAAGAGGTTTTAACCTGTACTTAAAAACATTCACACTTGGGGCTGATGTCACTTCTGTTGGCAACTTATTCCATTTGTGTGCAGCATAATAGCTAAATGCTGCTTCAGCATGTTTGCTTTAGACTCTGTGCTCCACTATTATACCCGAGTCTGTTGATCTCAGAGCCCTACTTGGTTTATATCCCATTAGCATTTCTTTTATGTATTCAGGACCTAAATCATTTAGTGATTTATAGACCAGTAGCAGAACTTTAAAATATATTCTAAGATGACTAGAAGCCATTGTAAAGACTTTAGAATTGGAGTAATATGTTCTGACCTCTTTGTTCTGGTCAGAACCCAAGCTGCAGCTGTTAATGCTCTTTTTGGGGAGTCCAGTCAGAAAGCCATTACAATAGTCAAGTCTACTTGAGATAAAAGCATGGATGAGCTTCTCCTGGTCTGATTCACACATGCAAGCCTTCACTCTGAATATGTTCCTCAGATGGTAGAAGGCAGTAATTGATTTGATATGACTGTTGAAAGTCATGTCGGAATCTATCAGAACACCAAGGTTTTGGACTTTGTCTTTGATTTTTAAAGAGAGTAACTCCAGGTATTTACTAACAAAAATCTTCTTTTTTTTATTGCCAAAAACAATTGTCTCAGTTTTGTTGTGGTTTAATTGAAGAAAATTTTGGCTCATCCAGTTATTTATCTGTTTTAGACAGTGACACAACATCTCAATTAAACTGTAGTCATCTGGAGACACTGCTAGATATAACTGTGTGTGTCATCTGCATAGTTATGATAGTCAAAATTAAAGTTCTGAAGAATTTGACCCAAGGGTAGCATACACAGGCTGAACAGGAGGGGTCCAAGAACTGACCCTTGAGGGACCCCAAAGGTCATTGCCATTCGATGAGATTGAACACTTCCAATGGTTATAAAATAACCCCTTTCCCCCAGGTAGGACCTGCAGCATTTAAGGACAGTTCCATTTAGTCCTACCCACGTTTCCAACCTGTTCAGCAGTATATTATGATCTACCGTATGAAAAGCCGCACTAGTATTCAACCTTATAACATTTAGCACTTTGATAGGAGCAGTACTGTGATGAGTTCGGAAACCTGATTGAAATTTGCCAAAAAGTCCATCTAAGTTCAAGAAATTGCTGAGTTGATGAAAATAAACTTTCTCAACAATCTTGGCTATGAAAGGGAGATTTGAGATGGGTCTATAGCTTGCTAACATGGAAGCATCCAGCATTCTATTTTTTAGAAGAGGCTTAATGGCAGCTACTTTAAGAGCTTTAGGAAACTCGCCTGACTGAAGTGAGCAACTGATTATTTGCTGCAAATCAGCTAGCAAAGACTTCTCAATAGCTTTGAAAAACTCATGGTATTGAGTCAAGACAGCTCGTTGATGGTTTCAGCTGCTGAATCGTTTTCTCTCCAGTTTTTTGGTCAACCGTCTCAAATTCTGTCATGGTAATAAGAGTTTGTCCTGGGTGGCTTCAGATGTAGTATAATTTTATCATTTTGCTGATTTGTGCTGATATTTAACCTGATGGATGGAATTTATCAGCTGTTCGGAGTTCTGGAGCTATCTGATTCGGGGGGCAGGGGGGGGGGGGGGGGTGGGGGGGGGGAGCTTGTCAACCACAGCAAACAGAGTGCAAGTATTGTTGAGGTTCTTACTGATGCTTTCAGAAGTGTTGCTCTCGATCCCCGACTAACTCTTGGTTAAAATTATAGAGACTGTCTGTAGAGGTCATAGTCAATTTGGAGTTTGTTTTCCTCCACTTATGTTCTGCTTTCCTACACTTTGATTTAGAGGTCTTTACCATCATTGTGCTCCTCCACGGTGTTCTAGGTCACCTCAAGATTGTCTTAGTTTTAATAGGAGGGGCAGCATTCATGACATCTGAGATTTTCCAAGTGAAATTATCCAAAAGTTCATGAACTGTCTCAGATTTCACAGTTTGTGGCACAGCTATGGTCTCCATAACCTTTGTGGCGGTACTCTCATTGATGTACCTTTTCTTAATAGACATAGAGGTTGTCTGAACTTTTGGAAGAATCTGTAATTCAAAGAATACACAAAAATGGTCAGAAATAGCCATATGCTGAATGCCAATTGATAGAATTTCAACATCCTTTGAGATGACCAGGTCTAAGATGTGACCTTGAGTCTGGATTGGACTCTTAATATGTCGAGAGAGGTCAAATGTGTCTAGTATAGCAGAGAGTTATTTCTATCTTTTTTCCATGTTATTGTCAACATGAATGTTAAAGTCTCCCGTTATGACAAAATAGTTGTAGTCACTACAAATAACTGACTGCAGTTCTGAAAAATCCTCCAGAAATTTTCTATTGTATCTTGGACGTCTATAAATTATTAAAACAATAACCTTTGGGTCACCTTTAACTAATAAAAAAGCTAAAATCACTGAGTTTAATTTCTTTACACTGAAATAATGACTTAAAAATAATAGCAATACCACTGCTTTTTTTCCCTATTCGACACCTGTTCATAAAATTAAAATTTGCTGGTGTTGCCTCATTTAAAATGGTATTAGAGCTACTTTCTGTTAACCACGTTTCATTTTGTAACAAAAAGTCCAGATCATAGGTTGTAATAATGTCATTAATCAACATTGATTTACTACCCAGTGACCTGTTATTGAAATGAGCTAGTCTCGCAGAGATAGCTGGAGACAATGGTTTGATAGATTCACGTTTTATCCTCACTAAGTTTGTAGTTCTACTTTTTTCGTGCCACATTTCTTTGACCAACTTTCTGTCTCTTGTAATTACAGGGATGAAAAATGCCTGATCTCCATAGATCACAGATAAGATTCTTCATGGGTGGAGGAGGAGCCCTTCGCATATTAGTGGACGGTGGTTTCAGGCGAGGGGGGATGGGAGGAAGATCTTGGCGTGGTGTGCACTTGATTCCTCGGTAATCTGCTGGTTTTGTGTCCTCACTTGTAGATGTTGTCCCATATCGTTGGGCTTTGCTCCCAGTAAATTCCAGGGAGAACTGCAGGATGATCCATTACCGTTTCCACAGTCCACATCCGTCCTCTTTGTTGAGCTAAGTGACTGTCTGTTAGCACAATTCTGCTCATCATTTTGAGACATCGGTAGAGTGGTTTCATTCCCCGACTGTCCATTTCCATCCACACACACTTCAAGACGGTTGTTTTTGTTTACAGGATTGTCATCCTCTGCAGTAGTCTGTGATAGTCCTCAGTAGAAAAGGCAGGGATCTTGATTGCTGGTCTTTTTGCTCAAAGCAGGCTTGGGCTAATTTGCAGGCCACGCTCACATAATGGTGAGAGGGTATCAGAAAATATTGGAATATAGCAACAATTGACTGTATCTACAAAAAAAGTAGTCCCACAGGTTTATATATATCCAGGAGGCGCTACTTCAAATTTTGTTTCGAAGAAAAACAAGCTTATCAGCAAGAGAAAACTTAAACAGAAGCGAAGCAAGCAGAGCGAGCAAAAAAAGCATCTGCAAAAGCCCATGAAACTGTAAAAATGTTGGAGTGTCGAAAAAATTGGTGTGGTTTGCGACACCCACATCCCCCATGCCCCCGTCAGTGCAAGGCCCCTGACAACTGCTATGAATACTGCTTCTAATACTGTAATAATACATTGGTTTTATATAGAAAGATTTTAGAGACATGCAAACACACAAAGACACTATTTACAACTCAAATAATAACAACAACACTCTTCAAAATGCCCAGTTGATAAAGATAATTCCGTTTCAGAAGCCCCTCCATGAGCCGTCACCTTATTGTGGTGGAAGGTTTTGTGTCTCAAGGATCCGAGGAGCTAAGTTGTCTGGGGCTTCACGTGCCTGGTAGGGTCACCCATGGCAAACAGGTCCTAGGTGAGGGACCAGACAAAGCACGGCTCCAAAAAAAACCTATGATAAATACAATAAATGGATATAGGTTTCCCTCAGTCAGGCCTGGAGGTGGGGCTCGAAGGCGAGCGCCTGGTGGCCGGGTCTGCACCCATGGGGCCTGGCCGTGCACAGCCCGAAAGGGTAACGTGGGTCCCCCTTTCCATGGGCTCACCACCTGTGGGAGGGGCCATAGGGGTCGGGTGCAGTGTGAGCTGGGCGGTGACTGAAGGCAGGGACCTTGGCGATCCGATCCCCGGCTACAGAAGCACGCTCTCGGGACGTGGAATGTCACCTCTCTGGCAGGGAAGGAGCCAAATTTCGTGTGTGAGGTTGAGAAGTTCTGACTAGATATAGTCGGGCTCGCTTCCACACATGGCTTGGACTCTGGTACCAGTTCTCTTGAGAGGGGTTGGACTCTCTTCCACTCTAGACTTGCCTATGGTGAGAGGTATACTTATTTCCCCCCGGCTCGGCGCCTGTACATTGGGGTTCACCCTGGTGGACGAGAGGGTATCCTCCCTCCGCCTTTGGGTGGGGGGACGGGTCCTTACTGTTGTTTATGTGCACCAAACAGCAGTTCAGAGTACCCACCCTTTTTGGAGTCTTGGAGGGGTTGATGGAGATTGCTCCCGCTGGGGACTCACTGCTTCTGCTGGGGGACTTCAATGCTCATGTGGGCAATGACAGTGAGACTTAGAAGGCCGTGATAGGGAGGAATGCCCCCCCCCCCCCCCCCCCGATCAGAACCCGAGTTGTGTTCTGTTATTGGACTTCTGTGCTCACCACAGATTGTCCATAATGAACACCATGTTCAAGCATAAGGGTGTCCACATGTGCACTTGAAACCAGAACACCCGAGGTCGCAGTTCGATGATCGATTTTGTGGTTGTGTCATCGGATTTGCGGGCGCATGCCTTGGACACTTGGGTGAAGAGAGGGGCGGAGCTGTCAATGGTGGGGGAAGATGACCTGGCAGGCCCAAACATATTGTGAGGGTCTGCTGGGAACGTCTGTCAGAATCCGCTGTCTGAAGGACCATGTTCCACGCCTCCTTTGCAGAGGCGGCCGACCGGAGCTTTGGCCGTAAAGTAATCGGTGCCTGTCGTGGCGGCAATCCCCAAACCCGTTGGTGGACACCAGTGGTGAGCGAGGCCGTCAAGGTGAAGAAGGAGTCCTCTGTGGCCTTTTTGGCCTGTGGGACTCCTGAGGCAGTTGATGGGTACCGGCTGGCCAAGCGGAATGCAGCTTTGGTGGTCGCTGAGGCAAAAACTCTGACATGGGAGGAGTTCGGTGAGGCCATGGAGAAAGACTTCCGGACGGCTTTGAGGAAATTGTGGTCCACCATCCGACGTCTCAGGAGGGGAAAGCAGTGCACCATCAACACTGTGTATAGTGGGGATGGGGCGCTGCTGACCTCGACTCGGGACATTGTGAGCCGGTGTTGAGAATACTTCGAAGACCTCCTCAATTCCACCGACACGCCTTCCCATGAGGGAGCAGAATGTGGGTTCTCTGTGGCGGGCTCTCCTATCTCTGGGGTTGAGGTCACCGAGGTGGTTAAAAAGCTCCTCGGTGGCAGGGCCCTGGGGGTGGTGAGATTCGCCCGGAGTTCCTCAAGGCTCTGGATGTTGTAGGGCTGTCCTGGTTGACACGCCTCTGCAATATCGTGTGGACATCGGGGACAGTGCCTCTGGATTGGCAGACTGGGGTGGTGGTCCCCCTTTTTAAGAAGGGGGACCAGAGGGTGTGTTCCAACTACAGGGGGATCACACTCCTCAGCCTCCCTGGTAAGGTCTATTCAGGGGTGCTGGAGAGGAGAGTCCGTCGGGAAGTTGAATCCCAGATTCAGGAGGAGCAGTGTGGTTTTCTTCCTGGCCGTGGAACGGTGGACCAGCTCTACACCCTTGGAAGGGTCATCGAGGGTGCATGGGAGTTCGCCCAACCAGTCTACATGTGTTTTGTGGACTTGGAGAAGGCGTTTGACCGTGTCCCTCGGGTGGTCCTGTGGGGGGTGCTTCGGGAGTATGGGGTACGAACCTCCTGATACGGGCTGTTCGGTCCCTGTACGACCGGAGTCAGAGTTTGGTCCGCATATCCGGCAGTAAGTCGGACTCGTTTCCGGTGAGGGTTGGACTCCGCCAAGGCTGCCCTTTGTCACCGATTCTGTTCATAACTTTTATGGACAGAATTTCTAGGCGCAGCCGAGGCGTAGAGGGGGTCGTGTTTGGTGGCCTCAGTATTGCATCTCTGCTTTTTGCAGACGATGTGGTTCTGTTGGCTTCATCAAGCCGTGACCTCCAACTCTCATTGTAGCAGTTCGCAGCTGAGTGTGAAGCGGCTGGGATGAGAATCAGCACCTCCAAATTTGAGACCATGGTCCTCAGTCGGAAAAGGGTGGCGTGCCCTCTCCAGGTCGGGGATGAGATCCTGCCCCAAGTGGAGGAGTTCAAGTATCTTGGGGTCTTGTTCACGAGTGAGGGAAGAATGGAACGGGAGATCGACAGGTGGATCGGTGCAGCGTCTGCAGTGATGCGGACTTTGTATCGATCCGTTGTGGTAAAGAAGGAGCTAAGCCGAAAGGCGAAGCTCTCGATTTACGTTCCTACCCACACCTATGGTCACGAGCTGTGGGTCGTGACCGAAAGAACGAGATCCCGGATACAAGCGGCCGAAATGAGTTTCCTCCGCAGGGTGTCCGGGCTCTCCCTTAGAGATAGGGCGAGAAGCTTGGTCATCCGGGAGAGTAGAGCCGTTGCTCCTTCACATCGAGAGGAGCCAGATGAGGTGGCTGGAGCATCTGCTTTGGATGCCTCCCGGACGCCTCCCTGGTGAGGTGTTCCAGGCATGTCCCACTGGGAGGAGACCCCGGGGACGACCCAGGACACGCTGGAGAGACTACATCCTTCGGCTGGCCTGGGAACGCCTCGGGATCCCCCCGGAAGAGATGGATGAAGTGGCTGGGGAAAGGGAAGTCTGGGCGTCCCTGCTAAAGCTACTGCCCCCGCGACCCGACCTCGGATAAGTGGTAGAAAATGGATGGATGGATGGATTGATGTCAGTTTTTGATGCAGTGCCGCCTGAGGGATCAAAGGTCACGGTTATTCAATGTTGTTTTTCGGCCTTGCCGCTTCCATGCAGTGATTTCTCCAGATTCTCTGAACCTTTTGATGATAATATTGACCGTAGATGATGAAATCCCTAAATTCCTTGCAATTGTACGTTGAGGAATATTGTCCTTAAACTGTTCGACTATTTTCTCACGCACTTGTTCACAAAGAGGTGAACCTCGCCCCATCTTTGAATATGAATGCAATTCAGGGAAGCTCCTTTTATACCCAATCATGGCACCCACCTGTTCCCAATGAGCCTGTTCACCTGTGGGATGTTCCAAACCGGTGTTTGATGAGCATTCCTCAACTTTCTCAGTCTTTTTTGCCACCTGTCCCAGCTTTTTTGGAATGTGTTGCAGCCATAAAATTCTAAGTTAATGATTATTTGCAAAAAACAATCAAGTTTATCAGCCTGAACATTAAATATCTTGTCTTTGTAGTGTATTAAATTAAATATAGGTTGAACATGATTTGCAAATTATTTATTCTGTTTTTATTTATGTTCAACACAACATCCCAATTTCATAGGAATTAGGGTTGTAGATTGTAGATCAATCGTTTGATTGATTGGTTCTAGCATGTTGACTAAATTAAACTTGAGAATGGCAAAGTGGCCCTTGTAGTCTTCAATTTTTCTCTATGCAGCCCTTTGAAGAAAAAGTTTGTCCTCCTCTGATCTAACAAGTTAACTTCAATTCAAGTACTGTGGAGTGTCCAAATTCTGTCCCAAGGCCATTTATAGCCCACTGCACATTTTTTAATGGCCAGCCGCATATTGTAATAAGATAATTAAACACAGCCCGCATGAAAAGCTAGTGAGAAAGTTACAGTTTTTTAAAATTGAAGATAATAATGTAACAAAAGGAAAGACATCACACGTTTTATGTTTTTATTCTTTTTCTAAATGCAAACAAAAAAAGGTTAAATGAAAGTTTGTCAAAAAAAAAGTTGAAATAAAATTGGGAATACATTTAAATGTTTCAAGGTATCACACTTTGTTAATTTGAAAATATTTCAAAAATAAGTTAAAGTGGGGTGGCACGGTGAACGACAGATTAGCATATCTGCCTCACAGTTCTGAGGACTGGGGTTAAAATCCCGGCACCGCCTGTGAGGAGTTTGCATGTTCTCCCCGTGCCTGCATGGGTTTTCTCCGGGCACTCCGGTTTCCTCCCACATCCCAAAAAACATACATGGTAGGTTGATTGAAGTCTCTAAATTGCCCTTAGGCGTGACTGTGAGCGAATGGTTGTTTGTTTATATGTGCCCTGCGATTGGCTGGCCTCTCGCCCGAAGATAGCTGGGATTGGCTCCAGCACGCCCGGATAAAGGATAAATCGGTATAGAAAATGGATGGATGGAAGTTAAAGTGGGACCTCCTTCCTTCTTGGGGCCCTCAGTAGTAGTAGTAGTAGTAGTAGTAGTAGTAGTAGTAGTAGTAGTAGTAGTAGTAGTAGTAGTAGTCCAGTACCTACTGTGCTATTGCTATTGAAACTTCAACTCCCAAGATGCTTACCGCTTGGTTGCTATGGTGATGTCGACGTCATCCACCCTTGTACGGGCAGCGCCTTGAACGAGTGGAATTGGAAGGAAAAGTAAACGCCGTCGACTGTTCGCACTGACAACGCTGAGAAGCAGCTGGAAGTTGAAAGGCAAAGCCGCTGCTATCAGCCATTACACAGGTAGGAATAGACAGAAAACGTATTGCGACTGCATTGTCGCCTTAGCACAGGCGACTGCTTGACTTTCGCCGTGTGATAATGGAGCGACAAATTGTCCTCGCTTTCTGTAACTGACCTTGGGTTTGCCGGAAAAGCGCCGACAATAAGCAGACCAGGAACAATGGCTAGCTCCACTACAATTGAGAGGTCTATTAGCTGCTTTCAACGAGAATATAGGACCTGTTGGGCTGTGTATGCTAACTCAACAGTAGTACACCACACTACGAAGAAAACCAAGTTGGTTTTTGGTGGTTATGTATTTGTAGCTAATTCTTACATTGAATTATTCGTTATTCTATATGATTTGAGATCTTGAAATTTTCTAACGTCATTTTGAACAACAAGACGTTAGTTGTACGCTTGGAGAGAACAGACCGTAACTGTTCAAACAACCTTTGTAACGCTTTGACAAATGTTTTTGCTTTGGAAATAGTTTATAGATTGTGCGTGAGTTGGTTACGATTAATGTGTCAGAAAAGCCATTTGTAGTATCTGCAACCCTATGGCCCGAATGTTAAACGTTGCCAGTTTGCTGAGGTCACTTTCAGGAAATAGCCGGTGCCATTCTGTAAAGGGGTTACGAGAGGGCTAATGTTATCGCGTACATTACGCTGTTGTCGATGATATGTCCGTTCATAACTTGCTTTAGAACGGGAGGTAGTTTGTGTAATTATAATCGTTGATTGGCCTTCGAGTGGGTTAAAGCCTGGGCCTAAAAGTTTTCCATTTTGCACGTAGCTTGTTGGACGAGACGCAGGTGTGGGGATGGGTGTGGTGTATATATGCGGGAAAAGAGTGGGGGGGGGGGAAGATTTGTGTTTTGTACGGAAGGCTTGGACAAGTATGTAAATGGATTTCCAGTACGTCATTTGTCTAAACCGCCATGTTACAGTCGTACTATTTACTTTACAGCAGGGGGGCCCAAACTTTTTGGCTCAGGGGCCACATTGCTGTAAAAAAAAATTGTCATGCGGGCCTGCATTAATTTTACATGCTACCGATGAGGGGAATGCTTTTTTGTATTTTTATTTTACTTTGTTTTACTATGCTGTCTGCTGCTAGGTAGATCTTATAACTGTCTGTCCTGGATAAATGAAGGTTAAAATACAAATTAATGAAATGCAAAATAAAGTATTTTTATGAAATTTGACTCAAACTTTATTCATCAGAATCAACAAACATGTTTGCATTAATGTGAAGGGTGATACTGAGATCTCGACTGCAGTAAATGGGGCAGGTCTGGCTCAAAAGCGGTGGTTTTAATGCGCAAGATGTCACGCAGGTGGGAGTCACTTAGTCTTGTCCTCACGCGGTTCTTATTCATGTTCATGACTGAGAATGTCTTCTCACACAAGTATGTCGAGCCAAACAAGCTCAACATTTTCTTAGCAAATTTACGAATCTCTTGGAACCTGTCTTTATCCAGCTGTTGGTAAAAGTTGACAAGAGGGAGTTGTTGGTACCGGCTGCGACACTCCGTGTCACACTGCAGCTCAATGAGCTCCAACTGCAGGTGGGCTGGAACGTCACTGAGATCCACGGAAACGGGAGAAGAAAAAAGCATGATCTCCTTTTCAATAGTTGCAAAATCCCTGAAACGCTGTTGAAACTCCTCAGTCAGAGATGAGATGTTTGCGGCATACCTCCTTATTTGCGCACTGATATTGTGCGCTGGAAAACGAGTCATTATTTATTGCAGAGATTGGAAATGTGTGGTATTGGGCTGCGTTTGTGACAGGTGGGTTATGAAAAGTAGCAGCTTGATCCGAAAGGCTTTAATATGTGAATACAGTTGGCTTATCAATGCATTTTGCTCCTGAAGGCTCGTGTTCAGGTTGTTAAGATGTCGGGTTATGTCAACTAAAAATCCAAAATCAGACAGCCAAACAGGATCGGTTAGTTCTGGCATCGGTTGTCCCTTTTTTGCCAAGAATTGTCCAATTTCCTCTTTGAGTGAGTAGAAACGCTGCAGTGCAGACCCCGACTGAGCCATCTTACATCAGTGTGATACACAACATCTCCGTATTCAGCGTGGATATCCAGTAGAAATTGTTGAAACTGGCGGTGTCACAGGGCTTTGGAGCGAATATAATTAATAGCCTTTATCACCGGTTTCATAACGTGATCATATTTCAGATGTTTGGCACATAGAACTTGTTGGTGAATAATACAATGGAGTTTTATAGCTTTACCTCCTTCTTCGCTTACTTTGTTACACACTAGGGTTGATAATCCACTGTGCTAGCCAACCATGGCAGGTGCGCCATCCGTAATAATCCCCGTGATTTTATTCCACTTTAATTTTATGTCATGTACGGCGGAACAAACAGAAGCAAATAAATCTTTCCCTCTTGTTTGGTCCTTAAGGCTCTGGAGGTCAAGTAGCTCTTCACGCATGTTCATTTCACTGTCCACTCTTCTAAAAAAAAAAATCAGTAACTGAGCGCTGTCGGATGCATCTGTGCTTTCGTCACAGGCTAACGAAAAAAATTCAAACTCCACTCCTTTTGCGTCCAACTGTCTCTTAATATCACAAGAAACTTCTTCGATCCTTTGTGACACAGTGCTACGAGCCAGGAAAACATTGGCGAACTGTTGCTTTTTCTCAGAACAAATGTTCTCCACCATTTTCATCACACAGTCTTTAATAAATTCACCCTCAGTAAAAGGTTTGCAGTGCTTGGCAATCAGCGTTGCCACCTCATAGCTTGCCTTTGTTGTATTTTCATTCGACTCACTGGCTCTTGTGAAAAAGTGTTGCTGTGCCGTTAAACCAGCTTCCAGTTGCTTAAATTTTTCACTGCGTTCGTTCCCAGTTAGCTTGTCGTAATTAGCATGTTCCGTCTGGTAGTGCCTCTTTATATTGAACTCCTTGAACACAGCCACAGTCTCTTGGCAAATTAGACAGTTGTTTCTAAACTCAGTGAAAAAATATTCAGACTTCCTTTTGTTCTGGAAACGTCGGCCCTCGCTATCAACTTTCCTTTTCTTACTTCCAGTTGCCATTTTAGAAATGGGCAAAAAACAGATCATGCGCAAAACGGCCCCATGAGAGTTCAGCCACAAGTTTACTGCCATCCTGTGGTGAAATATAAAATTGTGCATGTATTTTGTACTGCCGGGCCACATATTATTGGTTTTATGACAGAGGCTTCGGGCCAGTGGAAATATGAACACGGGCCGGATTTAGCCCGGGGGCCGGACTTTGGGCATGTCTGCTTTACAGTCATATGATATCCTCCTCTACTGTAGCTGTCTCTCGGCTCAATGAGGAGGCGAGACGTTTTCAGACGGTTCTTAACTTTATTTGCAGGTTGTATCATGAGCCACCATCTGCAATCCTCTAACACAGTGAAAACTAGGGTCAAGTGGATATATCAGCACCCAGTAAGGTGAAGCATATAATACAAGTACAGCTGTCTTTTTATTTGTATTTTTTAAACACAACGAAAATTACTGTGTTACGCCTGCAAAGATTCAAGACTTAAGCTCTGTTTCGTCACGCTGGAGTTTAGGTTTGGCTTGTCTTGAGATTCAGTACTTGCCTTTTGTGTAAATGTGTTTCTTGGCTGTGTCCTGACTTCTTCCAAAGTCTCAGGACTAATTTCTTCCAAGGACCTCTCAGCCCAATTCTATTTACCATTGCATTGAAAAGTATTTTATTTATGATGTCCCTGTGTCCCAGTGCATATTGGGGGGATCAATAATATATACATTTTGCGATAGCCTTGAGCAAGGCACAAAACACTAAAAATAAAACCTGCTCCTGTGCTCTACGAGTCGCAGCCCCTGTTCCAGTGTGTTATACTGTAGTGGGTTAAATGTAGAGGACACATTACATGAACATGTACAAAATGGAAAATACACGACTATTAAGATCAATATTTGATATTTAAAGACAGTTAATTATTTATTCTACAATATTGATGTTCTAAAGCAATACAAGACTTAATGGCAAGAGAATCCAGAGAGATGGTTAAATGTTTCAGCACCTCATCACTTGGGCTGTGCCATAATCATATACGCGATGTGTGGTATTGACGTAATTGTGAGTGATGCAACAAACATGCAAGCTGCAACATGATTAAAGGAGGCATGAGGTCTTTGTGGTCCATATTTCACAAACGTTGACTATGTATTTTTTTGATTTAAAAAATGAAATTGGCAGTCCTTTCCAATATCAATCCATTTTAATAACCAATTTGGTTAATAACCAATTGCCTTCGGAACACCCCTTTTCATCGCCAAAATCCAGGTGCCCCCATGTCCTGGTGTGACGTCAATGGCAGAAGAGGAGACCAGGGGCCTCATGTTCAAAGACTTGCGTGGATTTACTACGGACACATGGCGTACGCTCAAATTCAGAAAACGTATCCAGATGTATGAACATGTGCGTACGCATGAATCCAAGCACATTACCTTTGTACATCCCAATCAACATAGAATTGAGCGCACATGTTGGAGTAGTCGACCCCTCCCTGTCCACGCCCATATTTAACTATGCAAATCATATTTAAATGACCTGTGCACCTTTGATCCCAATCTCTGCATGACCATAAAAAAAAGAAAATGAGCAAGCTATTGAAAATTGAGACGCTGCTCAATGAAGTGGAAGCGCGCAAGAAAATCCTCTTTGGCACACTGTCCTCCGGGGTCAACAACAAGTGAAAGAGGAGTAAATGGGACAGCGTGTGTGCGGCTGTCAATGCTGTGGGGTCTGAAGACTGCACACACCCTGAACTAAAAAAAGAAGTGGTCAGACATAAAGGTGGATGTGAAGCGGAGGACCGCTACCCACCGCCAAAGTGTGGGGGAAAACAGGCGGAGGAACCGGGGCGCAGGGCCTTACCCAGTTCAAGGAGAGAGCTGCTGCAATCATGGGTGACACTGCTCTCTCAAGGGTGGTGGGAGCACATGTAGCTGACTGATTACCCCCAAGGTAAATCCCAAGTATTTTTATAACTCATAAATGTGTTCATACAGTAACCTACACTCAGCCCTATGAGATAAAGGTTCATGCGTAAATGTTGTATGCATGGTATTTGTAATCTTTTGATTTCAAATAGAAGCATGTCAGCATATCAAAGAGAATATCAAAAACTTTGACTCTGTTTGATTACTCAATTTATTATTTTAATACACAGGAGAAGACGCAGTCGCAGCCATGTGCTACATGTTCGGAGGATTCGTCCACCATCCCCAGTGTATCTGGTGTCACACACGTGGAGGATTCCTCCATCGTCCCTGACACCACTGGTGTCACAGACGCGGAGGATTCGATTCGTCCACGATTCCTGGAGTCTCCTCCGCCATCCCCAGCTTCTCCGACGCAATTACACGCCAACAACCGGCTGCTGCTGCTGCCCTTCCGGCTGGCCGTGTCCTCACCCGTTTTGTGCTGGAGTCACAAGAAGAGATTGTGAGGGCAATAGGCGGCATAAATGACTGCCTTGACCAATTAATAGGTGTCCTCACAAATATCAGTGATTCATTAAATACACTGGTTAACAAGTGAATTCTGAGTCCTTGCCTCTTTTACATTGTTGAAATCAAATGTTGCCAGGCATTAATTGTGCATCGGTGCTAATTGTTCGTGTCTCTGTGCAGATTTATTATAAGTTTCCCAGCATCACCTCTGTCGCCAAAGAGAGGAAAAATCGCAGTAGTGCAATTACTGCTCTAAGATGTATAATTTTTGAAATCGCTGGGTAAATACATTTTTTCTATTGAATAGTCTTTTATTTTCAAACCAAATATATACGTAATATTTGGTACATTAGTAAACATACCATTTTTAGTTCAAATCAAAAATAAATACAGTACCTTAAGTGAGCGAAACTTGCAGTTGAACAATATAAAATACTTGAATCCTTTCTGCAAAAAAAATTCAAAATGAAACTAAAATATATGCAATCTGTATTAAATGTATAAACCTACAGGAGAACAATCACACAAATGTATTTTTCAGTTTAAAATAAATTAATAAATAAAAAACACTTCAAAATTAAATGCAATAACTTAAGTTGGTTTAAACATACAAGCTGCTCAAGTGTTTTTGGGGACATGCTCACTTCGATGTGAATGTTCATTTACTGCCAGTGTAACTAATGCACTAAAAAGAAAAATAAGGACAGACATGTAAATTTACCCTAAATCTAAAAGTTAACTGCTGCTGCAAATTAAATGTGCTTTAGAAATATAGTACTGGATTTAAAAAAAAAAAAAGTTAAACAGCATTACATGATTACTAATTACTTTTGTTAAAACAAATACCACCACACTTAATACTACTATTACATTAAATATCAAATAATGCTACAATATGGATTCTATTATTTCAATGTTGATGCATACTTCCACGCTCATTAGGAGCCAGTGTCGGGTCGACCTGAGTGTTTACTTTATGCATACACATGCTGTCTCTCCATACAACACAAATAGTCACAAAACCCCAAGAGAGCCTGCATGCTGTATTAAAAAATGTTATGATTTTGAACAGATGTATACAAGGGTGGAAGACTTAACAAAATTATAGATGTGATAACAACTACATTTAATAAGCTTAACAGTAAAAAGTACTTATTTTGCAGAAACTGAGCTTACTTGTCTGCTGCAATTTTATGAATCTTACTGGAGTTTGAGGCAGGACAAGTTCTGCTGCAATACGATTGGCAGCTGCATCCAGCCATCCTGGATGTAGCCGCCAATCATATCGTGATTTTTTTCCCCCTAAACCTAATAACTGGTTGGCCCACCCTGGGCAGCAACAACTGCGATCGAGTGTTTGTGATAACTTGCATTGAGTCTTTTACAGCGCTGTGGAAGGAATTTTGGCCCACTCATCTTTGCAGAATTGTTGTAATTCAGCCACATTTGAGGGTTTCAGAGCATGAACATCCCTTTTAAGGTCATGCCACAGCATCTCAATAGGCTACAGGTCAGGACTTTGACTGGGCCACTCCAAATCTTCATTTTGTTTTTCTTCAGCCATTCAGAGGTGGACTTGCTGGTGTTTTTTGGATCATTGTCCTGCTGCAGAACAAGAACAGCTTGAGGTCACGAACCGATGGCCGGACATTCTCCTTCAGAATATTTTGGTAGACATCAGAATTCATGGTTCCATTTATCACAGCAAGTCTTCCAGGTCCAGTAGCAAAACAGCCCCAAACCGTCACACGACCGCCACCGCATTTTTTGTTCTTTTTCTGAAATGCTGTTACATTTACGCCAGACGTAATGGGACACAGACCTAAAAAGTTCAACTTTTTCTCATCAGACCACAGAGTATTTTCCCAAAAGTCTTGGAGATCATCAAGATGTCTTCTGGCAAAATTGAGACGAGCCTTATGTTCTGTTCTTATGTCTTGGAACTCTGCAATGCAGACCATTTTTGACCAGTCTCTTTCTTATGGTGGAGAACACTGACCTTAACTGAGGCAAGTGAGGCCTGCAGTTCTTTGGATGTTGTTGTGGGGTCTTTTGTGACCTCTTGGATGAGCCGTCGCTGCGCTCTTGGGGTGATTTTGGTTGGTCGGTCACTCCTGGGAAGCTGAAGTCCCAAAGCTTTAGTAATGACTTTACAACCGTTTCCACACTGACAGATATCAATTACTTAATTTTTTCCTTGAATTTCTTTGGATCTCTGCATGATGTCTAGCTTTTGAGGATCTTTTGGTCGACTTTGCCAGGCAGGTGCCATTTAAGTGATTTCTTGATTGAGAACAGGTGTGGCAGTATCAGGCTTGGGTGTGGGTAGAGATATTGAACTTAGGTATGCTAAACTGCAGTTAGTTATGTTTTAACAGGGGGCGGGCACTCACTTTTTCACACAGGACCATGTAGGGTTTTTTTTTCCTCCCTTAATAATAAAAAACATTTAAAAACTGCATGTTGTGTTTAGTTGTTGTCTTTGAGTCATATTCAAATGTGTTTGATGGGAAACATTTAAGTGTGGCAAACCTGGCAAAAAATAAATAAATCAGGAAGTGGGCAAACACTTTGACACCACTGTATCATATATTCATTATAATGCATTGTCTGCACACTGCCGGAGCCCTGCACTTTATCTATCCATCCATCCATCCATCCATTTTCCAAGCTGCTTATCCTCACTAGGGTTGCGGGCGTGCTGGAGCCTATCCCAGTTGACTCTGGGTGAGAGGTGGGGTACACCCTCAACTGGTCGCCAGCCAAGTGCATATAAGCAAACAACCATTCGCACTCTCACTCACATTCACACCTACGGGCAATTTAGTCTTCAATTAACCTACCATGACTGTTTTTGGGATGTGGGAGGAAACCGGATTACCCTGAGAAAACCCGCACAGGCACGGGGACAACATGCAAACTCCACACAGGAGAGGCTGAATTTGAACCCATTGCCTCAGAACTGTGAGGTAGATGTTCTAACTAGTCGTCCACCGTGTCACTCCCTGCACTTTATTTGATGAAAAAACAAAACAAAACAAACAGCTCATACCAGTGGTGGAAGTGTTATCTGTTTTCAAACAGTGACTTTTTAAAATTGTGTTATACCGTCAAACCGGTAACTGCCCCATGCCTTGTTCTGTCTGAAAGGCACAGGCGAATAAATTCCATATCTACTGTTACCGGGAATATGAAGTGTTAAAAGTTGGGGCTGAAAGTTTGGGCTACACTACCTTTTATGGGTGTCAGTAGTCTGGTTCAGTATTTCCTTGAGTGGCTTTTGACTTCCTCTTTCCTTTTGCATTTGTTTTCCAGTGAGCCATCATGAGTGGGGAAACCAAGGAGTACTTGATCAAAAAGGCCAAACTGGCTGAGCAAGCGGAGCGGTATGACGACATGGCTGCCGCGATGAAGTCTGCAACAGAAAATAATGACGTAGAACTGACCAGCGAGCAGCGCAACCTGCTTTCTGTGGCCTACAAGAATGTAGTTGGGGGCCGTCGTTCTTCTTGGCGTGTTTTGGCCAGCATTGAGGGGAAGGCAGAAAACGACAGAAAAAAGGAATTAGCCAAAGAGTACCGGGAGAAAATTGAGGCTGAGCTCAAGGGAATCTGCCAGGATGTTCTGGTGAGCTTTATTTTGTCATGTACATTAAATTTCTTTGAGGCTAGTGAAACTAGTCATGATTAACTTGGTTCTCTTTTTAAACCAGAAAAAAAAAATCAAGAATACAAAGTAGTATGCTTGGGACTACCATCTTTCTTTGGCATTCTGGTTCATTTGAAAATAGAACTCTGTCCCACCTCTCACCAACATACCAACCACGAAATATACATTTACAATAAAAAAATTAAAAAAAATGCAATATAGAAAGAAAATGTGTGGACAATACACTCTTTAACTACATTCATTTTAATGACATCATGAGGGATATTGTGTGCACATCACTTTTTTTTATTTATTGTCCCAATTATAGAATGAAATTGACCACTAATGTAAAGTAGAAACATACCAAACTCGGTAACAGCGCAAACATCACTAACAAAACAAGCACTTGCTCCGTCATCCACTTTGCTACAGTAAAACCTCAAATTAATGGTCTCAGAACCAATAGATGCTGGATTTCACGGACAAACTCTGCAGAAATGGTAGTGTCCGGCTGGAACTCAAAACACCTGCGCATAGTGAGCTAAGTCTGTCAGTTCCAGAATTGTCCGCTGCCAGAGCAGTTCTGGGAATAGCCGCTGTTGTTTACTTGAGCACTTGTCATGTACACACATGCGTCGTGTCTCGAACATTTTATACTGATTTTGGTACATTCTCCAGTATTATGTTTGTCAAGCCCTTCACTCTGGCATCCAATCATAATGGAGGTGAGAAAAGGATGCGCACTACCCTTAATATTGGTGACATAGGCGTAAGCAAAAACTCCATGCTTTTACAGTGCATTTTGATGTTTCAGGGTCTGAAATACTAATTTTCTTATAGCAATTATTGCTATGTAAAATTATTTTTCTCTTGCAATTGATGAGATTTGTGTGGCAATTTTTCAACACGCTGTTTTAGGCAGTAATTTGACTAAAAGTTTCACGAAGTACTAAATGACTGTCTAATTTTACGCTTTTCTACCATAAACCCGGGAAGTATTCACAGCGCTTCACTTTTTTCACGTTTTTGTTATGTTACGGCCTCATTCCAAAGTGGAATAAATAGATTTTTTCCCTAAAAAAAAAAAAATCATATATCCTTCCACCTTGTGCCATACACACAATATATACCATATAACACACTGCCGATCGATTGAATTTACTCACCCGATCCTTCTCGCTGTTAGGGGCATGGCTCAGCGCCCGTTCAATGGTAATTTTGGATATTTCCGATAACATTAAAGGATTTTTATCCAAATCTACTGCTTTCTTGTGTGCCTCCACGCGGTTGTGCTTGTCAACGTTATTTTGCTTTAATTTTTTTTTAAAGCCCGCTGCCTGAAACACCTGCCACAAACTTCGGTGAGAAATTTCGGCAATATTTAATTACATTTGTGTGCTGGCGACAGGGAACAATGTATCTTATCTACAGCACCCTCTTTACAAATAAAATGAAAGTATTTGGGCTTTTCAGTTTTTAACCGTTTGTGAGCTTGGCATGTTACATTTAACCATCTGCTAGCTGCCATGCGCTCCCTCAGACTGACTTTTGACCAATCATGATGGAAATTGAGGAATATATCGATAAAGACTAGAGATGTCCCGATCCAACTTTTTCACTTCCGATCCGATACCGATATTGTAGCCTTGAATTTTGGCCGATACCGATCTCGGCCTGATCCGATATCAGCAATAATCATAATACTTATTTTGTAGTACGGAATGTTAGAAAAGGCTTGATAAAGTAATATTACTGAAACAGAGAACTATAATCACCAACAGTCAATATGAGAAAAACTGACCAATTTTTTATTAACCAATGGGTTACATAAAGTAACTTTAAAAATAAGAATGTACTACAATTGAATAAAATATATCGAAATTAGATCCTGCAAAATAACTTAAATGAAATCAATATCAAAATATATTTAAATTGCAACATCGCCACTGCTTAAACATAAGCATATTCTACATTTCAATAGATTAAAAAAAAACTAAAAAATAGAAAACCATGAAAAATAATCTCAAATACAAATTATACTTTTAAAGTGGGCAGCACGGTGGGCGACTGGTTAGAGCGTCAGCCTCACAGTTCTGAGGACCCGGGTTCAATCCCCGGCCCCGCCTGTGTGGAGTTTGCATGTTCTCCCCCTGGCTGTGTGGGTTTTCTCCGGCATCCCAAAAACATGCATGAATTGGAGACTCTAAATTGTCCGTAGGCATGACTGTGAGTGCGAATGGTTGTTTGTTCCTATGTGCCCTGCGATTGGCTGGCAACCAGTTCAGGGTGTACCCCGCCTCCTGCCCGATGACAGCTGGGATAGGCTCCAGCACGCCCGCGACCCTAGTGAGGAGAAGCGGCTCAGAAAATGGATGGATGGATACTTTTAAAGTGCAAAATAAAGTTCAGTTGTTTTTTTTTTTTCAGTATATGGTGGGGGCAGTATTTGCTTTCTCCACATGCAGAAACAAATGGAAAAATGAGTCCCTGCAATTTATCATCATGGAATACAGATACAGTAATTCTCTGCTATATCACGGTTCTTGCGTCGCGGTCCCACTTATTGCAGCTTTTTATTGCAGTTGTGACTCTCTTATATTGTTTGTACAATATTTGTATCCATTGTTCTTGCTCCGTTTTAATATATTGTGTTTATGCCTGCCACAAAAGCAAATTCTTTAGAACAATATATTTTCAAGATAAATGATAGTTTTGTTGCTGGGTTCTTTTTATGCCACTGATATGATGATATTAGAGCATAATAAAGAATTGTACACATCTTACAAATTCTGCTCTGGTAATCGAATATATGTGCACAACTATGTAATGTTCACTCATTTACTAAATAAAAATAGGGCTGCATTTCACAATAAGAGCAAAGAAATAAAAATAGAAAGTTGTGTTCAAATAATGTGCTTAACTTAAGAAAAAAAAATACCCTTTTCTGTTTGGCATCTTGACACAACTGTGAAGTCTCAAACAATTGTACATATTTTAATTTAACACTTAATTGGGAGGAACTGCTCCCCTGATCAGAACTTGAGCAGTGTTCTGTTATTGGATTTCTGTACTCATCACAGATTGTCCATGACGAACACCATGTTCAAGCATAAGGGTGTCCATATGTGCACTTGGCACCAGGACACCCTAGGCCGCAGTTCGATAATCGAATTTGTGGTTTTGTCATCAGACTCGCGGCCGCATGTCTTGGACACTCGGGTGAAGAGAGGGGCAGAGCTGTCAACTGATCACCACCTGGTGGTGTGTTTGCTCCGATGCTGGGGGAAGATGCCAGTCCGACCTGGCAAGCCCAAATGTATTGTGAGGATCTGCTGGGAACGTTTGGCAGAATCCCCTGCCAAACATTGAGTCCAAGTGGACCAGCCTCCATTGCTGAGGCGGCCGACCGGAGCTGTGGTCGGTGCCTCTCGTGGCGGCAACCCCCAAACCTGTTGGTGGACACCAGCGGTGAGGGATGGCGTCAAACTGAAGGAGTCCTGTCGGGCCTTTTTGGCCTTTGGGACTCCTTAGGCGCTAGGCAGCTGATGGGTACCGACTGGCCAAGCGGATGGCAGGTTTGGTGTCTCTGAGGCAAAAACATTGGAGGAGTTCGGTGAGGCCATGAAAACGACTTCCGGATAGCTTAGAGGAAATTCTGGTCCACCATCATACATGCAAATCAGTCACTTTTCAGCGAAATTCGCCGTTTTAAACTCGAAATAGGCCATTTTCGTGGATCGTATAGATCCGATGAGTTTTTCCTGGTGGGGGTCGCTGAACAAAAAAGCAAAGAAATAAGGCAAATTTAATTTTAATATTAAATTTGTACATCAACATGTACTTGAGCGGTGGAAATACGTTTTTCTTCATGAAGAATTTTATTTTTAATTTATTTATTTGCCTTATTGTATTCTTCAGTCTTCCAGATTGCTTAATTTATGTTTTTAAAAAAAATTCTCTGCAGGGGACTGGAGGATCCCCCAGACTGTGTATCGTGGGGATGGGGTGCTGCTGACCTTGACTCGGGACGTTGTGAGTCGGTGGGAAGACCTCCTAAATTCCACCGACACGCCTTCCCATGAGGAAACAGAGTCTGGGGTCTTTGAGGCAGGGTCCTCGAGGGTGCATGGACAGTCTCCGTGTGTTTTGTGGACTTGGAGAAGGCGTTCGACCGTGTCTCTCGGGGAGTCCTGGGGGGGTGGGGGTTGCTTCGGGAGTATGGGGTACCGATCTCCCTGTTACGGGCTGTTTGGTTCCTGTACGACCAGTGTCAGAGTTTGTTCCGCATTGCTGGCAGTAAGGTTGATTCGTTTCCAGTCCGACAAGGCTGCCCTTTGTCACCGATTCTGTTCAGAACTTTTATGGACAAAATTTCTAGGCGTAGCCAAGGTGTAGAGGGGGTCGTGTTTGGTGGCCTCAGTATTGCATCTCTGCTTTTTCCTTATGATGTGGTTCTGTTGGGTTAATCAAGGCATGATCTCCAACTCTCACTGGAGCAGTTCGCAAGCCGAGTGTGAAGCAGTTGGTATGAAAATCAGCACCTCCAAATCTGAGACCATGGTCCTTAGTCAGAAAAGGGTGGACTGCCCTCTCCAGGTCGGGAATGAGATTCTGCCCCAAGTGGAGGAGTTGAAGTATCTTGGGGTCTTGTTCACAAATGAGTGAAGAATGGAACAGGAGATCGACAGGCGGATGGGTGCAGCGTCTGCAGTGATGCTGACTTTGTATCGGTCCGTTGGGATGAAGAAGCAGCTAAAGCGAAGAGCTCAATTTAGCAGTCGATCTACGTTCCTACCCTCACCTATAGCTCGTGACTGAAAGAACAAGATCCTGGATACAAGCTGCCGTAATGAGTTTCCTCTGCAGGGTGTCCGGGCTCTCCCTTAGAGGTAGGGGGAGAAGCTCGTCATTTGGGAGGGGGTCAGAGTAGAGCTGGTGCTCCTCCGCCTGGAATCCCCCCCCCCCCCCCCTCATTATGTCATATATGTCTCTCAGGTCAGGTATATGATGAAAATTACAGCCCACTCATCTTTTTAAGTGGGAGAACTTGCATAATTGGTGGATGCCTAAATACTTTGTTGCCCCACTGTATGTCATCTCGATAAAATAGAATAAATATATTCAAATTTATTGAAATGTACCTGTATATAATAAAATACTCTACTGCAAAGACTGTCTGCAGCCAGGTTGGCATTGCAAATGAGAATCACTTCTCAGTTGACTCACCTGGATAGATGTGATTTATTGTTCTCACATTTGTATTGGAACTGTGTAAGGCTGCAACCTCATGTCCCTATTGCATTTTCCAGCTGATAAATCACATCGATAGTCATCTGCAAGCTTCTGTTGCACAATCTATTTAGGTATGTCATCTCAATAAAATAGAACATATTCTAATTTATCGAAAATTTATTGTACCTGTATATAATAAAACTCCCTACTGTTAAGACTGTCTGCAACCAGGTTGGCATTACAAATGAGAATTACAATTACCTCACCTGGATAAAGGGTTAGGTTTTAAAGGTATAAAAAATATTTGAAATTTAGATTACAATATAAAATAAGACATCAAAAGCTTGAAATACCAGCATTTTTTAGATCCAGTAGGTGTCAGTAATGAGCAGCATCAGCCTCATTTGCTTAAGCTACCCTAACCTAATAAGTGCGATGGAAACACAAACCACATGGGCCACAGTGACCTTTTGCTACCAGGAACTCAAGTTTCTGAGCTGGATTCGTGGTAAAACCCCTCTTTGAAAGAAAAACCCCCAATGGTCACTGAAATAACTTTAAACTGGAAAAACAAACTGATAAAACAAGCCTGGACAAAAATTATGGTACCCCTAAAAAGACTGAAAATAATTTTATCATACGGACATGTTAAACTAAAGTGTGTTGGAATTAATTTGACTATAGGGACATGTTAAAACTAAGGTGTGTCCTCTAATTAGCATCACAGATGTCTTCCAACTTTCAGTATGTCTGCCTATTTAAAGGGTGACAAGTAGTCACTGTGTTGTTTGGTGACATGGTATGTAATACCCTAAACACACGGACCACAGAAAGCGAAGGAGAGAGTTGTTTTAGGAGATAAGAAAGAAAATTCTCAAGCATGTTAAAGGTAAAGGCTATAGCACCATCTCCCAGCAGCTTGATGTTTCTGTGACTTGAGTCGCAGATTATTCAAAGGTTTAGGCTCGTCCACGGGACTGTAGCCAACCTACCTGGACGTGGCCAAAAAAAGGAAAATCCATGACAAATTGAAGAGACACGCAATACCAACAATAACCAAAGATCCCAGAACAATGTTCAAAGAAATTAAAGGTGAAATTAACGGTCAAGGTAAATCAGTGTCAGATTACACCATCTTTTGTTGCTGGCATCAAAATTGACTTCATGGATGATGACATAAGACATCACTCTTGAAAGGAAAAAAAGCAGTACGGGAATTTGCTAAAATGGACATTGACAACCAACAAAGCTTCTTGGAGAATGTCCTTTGGAAAGATGAGACAAAACATGCTTTTTGGCAAGCCATATCAACTGTGTTCACAGATGCAAAAATGAAGCATACAAAGAAAAGAACTCTCTCTCTATGTTTAAACATGGAGGAGGCTCTGTTATGTTCTGAGGCTGCACTCCTACATCTGGCATAGGGTGTCTTGAATCTGTGCAGGATATGATGAAATCTCAAGACTATCAAGGTATTCTGCTGCCTAGTCTCAGAGAGCTTGGTCTCAGTTGCAGGTCATTAGTCTTCCAACAGGATAATGATCCAAATAAAAACAGCTAAAAACAGAATGGCTAAGACCAAATCTTTGGACTGTTGTTTGATGTTGCATGTGGACTGCGGGCAACCTGTATGCCTTCACATGTTCAGTGTACACACAAATAAATATACAATATTGGACGTGGCTGGCTTATTTGGCAATGCTTTATCAAATTAGGGGTGATTCTTTTGGATAAAGCACCACAGGTATTCACTTTGTACAAACAATGATTTGATGTGTTCATTTCTGAAATGTATAGACACTTAATTATTTACAAATTACAGTGTTTTTCCTACATTCTTACTCTGCGCAGGATCTCTTGAAAGTTCATCTCATTCCAAAAGCCACTTCGCCGGAGAGCAAAGTCTTCTATTTGAAAATGAAAGGTGACTACCACCGCTACCAGGCCGAAGTGGCAACGGGGGATGACAAGCAGGGTATGTGAGGACTTACCACGGTTAAACAATCTGTGAATGTGGTTGTGTTTCAATGTTCATATTTCTTATTCTTTTGTGTGTAATTCAAGGTGAAAGGTAGGTGGTGTGTAATGATGTATTAGTTAAATAAAATGTTTCAGGGGCACTCACACAACAGTGTTTACTGTGCTCAAGCTACCACCCAATGTTCAAGTTGTTTTACAAGTGTTTGTGTGTGTGGGGGGGGGGGGGTTATGGTGTTTGCTGCACATTTCAGACATTTTTGTAATACTGTAGTTATTGATGTAGGGTTGTAGGTTGATAACAATGTGTTTTCCGCCGTAGGGGATCTTACACACAAACATTGTTTTCATTAGCATGTTTCGGTGCACAGCAGCTTTTGAAACGAAAATCAACATTGTCTCATTTCTCACTGTTTACCTATTTGGCATCAAGTGACCACAAACAAAGACCAAGCTCTTCTAGTACTATCCATTACTGAGTGTTATTTTGTGTCATGTATTCATGATAAACTGAATATTGTAGTTGATAGATATATTTACATTCAATGTTGTAACGTATGTCATCTTTATTTTAACTTCAGAAATCATCAAAGACTCCGAACAAGCCTACCAAGAGGCTTTTGACACCAGCACACAACACATGCAGCCCACAAACCCAATCCGTCTTGGTCTTGCACTCAATTTCTCCGTTTTTTACTATGAGATTCACAACTCGCCTGAAAAGGCCTGCCAACTGGCTCAAACTGTAAGAATTCTTGATAAATGTTTTGTTGTTAATAGTTTTGTATTCTATGATTCAAACTAGGGCTGCAACTAATGATTATTTTAACAATCGATTAATCTGTGGATTATTTTTTCGATCAATCAATTGGACAAAAAACTTAATTTCCTGTCCTTTATTAATAAAATAGGACATTCCTTCAAATTGCAGAAAATGCACAAACATGAACTGATTATGATTCAGTTACTGGTTTGGTTGGGAACATGTCAGAAAATAGGGAAAATGTTGACCATTGTTTTCCAAAATGCAGATGTCTTTTTTTTTTAAACCAAACACGAAGATAATCAGTCTGCTTTCATGGAGGACTGCAGAAATCAGAATATTTACTGTTGAGATGCAAGGTCTGATAATGATAAATTGTTGCACCTCTAATTGAAACCTACCCTGTAATGTTTTGAGGATTTAATTTTTGTATACTGTACTGTTAAAATTTTTACTTAATGTGATGCTTTGCACACAATGCATGCATGTGCAAAAAGCTGGCCCCAAACAGACAGGTAGTTCTACTGATGAATGACAGAGGAAACCAACCTTTAAAACTGTTATTCAATCTTGCAGGCTTTTGACAATGCCATTGCAGAGCTGGAAACGCTGAATGACGATTCATACAAAGACAGTACACTTATCATGCAGCTACTGAGAGACAACTTGACAGTAAGTTTCTTAATTTGCAAAGCTGAACCACAGATGCATTTATTATTCATTCATTAAACCCATGTTATTGATGTGTTCCATCAACATTCTAAAAATACTGGTTGTAACTTTTTTAAAATGTTTATTTCCCAAGCTACATTAATACAAGGCTAATATATATATATATATAAAGTGTGACCATATTTAGCCTATTTTTGTCTTGTGTTGTATTACCATTGTGATCACTGAGGAAAACTCCAAATGTGAGTTTCTAAGACATACGGCAGTAAGTCCGATGACATGCCCACAAAGTTGATTTATCAAACTGGTTTAGGATGTCCTGATGCCCAGTGCACATATGGGACACTCTTATGCCTGAACATGATGTTTGTTATGGACAGTCAGTGACAATCACAGAAGTCTGATAAGTAATAACCACTCAGGTTCAGATGGGGGTGGGAGGTTCCTCCCAATCACGCCCTGTCTACTCAAATCCTCTCGACATCGCGCACCAGCTGCTTCCCTGCCATAGAGGTGATATTACACTGCCCTCGAGCCAGCTTCTGTAGCTGGGAGTGGGATAGCCAAGGTCCAGCTTACAATGTACTCGAACCACTTGTCACCTACCACAGTTGCATGGAAAGGGGGACTGTAAAAAAATAAATGAATAAATAGAAATGCTTTCCAATTAATATTGTTTTTCTATCTCCCCTTCTCTGCCCTCTCCTCGCATCCATTTTTTGTACCTCTTTTCTCAGTTGTGGAATTCTGACAACCAATGTGAGGATGTATAGAAGCCCAGAGAGCAAAACCTTTTGTCCTTTGTCCACCTGCCATCACCCTGACTCATCTTTATCAAGACCATCAAACACTGAGACCAACATAATAATGTCATTGTTCTCCAGAGCTCACCAAAATGAATTTTGTATTCAGCTCTGTTAAAACTCATGTCACTCATATGGGTTTACATTTTTTTTCTTTTGTAGAAATTATGAGGCTGGGGGTACAGTATAGGGTACATTTGGAATTTAATGGGTGTGTGTTCTTGGCTGCTAATCTAAGTACTTTTTTTTGTCTGAGGCAAGTAAGTTTTATACTTTAACGGTGGTGGGTCAGATAGCAGGCTTTCAAGCCTTCAAAATAAGAGTGCAGTTATACTGTGTGTGTACAGCATCTCATTCATGTGAGGGATCTTGGTTTTCTTACCTTCTTGTGGTTAATGTGAATATCACAATTATCTCTTCACAAGAGGAGACATCAGCTGCTCTAATTAGAGGAATGAAAGCAGTCAACAAAACAAGACAAAAAGGACAGCCAAGTCGCAACTCACAGGTTACATTCCATCACTGTCCAATGCTTGAAATTTTCTTTCTATATTTTATTGTATAAGTTACAAAGTTTGGAGTCCACACCTTTTTACTGGTTTTCATTTAGGCACAGAGAAAAAAATGCTTACCTTTTTCTACTTTCCATTTTACTATCCCTTTTGTCAATCTAAAATGCATATATTGGGCAAACAGATTGTGATGTGAGAGGTTTTTGTCAGGTTGGATAGTTTTGTCCGCTTGATTTGGAATCACTCAAATGTTTTTTTTTGAGGGGGAATGTGTAAGTTCAATAAAGATAATTTAAGTTTTAATTCATCCACAAACTAGCAATTTCGGTTGACTGGGGCAGTGTTTTTAATTGCACAGTATTTAGTCCACAGGACTAATTGTTTTCAATGAATAGAGTATTTTCAGTTGTACATGGCATTGTTAATCAATGTGTCATTTGTAGAGTGTTAGTGGTATGATTAAAAATACTGGGAAAACCACAAACTTAATATCACATCAGTGAAATGTTGAACACTGCTTTGCTGATCAAAGTCTGGTTATTCAAAATGCAGTGGAAGTTGTACGGCAACTACCTAAACAACCCATGGTTTGATAAGCTTACAAAGACAACAATTTAGATAAAAACTTGTGTCTGAGCATGTTTTTCAAATGTAAAGCGAACATATTTTCCATACCGCTTGTCCTCACTAGGGTTGCGGGCATGCCGGAGCCTATCCCAGCTCTCTCTTGGGCAAGAGGCCGGGTACACCCTGAACTGGTTGCCAGCCAATCGCAGGGCACATATAGACAAACAACCATTCGTACGTACTCACATTCACATCTACGGGTAATTTAGTCTTCAATTAACTTACCATGCATGTTTTTGGGATGTGGGAGGAAACCGGGAGTACCTGGACAAACCCCACACAGGCGCAGGAAGAAAATGCAAATGCTGCACAGGGGAGGCCAGATTTGAACCCAGGTCCCCAGAACTGTCAAGCAGCTGTGCTCACCAGTCATATACTGTGCCGCCTGTGAACATAAATTCAGTCCCCTCCAAAAGCATTGGAACGGCAAGGTCAATTCCTTTGTTGTTGTATACTGGAGACATTTGGGTTACAGATCAAAAGATGACTGAGACAAAAGTTGAGAATTCCAGCTTTTATTTCATGGTATTTACATCTCAATGTGTTGTGTTTGAAGCCACCCACTTTTCAAGTGGGAAAAAATATTGCAAGATGTGACTGACTGGGGTTTCTTTTTGTTCAGGCGTTGTCTTTTTGTTTGATTGGTGAAACATTAGTGCTCGTTTTTGGCTTTGGGTTTCACCTGTGAAAACTGCATTTGCTGTTAGTCAGACATGAAGACCAGAGAGCTGCATATGGGAGAAAAGAAAACCATTTTGAAGCTGAGAGAAGAGGGAAAATCGAACAGAGCTATTTGCACAAAGATAGCCAGTACAACAATTTGGAATGTCCTGAAAAATAAAACTACTGGTGTACTGAGCAACAGACATCGAATAAGTCGGCCGAGGGTATCAACAGCAGCTGACAAACATTGAGAGAGCTGTGAAGAAACACCCAACGACAACAGTCAGTGACATCACTGCCAACCTCCGCAGGGCCGGGTGAAGGTATCACAATCCACTGAAGACTTCGAGAGAAATATACAAGCCATACCACATGATGCAAACCACTCATCAGCAAAAAGAATCGGAAGGCTAGATTGGAGTTTGCAAAGTACAGAGATGAGTCACAAAGGAATTGACCTTGCCGTTTGAATACCTTTGGAGGGGACTGTGTCTGGTAAATTTGAGAGATGAGTTAATGCAAAGTTTCTTTTTCCACGCCTTTTCCCACTAAACTACAGGGTAGGCTGCTGTCTTTAACCTCCAGGAACTCCTCTTGTGAGCGTCCTCTTGTCGGCACGTTGAAGTGGAGCAAATCCTGATGTACATTTTCTTTCCATTTCTTCATTGTTCCTCCTCTTGGTCTTTTTCCTTTATCTGCAGATTTATCGCCTCTGTAGCAGGGTCATCTTCCTCCATACAACCTCATTCTGATCTCCTTCACCTTCTCAATGATACCATTCACTCCTAGCTCTGTCCTTATGTGCTCACTTGTCATCCTTCAGTGTCACTCACTCGATTCTTAGCATCCTCTCTTAGTTCCCCATTCTCCATACCTGTGCCCCATCCAACAGCACCAGTTGTTTCAGTACACAATGATCAAGACCTATTGTGGTTTACCGAAGAAGAATTTATTGACTTGTCCAAGTGACAATGAGGGAAATCATTGACCGCGATGTGATACACACTCATGGTGCCAAAATAATCAGTTAATGAACAAGTGGAAAAGGGGTGGTCAAACACACATAACGTCTACTAACAGTAATAGGGGATAATTAACAATTATAAAGAACACAGCATTCTTAACTAATGTACCGGCATTGTTGGTCTTTTGGTTTTGTTGCCGTACACACACATGCGCCGAGGACTTCCATCTCCCTAGTTTGGCGTCGCAGTCCGACTCCGCAAGGAGGTCGAAATGGGCGTGTACCAATACATAGCTTTGTACCGCACTCACTGTGTCGTAGAGAATTGACGCCATCAGGCAGCGCCTTTGTGCTGTGCTGCCGCGAAATAAAGGAAAATACGAAATACAGTGCAAATATGCCAATTACAGCACCTGTATTTGATTTTTGAATGGGTGTGTGTTGGCTAGTTGTAAGTTAACACATTTTTGTAGTTAGATCTTTTGTTGAGTTTTCATTTCACAATATGTATTGTGGCCTATTTTTGTTTTAATATTGCACCTGACAAATTTTTATTACGCGCAAGCCTGTCTGCTCCAATCTGATTCGACCAAATGGAGCAAAGGCGTGGCAAAGCAGTGTTTCGACACTTGGTTCAAACATGCAGAAAATCACGTAAATTGGATGTTGCTATAACTTCAAGAAAAATACAAATTTACCCTCCCGATCTGTAAGCATGTATTAGGAGACATCACATTATAATAAGTCCCTTTGGAGCATTTATCTTCCGAAGAACACGATGACAATGATAGGCAACTAGGTCTTGATTTAACACGTAAACTGTGAGGCATGACCAGTGACGAAAGAAGCTTGAGCAATGGGTCCCTTGAAATGCAATACACGGGTTTAGCCAGCAGATGGAGCTCTTTTTCAAGTGTGTCAAATGCTTCAAAGCAGTGAGTCATAGTTGGTCAATTGTCTTAAAATGATTAATTGCTTCAGAAAGCCTCGGTTTCTCCACCCCTGCCTGGAATCCTCCCTTCCAGTGGGATCAGGGTAATCCTGGTCCTTAGGAGCAAAACTCTCCTGGGCATTTTCTGGGCAGTCTCCCATAATTCGACAGTTCTCGCCACTTCTCTTACCGCTGTTTCAGAGCCTTATCCATCGTTACTCCCAAGTACTGAAACACAATCAATCGCCTGTTGAAGGGCGGGAGTATTAGTTATCCTTGATGTGAAACAACCCTGACAAGTTTGAATGATTTTTAAAAAAAAATCTAATATACAAAATGTGGCTTGCAAATCCTGAAAATGGGTGAAAATGAGCCTATCCCATCTGACTCTGGGCGAGAGGGGGCAAAATAATAAAATAATAGTAACAAAATCATTTTAATATCCCAACATTATTCCATGATTTGAAATTTTAGTACAGATTTGAGCAAGAACTATGGAAGATGATGCAAATGATTTGCTTTCAAGGACCACGTAAAAAAGATGCGGCGAGCCAGATGTGGCGCCCAGGCCTTGAGTTTGACACATAGAGTCAATAAGTCAATGCTTACTAATAATAAGCGTGTTACTGTGGATACTGTAGAGCAGTTCACATCAAAGTAGTCATATACCCACAGCTATTGAGACTCAAAATTTCAAAACTTTTTTTTTTTTTTTTTTTTATTCTGTGCGCCTCAACCACCTTTGCCATAGTCATTTATGTAAACTAGAGGTTTCACGTTAAACGTAATAGCCATCCAAATGGTGATTTTTTTTTATTTTTTTTTAATTTTTTTGTAATGACAATGACACATACTGGGAGCACTAGACGCAAGAAATTGTACCAAAAATGATCCTCGCATCGGTTATCTATTGAAAAAAGTAATTGGGTGGGGCTGGGTTTGGACGAGCCGACTTTCCATGAAGCAGCTGAAAATGATGAAAGACGATGGGAAATATCGCGAGATATGTGACGTCACAGTCGCCGTTGGAATTGGTATCGAGAAACAACCTCCACCGACCTTCCTTTCATGCCTGTAATCCGTCTGCGTCGGGTGTGCTCCGTAGCTAGCCACGGCACACATTTTATTATTATGAAACAAACCAAAAGCTAGAGCGCACACGCAGACATATTTTTATAAGAAAAAAAAAAAAAAATCGGTGAAGCAGGATTTCATTTGCCAACTCAAGCAACGCGAAGAGGAAGAAGAAACAAGACGTAGCGAGACGGATGCTAGAGAGCTAACGTGAAGATATAACCGCCATTACTGTGCACGCGTGGGTGGTAATTTCATCGCTGTGCCAAGCACGTTTCTACAACGGTGTTTTTGTTATTTGTAACACAAATAGCTTCACACGTTTACGAATCGTTTTGTTCTGTCCGTGAACGGTACAGAAGGGCATTTGTTCCACGAGCCGCATCGGTTAGGCCACGCTCGCTCCGGTAGCTTGCTAATCAGGCTAGCTAGCCCACGTTGCCACCTTTGGAGGTAACGCAAGGAACAAGTCGTCTGGGCGCCCGGTCCTTTACGACGGGACAAAGAAGATCGCCGCTTCACATTGAAGACTGGTGTATTTCAACGTCAGTTGTTATTACGTGTCCTTGTGTCTGAGCACGCGTCGTCATTATGAACCCCAGCGCTCCTAGCTACCCCATGGCCTCCCTCTATGTGGGGGACCTCCATCCAGACGTAACCGAGGCCATGCTCTACGAGAAATTCAGCCCGGCGGGGCCTATCTTGTCTATCAGAGTATGCAGGGACATGATCACCCGTCGCTCCCTCGGTTACGCCTATGTTAACTTCCAGCAGCCCGCTGATGGTAAGTCTTGTGATTGTCGTAGAGCACTGCTTAACTCCATTATGAACTGTTGAGTTAAGATGCACTTTAGTGTCATGTTCGTTTCATGTTCACCAGTTTACAATAAAGATATCGAATATATGGGTCATTTTCATATAATTTGGTCAAAAACGGTAAAGACAATGGCCCACTGAATTTCCTTTTGAACATTTTACTGACAGGAGTACTTTTTAATTATTGTTGTTAGCCATCAAAAGGATCCCCCCCCCCCCAAATTTTTTTTTAATGCTAGCATGTCTTTACCATTAGGGGTTTTAAATGACGTTTCAAGATTTGCAATGTCATATCCAAAGATGCAATTTTTTTGGTATAGTATTTGTCTCATGATGATGCAGCCATTTTGTATTCACACAATGCCAGACAGCAAAATGAATGGTGTTATTTCTGAGATTTGAATGAATGATTTTTGTGAAAGTGCCGAAAGAGTGTAATGAGTTTGAGTAGTGAGGATCACTTGTATCCACAGAGTTTGAAGGGCAACATGTGAATTGTGCAACTAATTTTTATGAAGCTGTTTGTCTTGACTGCTTACTGCACCTTTATGTACTTTTGTCTATGGTGTTTATAAAAGGGAGTGTATTTCAATAGGCCACCACCATTTGCGCTGTCAATCAGGTTTGCCTTTACTATTAATACCTCAAATTTGAAATCTTTTTTAAAAAAAAAAGTTCAATTGTGGCTCTAACACCATGGGAGACGTTTACCCATGTAAAACCAAGGGGGCATAAAAAAATACAAAATTGGAAGTTGTTATTTTTGTTACAAGTGTGTTTACCGTTACTGATAAAATTATATGAAAATTACCCTTATAGTGCCGTGTGCCTTGTATAATGATTGTACTCATCACTTTGCTATCTTTTCAGCTGAGAGAGCCCTGGACACCATGAATTTTGATGTGATCAAAGGCAGGCCACTTCGCATCATGTGGTCTCAGCGGGACCCCTCGCTGAGGAAGAGCGGAGTAGGCAACATTTTCATCAAGAACCTGGACAAGTCCATAGATAACAAGGCCCTCTATGATACGTTTTCAGCATTTGGAAATATCCTGTCCTGTAAGGTAGGCGAAGCACCGCTTGCCTCGTGACCCTTTTGGTCTGCGTCTTGAGTTTTTCGCATACTCACCACTACTTTGCATGACATAGAATGTCAGCGGAATCTCATTGTTAGTCAAATGTCTTTGCAATGCATGGTGTTTGTGAATTTTACTGAAGTGCTCAAATGTTCCCTCTCCAAGGTGGTTTGTGATGAAAATGGCTCAAAGGGTTACGGCTTTGTGCACTTTGAGACCCACGAGGCTGCTGAGCGGGCCATTGAGAAAATGAATGGCATGTTGCTCAATGACAGAAAAGTGTAAGTGGGATTATGATTGACACCTCGAATTAAGTGTCTTACTAACCTTTTTTTCTTTAGTAATCTAATGCTATGAGAGTATCTGAGTGTGTTTAATATGATTAACAAGATGTAATCATTTATTTTGCGTGTGTGTGTGTGTGTCACGGCTTAAAATTCCCTGTAGAGCAAAAGATCCTGTATGCAAAACTTGAAACAGCATAAACCCTTTGGGCATACAGAAGATTTATTAAAATTCATTCAGATCCTTGTATTCTCTCACTGCATTACTATTTAGGAAAATTTAGCTGTCAGGTATTTATTCACATTAACAAAAGTACTGCATGTAGGGACTGTTGCCAAAAAGTCATTAGAACAAAATACCATTTGCTTTATCACCTATAACAAAGCTGAGATGTCGGCTGTGTCAATTACAGTGAAGGAAATAATTATTTGATCCCTTACTGATTTTGTAGGTTTACCCACTGAAAAGGACATGAATGGTCTATAATTTTAGTGTATTTTAACAGGGAGCAACTATATCAGAAAGAAATTATAGAAAATCGCATTAAGCAAAATATTAAAATTGGACTTAATTGAGGGAAACTAGTACCGTAATTTCGTGTATAATGTGCACCGCCCCCAAAAAAAACATTTCCAGTAGTGCACATTACACATGAGAAAATAGAAAAAAACTTATATTTTATGAATGTATGCCGCCATCTAGAGGTTATGAAAAAGTTGTACACTTTCATTTCAATATGCCACCGCCACCTAAAGGTTAGGAAAAAGGTGTAGCCTACACTTACATTCCAATATGACAGGGGTACGTATGACTGCATATATGTACAATTGTACTCATAAGTTTACATACCCTGGCAGAATTTGTGAAATATTGTTTTTACAACTGATGACTGAACAACCATCATTAATTTCTTTTTGTTTAATGATAATGCTTTTCTGAAATGCTTGGCAGTTTAATTTGAATCCCATTGAAATAAAAATGTTTCACTTGGCCCATGTTTTCTTTAAAGAGTTGTACCCATCTTACAAATTCTGCCCGTGTAATTAAACATATGCGCACAACTGTGTGTTTTCTCATTTTCTAACAAAAATAGGGCTGTGAATTTCAAAATAACAGCAAGTAAATAAAAAATCTTTTTCAAATGAAGTGCTTAACTTCAGCATAATTCTTTGAAGAAAAAAAATAACAAAATACAGATGATACTTCGTTTTGATCATATGGGTTGTAGCAAAATCATGCATTGTAAAAATGCATTATATGTGGGTAGAAGGGTTTTCCATAATTTTGAGGTCAACTTTGGGGGAGCTTATTATACATGGGTACATATACATAAATTATGGTCTTTGACCCCCTGTCAAAACATGACTTGGTACTTAGTGGATAACTCCTTGTTGGCCAGTACAGAGGTCAAACATTTCTTGTAGTTGGTCACCAGGTTTGCACATATTGGGAGGAATTTTGGACCTCTTTGCAGATCCTCTCCAAATCCTTCAGGTTTCAAAGGCTATGCAAGCTTCAGTTCCCTCCACGGATTTTCTCTGGGATTCAGGTCTGGAGACTGGCTACGCCACTCCATGCAAGACCTTAATGTGCTGCTTCTTTAACCAGTCTTTCATTTCCTTAGCTGTGTGCTTTAGGTCATTGTCGTGCTGGAAGCCTCATCCACTACCGATTTTAAATTATCTGGTTGTCACCCAGCATTTCACGGTACAAGGCTCCATCCATATTTCCCTCAAGTCGGTGAAATTGACCTGTCCCCTTTGAAGAGAAACCCCCAAAGCATAATGCTTTCACCGCCATGCTTGATGGTGGGGATGGTTTTCTTGGGGTCATCGTCTGAATTCCGCTTCCTCCAAACACGTCGAGTCAAGTTAATTCGAAACTGCTCGATTTTGGTCTCATTTGACCACATCACCTTCTCCCAGTCATTCAGGTGTTCGTTGGCAAACTTCGGACATGTGCCTTCTTGAGGAGGGGGCTTTCCAGATGCTGCAGGATTTTAAATCCATTATGGCTTAGTGTGTCGGCAATATTTTTCTTAGTGACTGTGGTCCCACCTGCCTTGAGATCATTAACAAGCTCCTCCCATGTAGTTGTGGGCTGGTGCCCAACCTTTCTAATTATAATTGCGATAGCCCATGAGGTCTAGTCTTTAGAGGAGCCACAGACTGTGGGAGACTGCCAGTCATTTTATGTTTATTCCATTTTCTAATTATTGCACCAAAAGTTATCTCCTTCTCACCCAGACTCTTGCCAATGGTCTTGTAGCCCATTCCAGCCCTGTGCAGGTCGACAATCATGTCCCTGATGTCCTTTCAAAGTTCTTGGGTCTTTCCCATAATGGAGAGGTTTTTGTCTGGTTGATTGATTTCTGTGGACAGGTGTCTTTATAGAGGTAACAAGTTTCATATAGCTAACGATTTTAGATTAGCAGTACTTTCTTAAAGTGAGACGACTAGTCTGTGGAAGTCAGAATTCATTATTGTTGGTAGGGAATCAAATTCTTTTACTCAATGAAATACATTTATAATTTTTTTAAATGTGATTATTGGGATTTTCTTTTAAATATTCTGTCTCATTGTTAACATAAACCCGCCATTAAAATTATAGACAACTCATGTCTTTGTCAGTGGGTGAACTTACAAAATCAGTGAGGGATCAAATAATTTCCCCCACTGTATATCAAACTGCTGAACATATGTTTTACTACATTTGATTGCTTTTGTTCTACTAAAAAGATCAATATCGAAGTGGCCCCTGCATCATTAAAATTTTCGACATGCAACCTGTATGTCAGGACATCCCTGTTCTGAGCAGAAAATTGGAACGTATAATCTTTTGATTTTAGTCAAAATGTAATCCAGATATTGCCTAAAGGTTGTTTTTTTTCCCCCTGTCCGATAGATTTGTTGGGCGCTTCAAGTCTCGTAAAGAGAGGGAAGCTGAGCTCGGAGCCCGTGCAAGAGAATTCACCAATGTTTATATTAAGAACTTTGGGGAGGATATGGATGATGAAAAGCTCAAGGAGTTGTTTGGAAAATATGGTAAGTAGACTCATCCTCAGTCGAATCATCCTCTAAAGTTTCGGTGTGGGTGAAGTAATTTAATTACAGTAAGTTAGCACCCATTATTTCTGTCATGTAATGTTGGTTTGACCTGACTGATCAGAATACACGATCTGACTCGAGCAGTGATTTCCAACCTTTATGGAGCCAAGGAACATATTTTACAATTTGATAACTCTCACGGCACACCTACAAACAAAAATGTCACAAAAAATGGATACAATAATTACTGTATTTACTTCCTGCAATCTAATAGAAGACCATTCATTTGTTCTGTCTGTCACTATGCCGCACTGGCATAAATAGAGGAACAAAGATACATTATCTTGTCAAGTCAAACGGCACCGGATACACTTCGTTACCATGGCGATGACAACAAAAGATCGCGCAAATTTATTGGGGGGGTAATAAGGAAAAACGTGTGGTGGTCATCACCGACGCTCGGGACAGGACGTTCATTCAGGGATTGCTTGAGGTATGTTCACGTAGTTGTAATACAATACGCCTTGGAAGCAGGCAACAAAACGTTCTGTAGCCTAGAAAGCTAGTACTAGCACTAACAGTTGTACGTAAACATGTCGGCGTTCTGTTGAATCATGTTCTAAAGTTTCTGTGTGTGCGAAGTAATTTAATTACAATAAAGTAATTTAATTACACTAAGTTAGCACCCATTATTTCTGTCATCTTGTAATGTTAGTTTGAATGAATGAACTTATGTCAGTGGCCAATCCTTGAATGCCGCCTCACGGTCATTGTATTACCTTTTGTCTAAAATGCTAGAGAATACCTTTGAAGATACTCAGTATACAGTACACAAGTATATTTAGTAAATTAACAAGTCATTTAAATAGACACATTGCTCCATCTTGTGAGCCGATCGGTCATCGGCTTTTTAAACACTCTGATCGGCTCCAGAAATCCTGATCGTGTAAGCCTACTATTATATAATAGGATAAACAAATTCTGCCTACTGTTCAGTTTCACAACATAATCTCTACTCTAAAATTGTTAAATTATGGCTTCAATATTTATTTTACTGTATTTGTTGCATCAACCTTGGACTGGTGGATGGATTTGCAGCCAAATGTCTTCTCTTGCGGGGCTGCATGGTGGCCGACTGGTTAGCACATCTGCCTCAGAGTTCTGAGGACCAGAGTTCAAATGCGCCCTCGCCTGTGTGGAGTTTGGTTTTCACACACTTGCTGGTATTTTGGCCCATTCCTCCATGCAGATCTCCTCGAGCAGTGATGTTTTGGGGCTGTCGCTGGGTGACTGGCTAGGTCACTCCAGGAGCTTGAAGTGCTTCTTATGAAGCCACTCCTTCGTTGCCCAGGGGGTGTGTTTGGGATCATTGTCATGCTGAAAGACCCAGCCACGTTTCATCTTCAATGCCCTTGCTGTTGGAAGGTTTTCACTCAAAATGTCACGATACATGGCCTCAGTCATTCTTTCCTTTACACGGATCAGTCGTCCTGGTCCGTTTGCAGGAAAAACAGCCCCAAAGCATGATGTTTCTACCCCCATGCCTAACAGTAGGTATGGTGTTCTTTGGATGCAACTCTGCATTCTTTCTCCTCCAAAGACAACAAGTTGAGTTTTTACCAAAAGTTCTATTTTGGTTTCATCTGACCATATGACATTCTCCCAATCCTCTTCTGGATCATCCAAATGCTCTCTCGCAAACTTAGACGGGCCTGGAATGTACTTTGTTAAACATGGAGACACGTCTGGCACTGCATGTCACTAGCGGCCTAGTATGTTACTGATGGTAGCCTTTGTTACTTTGGTCCCAGCTCTCTGCAGGTCATTCACTAGGTCCCCCCGTGTGGTTCTGGGATTTTTGCTCACCATTCTTGTGATAATTTTGACCCCACGGGGTGAGATCTTGCTAGGAACCCCAGATCGAGGGAGATTATCAGTGGTCTTTTATGTCTTCCATTTTCTAATAAGTGCTCCCACAGTTGATTTCTTCGCACCAAGCTGCTTACCTATTGCAGATTCAGTCTTCCCAGCCTGGTGCAGGTCTACAATTTTGTTTCTGGTGTCCTTTAACAGCTCTTTGGTTTTGGCCATAGTGGAGTTTGGAGTGTGTTTGAGGTTGTGGACAGGTGTCTTTTATACTGATGAGTTCCAACAGGTGTCATTAATACAGGTAACGAGTGGAGGACAGAGGAGCTTCTTAAAGAAGTTACAGGTCTGTGAGAGCCAGAAATCTTGCTTGTTTGTCAGTGACCAAATACTTATTTTCTACTATAATTTGCTAATAAATTCTTTAAAAATGAGATGTGATTTTCTGGAATTAAAAAAAAAAAAAATTCTCTCTCATTTTGTCTCTCATAAGTGAGGTATACCTATGATGAAAATTACAAACCTCGGTCATCTATTTAAGTGGGAGATCTTGCACAGTTGTTGGCTGACTAAATACTTTTTTGTCCCACTGTATTTATTCAATTAGCCCTTGCTAAAGTAGAATTTTTTTGGGGGGGGGTACAATTTTTTAAAATTTTTATCTATAATTTCTTCTTCTATAGATATTCGTTTTGGACTTAAAACTGTTCCATATTGTATGTTTAAAAAGGAGTGCAATAAAAATATTTTTCCCTAACAATGACACCCAACACAATTAGGCGCCACGTTTGTCCACTGGTTAGCTCATCCACCCCACAGTTCTGAAGACCCGAGTTCAAATCCGGCCTCTCCTGTGTGGAGTTTGCATGATCTCTCCGTGACTGCGTGGGTTTTCTCTGGGTATTGCGGTTTCCTCCCGCATCCCAAAAACATGCATGGTAGGTTGATTGAAGTCTCTAAATTGTCCGTAGGTATGAATGAGTGTGAATGTTTGTTCAATGGGCCCTGCGATTGGCTGGCAACCAGTTCAGGCATTGTAAAAATGCATTATATATAGGTTGTGGGGGTGGGGGGGTGATTTTTATAAAAAATAATAATAATTATAAACCATGGATATATAATGTGGCAGCACGGTGGCCGACTGGTTAGAGCATCTGCCTCACAGTTCTGAGGTGCGGGGTTCAATCCCCGTCCCCGCCTGTGTGGAGTTTGCATGTTCTCCCCGTGCCTGCGTGGGTTTTCTCCGGGCACTCCGGTTTCCTTCCACATCCCAAAAACATGCATTAATTGGAGACTCTAAATTGCCCGTAGGCATGACTGTGAGTGCGAATGGTTGTTTGTTTCTATGTGCCCTGCGATTGGCTGGCAACCAGTTCAGGGTGTACCCCGCCTCCTGCCCGATGACAGCTGGGATAGGCTCCAGCATGCCTGCGACCCTAGTGAGGAGAAGCGGCTCAGATAATGGATGGATGGATGGATGGATATATAATGTTGGAAGTTGAAATAATACAGGTTCAGTGTTGGGAAAGTTAATTTTCTACACAAACTAGTTCAAAGTTCAGCTCACCATTCCAAAAATGAACTCGTTAATAGTTGTTCTCCCCCCCACCCCAAATAAATGAGGAATTAAAACAAAAACAGGACTGTAGTCCTTAATGTTCAAACAAAATCATGCAACAGATGTGGCTGTCAAAACAAAGGTGTTTTTTGTAATGTAATTGACACTTTACATGAAGTAGATCTTATAAAGTCACTCTATGGAGGTCTAAATAGTCAAAATATGGGACTTTTATCTAAAGCATTCTGATACAAATAATTTTCCTAGTAATGCATTTTTACAATAGTATTACAAAAGAATGAAGAAATATATTCACTCGAAATAAGAAACTCAGCAGGTGTACATTGTTTCCGAATCCTCTTTCATAGTTAATTTACAAGGGAGATAAATATACAACACCCGGGGCTGCTCGGTGTGTTGTTTGAAACGTTATAAATGATCATAACATGGATGCTAATCTTATGTCCACACAGGTCCCACTGTTGGTCACTTTTTATATTCGTTGATCCACTGTATATTACAGTACACCAACATCGCAGCCGACCCTGAGATGTAACTATTGCGCGCACATACATCGCGATGACTATGCTCAAACAATATATTGTGCGGCCCTATTACACACTATGTTGGATGAGAAGGCCTGGCTTTCAGTCTCAGCTCTAATTCATCCAAAAGTGTTCTATAGGGTTGAGGTCAGGATTGTGCAGACCACTCAAGTTCATCCACATCAAACTCTCTCATCCATGTCTTTATGCAGCTTGCTTTGTGCACTGATGCACAGTCATGTTAGAACAGGAAGGGGCCATCCCCAAACTGTTTCCACAAAGTTGAAAATAAGTGATGCACAAAAATGAATATTCTTGACCGAAAACCGGAAGCCAAAACTCCGAAAGGAATTATCAATCAAACTTTATTTGTAAGCGCTTTTCATACAAAAATGCAACACAGTGCTTTAACATTAAATGTAAAAATCAAACCCACCAATTATTAGTAAAATTGTGGTTATCACTATGACTGCAGGGCTGCTAACCTATAGAAATTACTTTTAAAATTGTCAAGAACATTACTGCGGGACAGTAACCCCTGCGAACCCCCGCAACTGTCTCACCGAACCCCTGGGGTTCGATCTAAACCAGGTTAAGAACCACTGGATTAGAGGCAAAATGTCTTCTCAGACAACTAGAACTGTCCAGTTGCAACTGATTCAATGTCCTAAGAATAAATTGAGCTGGATGAATGAAAATATTTACTGCCATATTTGACACGTTACCAAGTTGGGCAAAAGGTCTTTATTTTTTGTCATTTTCTTTAGGCCCAGCACTCAGTATCCGTGTTATGACTGACGAGAGTGGCAAATCCAAAGGATTTGGTTTCGTCAGCTTTGAGAGACATGAGGATGCACAAAAGGTAGGTAATTTGGCAGTGTTGTTGAATGTCGTAATGGGTGATTTTATTATTTTATTTATGTCTTTGTAGGCTGTGGATGACATGAATGGTAAAGAACTGAATGGCAGACAAGTTTATGTGGGTCGTGCACAGAAAAAGGGTGAGCGCCAGAATGAGCTCAAGCGCAAATTTGAGCAGATGAAACAGGATCGCATGACGAGATACCAGGTTTGTTTGAAAGGAAAATGTTACACTTGGGATGCCTTTCTTTCCTTCAAACTTTAAACTCAAAGTTGAGACTCAAGAGCAACTTGTGAACTTGTATTCCAGGGTGTCAATCTCTATGTGAAAAACCTGGACGATGGCCTTGATGATGAGCGACTGCGCAAGGAATTCTCTCCATTTGGGACAATAACAAGTGCTAAGGTTAGGACTTGTAGGAATCAATCGATTTTTTATTTTTTTTAATTGAAAAAACTAGTGATGAATTGATGATGCTTTTGCACCACTCAGCTTAGTTTCTTCCTCCGCAGGTTATGATGGAGGGTGGCCGCAGCAAAGGCTTTGGCTTTGTGTGTTTTTCTTCTCCAGAAGAGGCCACTAAAGCTGTAACAGAGATGAACGGGCGTATTGTTGCCACTAAGCCGTTGTATGTGGCCCTTGCTCAACGCAAAGAAGAGCGTCAGGCCCATCTAACCAATCAGTACATGCAGAGGATGGCCACTGTCCGAGCTGTGCCTAACCCTGTCCTCAACCCTTATCAACAAGCTCCACCTTCTGGCTACTTTATGACAGCTCTACCTCAGGTGAGTCCTTGGAAGACAAGCATATTGGGATGATAATTTGTGTGTGTGTGGCTGATAGTCTCTTAATAGTTAGGAATTAACTGTTTTAAATGAGATGATCAATATTGGTGTTTGTCCTTAGGCCCAAAACCGTGCTGCGTATTACTCTGCCAACCAACTGGCCCAGCTGCGTCCCAGCCCACGATGGGCCACTCAGGCAGTGCGTCCACAGCGTAAGTATAAACATTTGCATTGTTGTTGATACATTTTTGTTAGTGTTAATCTAAAATATCATATTCTTCCTCTAGACTTCCAGAACATGCCCAATGCAATGCGGCCTTCAGCTCCCAGGCCCCAGACTTTCAGCACCATCCGTCCCACTGCCACCACCAACACCCAGGTCCCACGCATGATGGCCTCTCAACGTATGCGTGAGTAAAACTAGCATTCTCACTTTAGTCTTTGCTTTTATGATAGTAACATTAAGAGGTGTACCTTTTTATTTTTCTCCTTCCATTTGTTTTCTGCACCACAGCCACCCAGGCCCTCAGCCAGCGCCCTGCCAGTGCTTCGGCCACTGCCGCCCCAGTGCGTGCAATGCCCCACTACAAATATGCCGCAGGTGTCCGCAATCCTCAGCAGCACATGGCCTCCCAGCCACAAGTCACCATGCAGCAGGTTTATTTTTTATTTTTACATAAATACAGCTCTAGACTTAATATGGAATGTAAAATCAGTTTTTGCCTCTCTCTCACTGTGGTTAGTTTGACATGCTGAATAAATGTTCTTTATTAATGTTTGAAAAGGGCATGTTCTGATATCAATTGTGTATTTTTTTTTTAGCCTGCTGTCCATGTCCAAGGACAGGAGCCTCTGACTGCCTCCATGCTGGCTGCTGCCCCTCCTCAGGAACAGAAGCAGATGCTGGGTCAGTAGTTTATATGCTTGTTTTGAGATAAACTAACATTCTGAGTGGCTCCACTGATTCAAGATAACACTTGTTGGTCCCTCAGGTGAGCGACTGTTCCCCCTGATTCAGAACATGCACCCAAGTCTGGCGGGCAAGATCACCGGCATGCTGCTGGAAATAGACAATTCTGAGCTTCTTCACATGCTTGAATCGCCCGAATCCCTGCGCTCAAAGGTCAGTGAATGGCTTGAAAACAAAACTGATTTTCCGTTTTTCTTCTGCACAGTGTGTGGGCTTACTGTGATTCAACACCAACCTGTGTGAAGTTCATTCAGCATTGTTTTGATTTAGGTGGATGAGGCTGTTGCCGTGCTCCAGGCCCACCAGGCCAAAGAGGCTGCTCAGAAGTCCACCACTCCTGCTGGTGTTCCCAGTGTCTAAGGTGTGTAAGGAGTTTCATTTGGTTTAATCACAATGCCCAAGAGTTACGTCTTATTACAATGAATATGTAACCATTTATTTATTATTCCTATCTACAGATTGAACATTTTGAAACCTGCTTCACCGATGGAAAAAGAGAAAAAAAATTAAACATTGAAAAACCTAAAACACTGAAAACATTGCAAAATGATAAATTCTTTCTTAAAAAAAAAGAAAAACATTTACTCTGCCAGGTCTAGGGATGGTTTGACTAGACCTTGATCATATACAAAAAAGTTTTTGAAAAAAAAAAAGCAAAATGGGTAAAATGTAATTAAATTTGAATGCATTCCTCTGTTTTATGTCATTTTACTGTGTTAAATGCTCAGATTATCAGCCATTGTGTGGGATGGAGGTACCAGAGCATTTTTGAAAGTTTATAGTTAACTACTGGCTAATAAATTCTCATTCAAATCCTTGTCTGAATTATTTTTGTCCAAATTGTAAACACTAATATGTTAACATTTGTTGAGAGACGGTCTATTGCAGGGGTGTCAAACTCAAATTCACCGTGGGCCAAAATAAAACATTGGGACAACGTTGCAGGCCAAACTCAATATTTAATGAAAAATCACTGCGATGTGCATGTTTCCCTTCTCTGCAGAAATAGCGTTTTAAGTTTATCATATGACAACAAACTTAAACTTTGCTTAAACACTGAATCTGGACTAAACAAACTTTAATATTATAAATGAGAAATCAAATTTGCAATAAGACCTCAGTGCTATTTGTTGTTTTGTATTTAAATGAATTCTTCTGTCTCTCCTATTTAACTACCTATCTTTTTTCAAAGGCCAACAACAAAACAACCCAAAAAAATAATGTACTTCAATAAAAATACAAACTTCAAACTATTAACAGCCCCTGCCTAGGAGTTGATAAAAGGCATAAAAAAATAAAAAAAAATTCAATTGTTATATTCTTTGTTACAGCCACATTGCTCTGCACACGACAAACAGGTCTGTCTTGTTTTTTATCTTTCGTTTGGCTATTTTTGGGAAGGGGAAGTGTAAATTTGCGGCACAATGGGCGACTGGTTAGAGCGTCAGCCTCACAGTTCTGAGGACCCGGGTTCAATCCCCGGCCCCGCCTGTGTGGAGTTTGCATGTTCTCCCCGTGCCTGCGTGGGTTTTCTCCGGGCACTCCGGTTTCCTCCCACATCCCAAAAACATGCATTAATTGGAGACTCTAAATTGCCCGTAGGTGTGACTGTGAGTGCGAATGGTTGTTTGTATGTGCCCTGCGATTGGCTGGCAACCAGTTCGGGGTGTACCCCGCCTCCTGCCCGATGACAGCTGGGATAGCCCGCGACCCTAGTGAGGAGAAGCGGCTCAGAAAATGGATGGATGGAAGTGTAAATTTGCTCGAGGAGACTGGTAGCATAGTTTCTAACGACTGCAACAGAAAGGGAAGGGGTGCTCGCCGGTCTAAACTGATGGGCCAACACTAGCACAGTATTGTGGAATTTGTAATATTCGTGGCGCATGTGCTATACACTGACGGGCCAGCTCTAATACACATTTGATATGGTCTTGCGCGCAAAATATAATTACATCGTGGGCCAAATTTGGCCCCCGGGCCTAAGTTTGACATGATCTATTGGGTTTCATGTTAAGTGTTGGATTAAAAATTAGTGCTAGTATGAAATGAGTATCACAGTATCTGCAAACATTTTCCTGCAGTGTTGATGATAAGCAAAATCATGGTACGAGACCTACCATTACACAAATTGTGCATTTCTTAAAATTGATCAAACTTTCCAGATTGTGCATTTCTTAAAATTGATCAACATTTTCATCAATATTAGTAGTCATGGACTGTTCTGGGCATAAAATAGTTTTTGGTACACTGACAACCACAGCATGACCACTTGCACAATACGATATGCAATCCAAAACCTTTAGCTATTTATTTTGTTTTATTTTTATTTTTTTAACGTTTTCAGTCTTGTAGGACTGAATTATACTGAGCTTTTTCTAACATATTTTAGTGGAACTGATAAATGGCTCACATTTAGAGTTCAGTTCAGTTCAACTCTGCAAAACTACAACCCCAATATTAAACTGAATACCGTACCGCTGATCGCGAAAAACATGCAAATCAGCTGCCTTTCTGCAAAATTCGCCGTTTTGAACTCAAAATAGGCCATTTCCGTAAATCGTATAGATGCAATGATCGCCGTCACTGACGTCCTAGGCTGTTTCGTACTCCTTGAAAGCTGGCCACTAGATCCATTCCACACATCCCCCATCAACACACAGATGTAATTGTGAATATTACTCCGTGGCGGCTGAGGTTCCACCTGTGCGCTCGAAGTCACTGGAGTTGACGAGAGCAGAAGAAAACTTCCGCTGCTTCTGCTGTTAATAAGTCACGGTACTTTTACTCTGTTACAATGATTTAAATGTTGCTTGCCATTTTTATCAATTATTGCTTATCAGCAATTTGGTGCGCGAGACTAAGACTTCGACTTCCGCGTCGGGCGCTGTTTGCGCCATCCAACATACGCGCTCGTGACGTTTAAGTCTAGTTCACCAATCACGTCACAAGAAAGTCACACGACCTCACCCAACGTCTTCCATTGGGCTTCCCGGACATAGGTACTATGTCTAGCTGATCGTCGTGCGTAACATGGGTACTATGTCTGGCTGACCGTCGTGCGTACGTGGCAGCCATGTTTGAAAGGTCGTTACAATGAAGGCAACAGCACGCTACTCTTATTTACATTTAGACGAACAAAAACAACAGCTTTCATGTAGTATTTGTCTGGGACTGTCAGCCCAAACGTGGATATTTCAGCTCACTTATGATTTGAGAAAACACTGTAACCAGTAAATTGCAAATGTTTTTTTTTTGTAGTTTTCACTCTGCACGCAGACACACAGCAACATCAGAACTGTACATTCACATTTTAGTTTGTAAATTTTTTTTTTTATTATTGTTCATGCTGTGGTAAAATTTTTTTTAAAAAAAACTGGTTACTCACTATTTACTCAGTACTTGAGTAATTTCACAGTGTACTTTTTACTCTTAAGTAATTTTTGGGGGGACTACTATTTACTTAAGTCACATTATTGTCAAGTAACAGTACTCTTATATGAGGACAATGTTTGGCTACTCTACCCACCTGTGGAGCGGACATCCTCTATTGCTACTCTTATGTTTAAGCAACATTTTTGCTCATCAGATCAGCCAGTGTGGTATTTGTTGCGCTGGTCTTTTGTATTTTCTCGTTGAGGTGCTGCGGGGCCCTGATTGTGGTCCCAAGTGGAACCGCGAAGCACACGTAACATCGGCGACAAGAGTTGATCCGGTAGTAGATTTTGTATTAATTAGGAAACGCGCCTACAATTATCTAATTAGTTTACGGATGTTAATGTTTAATGTATTAAGCGACGGAGCGATGTTTGGGATTATCTCACAACACAGAATGAACTAACTTCAAATTCAGAAATGGCCAATAAAAATATTGTACTTAATATTTTCCTGGAGGATGCATTTGGGATTAGCCTTTGAAGTTGGTAATAGTGAAAAATGAAGTGAAACAGATAATGATTTTAGTCAGTTCTTTTTCAGAATGAGAGTGCTTAAAGAGGAGGATGCAATTCATGTGGCACAGCTTGAAGCAGGCATCAGGTACAGGTGGAGGCCAGAACAAAAAAGCAAAGAAATAAGGAAAATGTATTTTAATCTTAAATTTGCACATCAACCTGTACTTGAGCGGTGTAAATAACTTTTTCTGTGTGAAGAGTTTTACTTTAAAAACATTTTTTGCCTAATTGTACTCTTCAGTCTTCCAGATTGCTTAATTTATGTTAAAAAATGATAATAATAATTCTCTGCAGGGGCCCGGGGGATCCCCCAGACGCCCAAGCTTACAATGTTTTTTTTTGTCACCTTTTTCATGCCTTTGGTGTTTGCATGTCTGCACCATCTGACATTTCAGGAGGGGAAGCAGTGCACCATCAACACTGTATCGTGGGGATGGGGCACTGCTGACCTTGACTCAGGACTAATATCAACGACCCAGTATGTCGCATTTGCACGAAGCAATTTGCTACAAAAAATGGCAACACAACCAACCTCAGAATGCATTTGAAATATAACCATCCATCCATCCATTTTCTGAGCCGCTTCTCCTCACTAGGGTCGCGGGCGTGCTGGAGCCTATCCCAGCTGTCTTTGGGCAGGAGGCAGGGTACACCCTGAACTGGTTGCCAGCCAATCGCAGGGCACATACAAACAAACAACCATTCGCACTCACAGTCACACCTACGGGCAATTTAGAGTCTCCAATTAATGCATGTTTTTGGGATGTGGGAGGAAACCGGAGTGCCCGGAGAAAACCCACGCAGGCACGGGGAGAACATGCAAACTCCACACAGTTGGGGCCGGGGATTGAACCCGGGTCCTCAGAACTGTGAGGCTGACGCTCTAACCAGTCGTCCACCGTGCCGCTGAAATATAACCATCCCACTCAATTCCTTCAGCTAGGAATAAAAGACATGACGGGACTTGCAGGGCCTTCCTAACAACTTCCAACTAAGGCTTCCTTTGCACAACAATGCAAATATAAATGGGACAGAGTTTTTGTTGTTGTTACTGTTACCAAATTATTGTTGCTGCTTGTTTAACCAACTGGAAACTTGATTGGCAATTCTTAAGGTATTGACACCTTTCCCGAGTCAGTATTCAACCTCATTTAGCACTTTGATAAGAGCAGATTTTGTACTGTGATGAGTTTGGAAACCTGATTGAAATTTGTCAAAAAGTCCATTTAAGTTCACTATTACTTACTGTTTTTTTTCAATGCAATTTTTGTGAAGAGAGCCTGAGTCTTTTTATATTTTTAAGACTTTATTGTTGCTCTACATTTAAATGCAAATGTTAAATATTCTTGAATTAAAAGTAAATTGTTCTTAGAGGATGTGCTTGAATTATTATGCTAATATGCTCTAGTATCATTATATCAACTGCCTTAAAACAATATTATCGTTTATCATATTTTCTGGGACAATATATCGTCCTAAAAAATGTTATCGTGACAGGCCTAAATGTGCATCTGGTTAGTGTTGTGGGTGCTCTTATGTTTTGATACTTCATTAGTAGAGATGAGGGTAAAATGTTATGTAGTATCCGCTATATTAATTTGCACGCTCAAGAGTTGCCTTTCAGCCCTGTGGGCAGCCTTGGCCAAGTAGTTGAGATTGCTGCCTGCCACAGTGGGGCAACCGGTTCAAGCCATCGACCATGGACCATTCATCGACAATATCCCCTGGACTCACGGCTGCGGTCCTTGAGCAAGACACCGATAACCTGAACTGCTCCCTGGGCGCTGAAAGTATAGCCCCTGCCCCATAACTGTATTGTATATCAGAATCATCTGTATTTGCTAAGTATGGAAAATAAAGAGGATGAAATTTGAATAAATTAAAATGAATACATTATTCATTCATTCATTTTCCCTACCGCTTATCCTCACTAGGGTCACGGGCGTGCTGGAGCCTATCCCAGCTGACTCTGGGCGAGTCATGCATGCATGTTCTCCCCGTGCCTGTGTGGGTTTTCTCCGGGTACTCCGGTTTCCTCCGACATCCCAAAAACATGTGTGGTAGGTTGATTGAAGACTCTAAATCGCCCATAGGTGTGAATGTGAGTGCGAATGGTTGTTTTGTTTATATGTGCCCCGCGATTGGCGACCGGTTCAGGGTGTACTCCAAGAGCTGCTATCGGCTACAACGCCCAGTGACTCTACACACAGACTGAATTACTTGCGCCAACGTTCAAACTTAAATGTTCCTTTGCGCTTTCATATTTGAAGATGCCACGACTGCCAATCACCAGGCCTGCACCTAAGGCCCACACTTAAGTTTGTTAGTTACGGATATTACAGTATGTTTGCGGTGTTCACTTCTGCAATGGGTCAAAAGAACAGATTTCGTGAATATGGATGTATATATCATGAAAATAAAGATTTGTTTTCCCTTCAGGCCAGAACATAAGGCAAGTCCTGATCAAAATATTGTAAATACATAAAACATATACATAATTTATTACAAGTAGAATCGTTATCGCTCAAAATTTTCATTTAGTTTACCTTTTTGCAACGCAGTTGGACCTGGGTAATAGGGTGCGCTAATCTAAAAATATGATTTTTGTTTTGCTACTTCATGTTGCTTCTACTATTGTGTCGTCACAATCAAATGAAATCCCAAACTATAGTTTTATCAAAAACTCTTGTCTTTCCAGAGATAATATAATAAGCTTTAATGCACATAAATTTGATTTTACGCTTCATTCTCATTTGGGGCATAAATGTATGTAAGACAGGGCAGTTCTATCACTGCAAAAAAATAAATCCCTGTGTGTTATTTGTGTTCATTTTAGAAAGATCACTTGTTTTGCGCTCACTGGATTGTGCTTGTTAGTGTACTTTCCCAGAAATGCCTGAGTGGACCATACCATTTATCTCCACTCCACACAAACTATCGCGATGTGATTTGAATTTGTGAATTTGAGGGCCAACAGTCTTGCCTGCTAGCTGCTCGGCTCACCACCAGTGATGTGAACCAAGAGTGGCAAACAGTGGGAAGTACTTTGCGGTACTGCTACAGGATTACGGGTTTTATGTATTTTTATGTATTTATTTTTCGTTGTTTTCGGAAGAACGTGTCCTTTCTTCGTCGTCACTGTCCTGAGGAAAAGCAAATGGCAAGAGAAAGAGACTGGGTATGTTCTCGCATTCGACGCTAACCTTGCTAGCTTGATGCTAACGCTAGTAGTGGTTCGTGCTCAAACTCGGGCTAATGTCTCGAGTAAGGGCAGCTCGGACATAAATACAATTGTATACAACTGACACGTTTATGTGCCTTACTTTCCGATGCACGTGCAGTCTATCTCTTAACTCTTTACAAAACAAAAAAGCACATTCAAATTGACATTGCCATAATTGTGCAGCTAGTTATCGCAGAAGCTTTAAAGAGAACACAAGCCAGTGAACAGTTCATCACCTTCCCCGTTGGCTTACTATTGTGTCATAAATCATACCGGCTATCAAATATTAATTGTTGTCGGTGTGTGTGTGTGTGTGTGTGTGTAACGGTGTCCATTTGTATGCGTTAACTGAGGTAAAATTATATTTGTCTGTCAAACCCTGCTCTGCAGCAGCAGTGCATTTTGTTCGTCAGCTACGCCCATTAAAACTGCTGCCTGATGAGTGACAAGTAATGAAATCCGAGAAACGTTCAGATTCCCAGTCGTAATACAGAAATGGTATTTGTTCCTCGAGTGTATCAGGTAGCATGGCCTTTTGTGACCCTTGATAACGTTAAGGATCACTGCCTCCTCACAGACCAAAAAAAAAAACAGACAAGTTGCAGTAACAATATCCATTTACACATTATGATGAAAGGAAATTGTAAGCAACCAAGTGACCCCTTGTTCAACCTTTATGGGCTGAAATATGTGCCAGCAGGCACTGAATTTGAATAATTTATATTTGAATTTTTACACTTGAATAATTGCATTAAAAAACTGAATTTGAGTTTGTATTGTTTCATTTGAAACATTGCATTTAAAAACAGAATCTGAATAGCATAATTTGAAATTATTAGTTTGAAACTGAAGTCCAATAAACTTGAAAGTTGAATAAGAATTTTTTATCCGCAATGAAAATTCAAATGATATATTTTCACATTCAGTTTGATCATTTCAGATTCATTCAATTTCAAATTAGCCGTGACACACATCCGGGAACTGCAAGGAATAGCAATTGATCAGCAATACGCAGATCTCGTCTTTGGCCAATAAGCGCCTTTATTTATCACGTGACATAGGGACTCTCCGAGAAGTCAACTCTTCGAACCAGCTACTGTATTTCAACCTTTATACCAGCTTTCCTTAACTTTTGTGGAATGCATCATACGGTCAGAAAGAGATAAACAGGTGATTCCTTTCGAACATAGGAAAGGACACAGATGTGACTAAGTCTTCGTTCCGTTTTTTTCCTCAAAGTAATGTCATCCAGGGATTGAACTCCATGCCTTAAGGCATAGGTGTCTAACTCAAGGCCCCATTTTATGTGGCCCGCGAAAGCAAATCATGCTCGTCAACTTCTGTGATTTTTCCTAAAATCTGTACCCGAATTCCAAATTGTCATAATAAAAAACAATAATGTTGAGATATTTCATTTTTCTGTTACCAAACCCTTCTTCTACAGTAACTTAAACAATACTTGAACAAACTATTATCCTTGTCTTCAGATTTCATGATTAGTTATCCCTCAATTTGTTATGTAATGGTAATATGTTTTGGTGATTCAACATTTATATGGTTTCACTGTTCTAACGCCCCTCTGAGGGAAATCATAACGACAATGCGGCCCGAGACAAAAAAAGAGTTTGACACCCCTGCCTTAAGGCCTCTTTATACTACCGCGCTCGCACGGCCGACAACGCCTGCATTGCATCACGTGACCGACGCATTGGGCCGAGCGGACCCTATGCGGCACACGGCACGAATTGTTGCTGCGCGTAGAATGCCACAGAGATCATCTCTCGTGATTGATCCCTTTTAGTCGCATGGTGTGATGACGTACTCAGTGGTCCCCTTGGTTCCTTATACCACCTACGCCGCCGCCTTCTAGATTGATTTTGGAGCATAACTAAACGTATCATCTGGTCATCTAGGTCCATTTGTTCTAGCAGACACTGTTCCATGGTCGCCATTGTTGTTGCTCTGTTCCTTGTTACGGAAAGCAAAGTAAAAACTGCTCCTGGAAATGGCCCAAAAAGTGCAGAGGAAACTCCACCCTGTGGTGTCCTAGCCAATACCAGCCCTAGCGACACCCCCGACTCGAGTATAAAGGCAAACTGCGCGCGGGATAGCCGGAGTGACGTCAGCGCGGTCGCCGTCCGCGCAAGTATAAAGAAGCCTTTAGGCTTCACTGACACCTAGGGGTCGAAACAGCACACAGCACATCTCGATACAGACAACACTGTTTCAAATGAATTTAAGGGGTTTACATGAATGAATTGGAGTCCAGTCCTTATGCAGTCGTTGGCCATTTTCTGGTATTCCTAGGGGGTCTCCCACCCAAGTATTAACCAGGATGGACCCTGCTTAACTACTGAGATCAGGCAATCTCAGGGAAATTTGCGGGGATTCATTCATGTAAACCCCCTAAATTCATTTGATAAAGTGCTCTGTATTGAGATGTACTGTTTCTACCCCTAGGTGTCAGTAAAGCCTTAGGCATGGAGTTCAATGCCTCGATGACGTTATGTTGGAAAAGAAGTGAAAAGACGACTTAAGGCTTCTTTATACTCATGCGGACGCCGACCGCGCTGACGTCACTACTGCTATCCCGCACGCAGTTTGCCTTTATATTCGAGAGCAACCCACATGCGCTGTTTTGAATGTGTGCTGCAGTTCTCCTCCAAGTCGGGGTGTCGCTACGGCTGGTATTGGCTAGGACACCACAGGGTGGAGTTTCATCTGCATTTTGTGGCCATTTCCGGTAGCCGTTTTTACTTTCCTTTCCATAACAAGGACCAAAGCAACAACAATGGCGACCGTGGAACTGAGTCTGCTAGAACCAATGGACCTAGATGACCAGATGATACGTTTAAATATGCTGGAAAATCGATCGAGAAGGCGGCGGCGTAGGTGCTGTGTGGAACCGGGAGGAACGCTGATTACATGATCAAAGCATGTGACTAAAACGGACCAATCACGAGAGATGATCTCCACGGCATTCTACTCGCAGCAACAATTTTTGCCGTGTGCGCGTCAAGCGACGCAGAGGGGCCGCGCCGCGCGGGCCAATTCGTCGGTCACGTGATGCAATGTGGGCGTTGTCGGCCGCGCGAGCGCAGGAGTATAAAGAGGCCTTAAAGCATGTCGGTGTAATATGTCCTTTCCTATGTTTGAAAGGAAACACGTTTTGATCTCTTTCTGACCGTATGATGGATTCCACAAAGGTTAAGGAAAGGTGGTATAAAGGTTAGAATACAGTACCTGGTTAAAAGATTTGACTTTCCGGAGAGTCCCTATGTCACGTGATAAATAACGAAGGCGCTGATTAGCTGAAGAAGAGATCTGTGTATCGTCGATTGATTGCTATTCCTTACAGTTCCCGGATGTGTGTCACAGCTAATTTGAAATTCTATTTGTCGAACTGAATCTGAACTGAATGTGAAAATATACAATTTTAATTTGCATTGCGGATAAAAAATTCTTACATTCACTTTCAAGTTTATTGGACTTCAGTTTGAAACTAATAAATTCAATTTCAAATTATACTACTATACTGTTTAAACTTAAACAATACAAATTCTAATTCAGTTTTTCAAATTAAGTTTTTGAATGCAATTATTCAAGTGTAGAAATTCAAATGTAAATGATTCAAATTCAGTTCCTGCTGGCACATATTTCAGCCCTTAAACCTTCTCTACCACCTAAATATACCAGCCCAAATTCATATGGCTTTACATGTAAAAAAAAAAAATCCTGTCTTGTGTACCGTTGAAAATTCCATTTTGCCTGAATCCCCTTCATTTTTTTTTTTTTTTTTTTGTTTTTTTTGGGGGGGGAGGTGTTTGGCTTAATCTGCCAGAGTAAGCAAGATCTTTGTTTCCACTCGTGCAGTGCACGCTTTTATTGTCCTTACCTAAAGTGGAAACAAGTACAGTACTTTACTGTACTGTAGATCTAAAAATTAGTTAGGCTTAGGCAGTCCAGTTTTCCTATCACAAGGGTTGTTTGTGATCCTCCATTCTTTGTTCTTAAAACTTTGCTAGAATAGAACCTCACCATGCTCATGCATCGTTTCTTCCCCCACCCCCCACCAAATTAAAGTAGTAGTATCAACCACTGTTAACAGCAGTTGTGGGATGAAAACTTGTGTACTTTGACATCTTTACTGTCTATTTTCAGGAGTGGATGAATGTTGCCTCATGTTGTCCAGACCGGTGTGTTCTTCCAAAGAAAGGTCATCAGCCTTAAATGGTGATGATGATGATGTGTGTGTGTGTGTGTGTGTGTGTATGATGGTGACGATTGTGTGTGTGTGTGTGTGTGTGTGTGTGAGAGTGTGTGTGTGTGTGTGTGAGAGGGAGAGAGAGAGACCTGTCAATGCTCTTTCATCTTCTCGCCTGCTGTAAACACAGCTGCAAGGTTAGGTAGTGTTGGCCTGGTCAACACAACAGGGGGGTGTCGTGATTAAAAACGAATAATACAAATGTCACCCCCAATGAATCTTGGGTGAAACATTTGAAAGCCTTTACCTTTATTTGTATTCATGTTAAGTCTCTTCCTTCTGAATGTTTTTGTCAGTACTTTTTGTAAGATACAATTAAGGCCTCTTTATACTCACGCGGTCACGTGGCCGACAACGCCTGCATTGCATCACGTGATCGACGAATTGCCCCGCGCAGCACCTATGCGTAGGTTGCCGCGCACCCGACAAAAATAGTTGCTGCGCGTCGAACGCCGCGGAGATAATTTCTCGTGATTGGTCCGTTTTAGTGGCGGCACGGTGGACGACTGGTTAGAGTTCTCTGCCTCACAGTTCTGAGGAGCGGGGTTCAATCCCGGCCCCGCCTGCGTGAAGTTTGCATGTTCTCCCCGTGCCTGCGTGGGTTTTCTCTGGGCACTCCGGTTTCCTCCCACATGCCAAAAACGTGCATGGTAGGTTAATTGATGACTCTAAGTTGCCCGTAGGTGTGAATGTGAGTACGAATGGTTGTTTGTTTGTATGTGCCCTGCGATTGGCTGGCAACCAGTTCAGGGTGTATCCTGCCTCCTGCCCGATGATAGCTGGGATAGGCTCCAGCACACCCGCGACCCTAGTGAGGAGAAGGGGCTCAGAAAATGGATGGATGGATGGTCCGTTTTAGTCACATGCTGTAATGACGTACTCAGCGTGCCCCTTGGTTGTACAAACCATCTACGTCGCAGTCTTCTCGATCGATTTTGCAGCATAATTAAACGTATCGTCTGGTCATCTAGGTCCATTTGTTCTGTTGCGGTCGCCATTGTTGTTGCTTTGTTCCTTGTTACTGAAAGGAAAGGAAAAATGGCTACCGGAAATAACCCCAAAAAATGCAGAGGAAACTCCATCCTGTGGTGTCCTATCCAATACCAGCCATAGCCACACCCCCGACTTGGAGGAGAACTGCAGCACACTTTCAAAACAGCGCGCGTTGGTTGTGCTCGAGTATAAAGCAAACTACGCGAGGGACAGCCGCAGTGACGTCAGCGCGGTCGCCGTCCGCGCGAGTATGGAGAAACCTGGTATGGTTGGATAGATTCACATTTTATCCTCACAACGTTTGTAGTTCTACTTTTTTTGTGCCTTATTTCTTTGACCAACTTTCTGTCCCTTGTAATTATAGGGATCAAAAATGCCTGATCTCCATAGGGGTCTGACTTATTCTGGAAAAGACCCCGCAGATATCAGTCAGATTTGCAGATAAGGTTCTTCATGGGTGGAGGAGGGGTGTGGGAGATTCAACGTGCTTGCTCATCTCATTTGTCATTCACTTCTCCGTTTGTTTGGATGACGCTGATGAATCCGTCTGCGCCTCGTGTCGCTTTATCTTCTGTTCCTCCGATTGTTTGTGAACAACTGCATCTTTTTGTCCTTCAGCTGTGTCACCAAGGCCAGTGTTTTCTTTTTGGGCCGCTGAATGACGTACACAGTAAAAAATGTTGGCAGCCAATAACTTAACCCCTTGTCTATTTAGACAGAAACCGTCTGCCTTGTAAAGATATCTGCACTCCCACAAAATGCAGAAATTGTCAATGGAACTCACGGATAGTGCAGTACACACTTCTTTGAGGCACTTATTTAATTGACTGAGCCTAGAGAAACGTTCATCTCCAAATCGTACAAGTGGGAGAGGTCCACTACTAAAAACCTCAGCATCCAAACGTTGCAGTTTTGTTAGGAGATCAATGAAATCTCGCTTCAGTACCTCTGATTGCTGCTTGAGAACATCCAGGGCCCTAGTATGTATAATGACATATTTCACAGTTGGGTGCTGATTAGTGATCTCCAGGATTTGTTTTTGAGATATCAAACACCATGTCATTGGTAAAACACAGTACTTTGGTGTTCTTCACACTGCAAAAACGTTTCACATCCTTGACAGCTCCATCACCAACTATTAACGTTTGGGGTGCCATTTTTTTCTTGTATGATTTAGTTTGTATAGCTTTCAGGGGTGGTGGGGGATGAGCATTCTTGGCCAGGGTCTTGTAAAAGTGGCTCAAATCTATTTGTAAGTTTGATGTCAATGTTTTGCATTGACTCGCGTCCTTTTTTTCTTGCCCTTCGCTGTAGCGACCGTCCACAGCCACTCACTCGGAGTTGAAGCAGCCCACAACGCAGGCCAGCCGGATTCCTCAGTAATCTGCTGGGGTTGTGTCCTCCCTTTTAGATGATGTTCCATATCATTGGGCTTTGCTCCCAGTAAATTCCAGGGAGGACTGCTGGTTGGCCCATTACCGTTTCCACAGTCCACTTCCGTCCTCTTTGTTGAGATAAGTGGCTGTCTTCTGCTCACCATTTTGAGACATTGGTAGAGTGGTTTCATTACCCGACTGTCCATTTACATCCACATACACTTCAAGATGGTGGATTTTTGTTTCCATAATTGACATCTTCTGCAGCAGTCCGTGATAGTCCTCAGTGGAAAAGGGAGGCATCTGGATTTCTGGTCTTATTGCTAATAGCAGCCTTGTGCTAATTAGCAGGCCATGCTCACGTAATAGTGAGAGGGTATCAGAAAATATTAGAATATAGCAACAGCTGACTGTATCTACAAAAAAAAGTACAGTCCCACAGGTTTAATAATATCCAGGAGTCGCTGCTTCAACATTTTTTTGAGAAGAAAAACAAGCTTATCTGCAATAAAAAATTAACCGATTAATAAACAGAAGCGAAGTAAACAAACCGAGCAGAAAAGCGTGAGAGACTGTACTTATAAGGCAAATTTAATTTGAATATTAAATTTGTACATCAACATATACTTATGTGTAAATGTTTTTCTACTTGAATACATTTTCTTGATTTTGCCTTATTGTACTCTTCAGAGTCTTCCAGATTGCTTAATTTATGTTAAAATAAAAAGCATTCTCTGCGGGGGCCTGTGTGCTTCCTCCAATGTTTTTTTTTGTCACCTTCTTCATGCCTTTGGTGTTTGCATGTCTGAGAGGTTAATGTTGGTCTCATCAGTCCATAAAACTTTGTTCCAAAACTTTTGTGGCTCATCTCTACTTTGCAAAATCCGATCTGGCCTTTCGATTCTTTTTGCTGATGAGTGGTATGCATCTTGTGGTATGGCCTGTATATTTAATCTCTCAGTCTTCTTTGAACAGTGGATTGTGATACCTTCACCCCTGCCCTGTGGAGGTTGGCAGTGATGTCACTGACTGTTGTCTTTGGGTGTTTCTTCACAGCTCTCACAATATTTATGTCATCAACTGCTGTTGATACCCTTGGCCGACCAGTTCAATCACTGTTGCTCAGTACACCATTAGTTAATTTCTTTTTCATGACATTCCAAATTGTTGTATTGACTATCCCCAATGTTCAAGCAATAGCTCTGATCGATTTTCCCTGTTCTTTCTGCTTCAAAATTATTTGTTTTTCTCCAATAGACAGCTCTCTGGTCTTCATATTTGCTGAACAGCAAATGCAGTTTTCACAGGTGAAACCCAAAGCCAAAACCAAGCACTATTTAATGTTTAACCAATCAATCTAAAAGGCAGCACCTGAGCAACTAGAACCACACATCAGTCACAGGTTGCAATACATTTGGTCACTTGAAAAGTGGGTGGCTTCAATCAAAAGGTGCTCTGTCCTGAGTTGTTTAACACATCTAGATGTAAATACCATGAAATAAAAGGTGGAATTCTGAACTTTTGTCTCATATTCACTTTTTGATCTGAAACCCAATTGTCTTCAGTGTACAACAAAAATAAACGAATTGACCTTGCCGTTCCAATACTTTTGGAGGGGGCTGGATATGCTAGGCCTGAAGTGGGGCTGTCATGGTGCCACAGGAAGTCACCAAAAATAGACAATAAGAAACTTGGGCACTGTAAACAACACAACAATGGCAGGCAATGTGAAGCGAGCAAGAAAGGATATATTTGTGTGGACTGACGACGAGGTTGAACTTATGCTTTGGAACGAAAGCCCAGATCACCTCCAAGGTAAAGGACAGCCGACACGGTCATCCACCGTTGTTGTTGTTTTTGTGGCACTGTGACGCGAGAACTGGGACTAACTTGTCTTCATCTAAGGAAAAAAGAATATGTGTTGTACAAATGGAATGCAAGGGAACATTTAAAAAATGATCAGGCTACCAAAATGCTGGTTCCATGTGGACAAAACAGAAACGGTACAAAACCTTTGCAGATACACTTAAACTCGTTTCCATGTGAACGGGGTCCTAGAACGACGTGCTAGCAAAGAGATTAAATCAGTGGTGTCCGACTGGGAACTGTATTCTCGTTGTCTTATTTTTATTGAAAGTAATCTGCTGCAATCCGCTTCATTTTTTTAAACAGTATTCCAATGGGACCTACAGTGCTGTGAAAAAGTATTTGCCCCTTCTCAATTTCAAATTTTTTGCATAGTTTCCCCACTTTAAGGTCACTTTAAGATAATCCAAGTAAACATTAAATGCAGATTTTAAATGTCATTTATTTATAAAGGAAACAAATCTATTCAAAGCTACCTGGCCCTTTGTGAAAAGGTAATTGCCCCCCTTGTTAAATCATGAATTAACTGTGACTAATCACATTTAATAGAAAGTTACCTCCAGACCTGTTCAATGACGAAATCACTTAAATAGAACCTGTCTGACAAAATGAAATCGGCCAAGAGATCTAAAAAAATCTGCAAGAAAATGCCTTGATCCAAGGAAATTTAAGAACAGATGATAAAGTAATTGACATCTATCAGTATGGAAAGGGTTACAAATCCAGTTCTAAAGCTTTAGGATTCCAACGAACCACAGTGAGCGCAATTATCCACAAATGGAGAAAACATGGAACAGTGGCGAATCTTCCCATGAGTGGCCAGCCTACAAATATTACCCCAAGAACACAGTGACGACTAATCCAGGAGGTCACAAAGGAATCCAGGGCAACATCTGAAGAAATGCAGGCCTTCCCTGCCGCAATTAAGGTCAGTGTTCATGACTCGACAATAAGGAAGACACTGGGCAAAACTGGCAGCGTTCCAAGCCGAAAACCACTGCTGACCAAAAAGAACATAAAGGCTCATCTTACTTTTTCCCAAAAACATCTGAATGATTCCCAAGACTCCATCCATCCATCCATTTTCTGTGCCGCTTCTCCTCACTAGGGTCGCGGGCGTGCTGGAGCCTATCCCAGCTGTCATTGGGCAGGAGGCGGGGTACACCCTGAACTGGTTGCCAGCCAATCGCAGGGCACATACAAACAAACAACCATTCGCACTCACATTCACACCTACGGGCAATTTAGAGTTTTCAATTAACGTGCATGTTTTTGGGATGTGGGAGGAAACCGGAGTGCCCGGAGAAAACCCACGCAGGCACGGGGAGAACATGCAAACTCCACACAGGCGGGAGCAGGGATTGAACCCGGGTCCTCAGAACTGTGAGGACTGAACTGATGCTCTAACCCAGGGGTGGCCAACCCGCGGCTCGCGAGCCTCATGCGGCTCTTTAACTAGTTTCATGCGGCTCTTCAGGAGCTGTAACATGACATGCGTCAAAAATTCTTGGCTGGCGCTGTCATTCACTCCCCTACAGCTAGATGGCACACTGACCATGTAAGCCTGTTTGAGTGACGTCAAACGAGCGACGAGAGAATCTTTGGTGTGACATCATTTGTGTTGTAAACAATTTCCGACAAGTTACCTCTTGAAATGGCAGGGAAAAAAAGCACATCCAAACGAAAATATGAAGAAGAACACAGGACGTTTTTGCCAGAGTGGGAGAGTTTATATTTTTTTGTTAAACGTAATGGCAAGCCGATCTGCCTTATATGTCACGCAGCATTAGCGCATTTCAAAGCTTCAAATCTTCAGCTCACTCCACCCTAACATCGAACAGGAATTTCCAAAAGGGACTGAACTTCGCAAGAACAAGTTGGTCGCTTTGAAAAGCAGGTGCAGTTTTTCAAAAAAATTACAAAACACTCAGAGACCGTAACGCTTGCATCATATCAGCTGGCTTGGAAGCCAGACTGTTTGAAAGCCCCGCTCGTCACAGATGAGGCTGCGGCTGAGTTGGAGATGATCGACCTTTGTGAGGAGGATCAACTGAAAACTGTTTTAAGGGAAGGGACCGTTGAGTTCTGGAAAAGTGTGCCAATTGAAAAATACCCCAACATCAAACGAGCTGCGCTTAAGATACTGTCCATGTTTGGGTCAACGTACGTCTGCGAGTCTGTGTTTTCTACCCTGAAACATGTGAAATCAAAGCATCGATCTCTTCTGACTGACACTCATTTGAAAGAATTGCTTAGAGTGGCAACAACAGAATACAAGCCAGATTTGAAGAGGATTGTTCAAGATAAGGAATGCCAGAAGTCTCACTAAGCAGCATAGTAAGAGAAAGATGTTATTGAAAATTATTCTTTTATTGTTTGTGGACTTGCTTGAACTGAGAGTTTGTGTGTGTGAGACACAATGTTAACTGTTGAAAATTACTGATATTATCATGTTGGTGTGGTTATTTTCATTAGATCTGGCTGAGCAGAGGTCTGTGTATGCGTGCATACATGATTAAAAGATGATGTTCATGTGTACCCGTGTATGTGGCTCTTTGCAGTAACACAGGAAAAAAAGTGGCTCTTAGTCTCTGACTAGTTGGCCACCCCTGCTCTAACCAGTCGGCCACCGTGCTGCCGATTCCCAAGACTCTTTGGAGAATATTGTCTGGACTGACGAGATGAAGTGGAACTTTTTTGAAAGTGTGCGTCTCGTTACATATGACGTAAGTGTAACACAACATTTCAGAAAAAGAACATAATAACAGTCGAACATGGTGGTGGTAGTGTGATGGTCTATGGCTATTTCGCCACTGTTGGACCTGGATGACTTGCTGTGATTGATGGAACACTGAATTCTGCTCTTTACCAGATAATCCTGAAGGAGAATGTTTGTGCATCAGTTCGTGACTTCAGGTTGAAGCACACTTGGATTCTGGAGCAGGACAACAATCCAAAACACACCAGCGATTCAACTTCTGAATGGGTTGTTTAAAATAAATAAATAAATAAATTAAGGCTTTGAAGTGGCCAAGTCAAAGTTCAGAATTGAAACTGATTGAAATGCTGATGCATGACCTTAAAGAGGGCGTTCATGCTCAGGAAGAGAGAGAGAAAATATCTCCACCGAGATGTGAGAGACTCATTGCAAGTTATTGAAAACGCTTGATTTCAGTTGCTGCTGGTGAGGGTGGCCAAACCAGTTTAGGGGGCAATTACTATTTCACACAGGGCCAAGTAGCTTTGAATAGTTGTTTTTCATTCATAAATAAAATCATCTTTAAAAACAGCATTTTATGTTTACTTGGGTTATATTTGATATTTACATTTGTTTGATGGTCTTTAACATTAAAGTGGAGAAACGATGCAAAAAAAGAATTTGAGAAGAGGGCAAATACTTATTCACAGCACCGCAGTTGCAATACATTTTCAGCTGCCCCCCCCCATTATTTACTCCTTTGTTGGGCTTTATTTTACATTGTAAGTCAAACAACAAATCAGTCACCTACCCACCAAATCATATCTTTATTATTCAAGATCCCCACTGATGTTCCCACTGTCCCAAAGAGGCACAGAATGTGCATGGATGCAACATTACTCAAAGGACAGGAATGCAGCCAGAGTCATAACGTCTGGCTAACTACACTGGCTCAGCTGCTGTGTACTTCACTGTTCCCATTTTTAAGTCCTCAAAGCTACCATCACTTTGTATCCCCCTGCCTCGTCTCTATACCTTACAGTGGATACAAAAAGTCTACACACCCCTGTTCAACTGCCAGCTTTTTGTGATGTAAAAAAGTGAGACTAAGTTAGATAATTTCAAATCCTTTTCCAACTTGACGTGAGGTATAACTTGTACAACCCAATTGAAAAACAAACTGAAATATTTTAAGACCTGTACAACCTAATCATAAAGAGAAACTGAAATGTTTGTAGGGGAAAAATAAAAACAAAGAAATTTACAATAACCTGGTTGCATAAACATGCACACCTTCCAACTAATACTTTGTTGCAACATCTTTGGCTTTTATTACAGCATTGTCTTTTGGGGTCTATGAGTGTGGCACATCTTGATGCGGCAAGATTTTCAGAAACGCTCCAAATTTGTTAGATTGCGAAGGCATCTCCTGTGCACAGCCTTCTTCAGATCACTCCCCGGGTGTTCGATCATAATTCATTGTTTTCAAAACTTAGTATTTATTCACCCCTCCTTGAGCCGTCACCGTATCGTGGTGGAGGGGTTTGTGTGTCCCAGTGATCCTAGGAGCTAAGTTGTCTGGGGCTTTATGCCCCTGGCAGGGTCACCCATGGCAAACAGGTCCTAGATGAGGGACCAGACAAAGCACAACTAAAAGACCTCCTATGATGAGTAAATTGTTAGAATCACATTTTCCTTTGCCCTGACGCGGGCCACCGGGGCCACCCTCTGGACCCAGCCCTGGAGGTGGGGCTCGAAGGAGAGTGCCTGGTTCCCGGGTCCGCACCCATGGGGCACAGCCCGAAAGGGTAATGGGGGTCGTCCTTCCCATGGGCTCACCAACGTGTGGGAGGGGCCATAAGGGTCAGGTGCAGTGGGAGCTGGCTGGTGGCCGAGGGCAGGGACCTTCGTGGTCAGATCCCCGGTTATAGAAGCTGGCTCTGGGGACGTGACAGGGAAGGAGCCTGAGCTGGTGTGGGAGATTGAAAGTGCTGGCTCATCTCATATGTCATTCGCTCCTCCGATTGTTTGGATGACGCTAATGAATCGTCTGCGCCTCGTGTCGACTTATCTTATCTCTTGTTCCTCCGATTGTTTGGGAACAACTGCATCTTTTTGTCCTTCAGCTGTGTCAACAAGGCCAGTGCTTGCTTTCCGGGCCGCTGAATAACAGTAAAAAATGTTGGCAGCTAATAACTTAACCCCTTCTCTATTTAGACAGAAAGTGTCTGCCTTGTAAAGATGTCTGCGCTCCCAAAAAATGCAGAAACCAGCTCGGTAATCTGCTGGTGTTGTGTCCTCCCTTTTATATGTTGTCCCATATCTTTGGGCTTTGGTCCCAGTAAATTCCAGGGAGAACTGCTGGATGATCCATTACCGTTTCCACAGTCCACATCCGTCCTCTTTGTTGAGCTAAGTGGCTGTCTATTAGCACACTTCTGCTCACCAATTTGAGACATCGATAGATTGGTTTCATTCCCCGACTGTCCATTTACATCCACATACACTTCAAGCCGCTGGATTTTCGTTTCCAGGATTGACATCCTCTGCAGCAGTCCATGATAGTCCTCAGTGGAAAAGGGGGGCATCTTGACTGCTGGTGTTGTTGCTAATAGCAGGCTTGTGCTAATTAGCAGGCCACACTCACGTAATGGTGAGAGGGTATCAGAAAATATTGGAATATGGCAACAGATGACTGCATCTAAAAAAAAAAAAAGTACAGTCCCACAGGTTTAAAAATACCCAGGAGTCGCTGCTTCTATTTATTTATTTTTTGAAAGAAAAACAAGCTTATCAACAATAAAAAATTTAAACAGAGGCGAAGCAAGCAGATCGAGCAAAAAAGCGTCTAATTAGACTACAGTTACTTCGTCAATCAAACAATAATTACTTTGGCATCATCAATGTCTCTCACCAAACAGTAATTTGTAGCTGGTGATTCAAACAAAGAGCAGTCCAAATGTGCATAAGCATTTAACCGAGACCTTTATTCCAATGAATAGAAGAAAGCGATTGGGTAGTGATTGTTTATTACACAATGCACAGTGACTGTGCAGTACCATAAAAGTGCAAAGAAATGCACGATTTCACTGTCGCCACACTATTTGTTATTGTTCTGAGTAAAAAGTGTATTTGATTATTATGTTTTTATTTAACCATTAAGAATACAGTTTTACTAGCGTGTTAAACGCGCAATGGATTGTGGGTTAATTATTCATACCGAGTGCGCGTTCATCAATCGGTCATGGAGGGTAAGGACTGACTCACTGAAGGACTGAACAATACTTAGCTTAAATAATATTTGCAAAGAAAAGTGAGAACTCTCAACTTCGTCTGTGAGCTGCTTGAACGCGCTGCACGGCTGATGTCACGTAGTAAGAAAAAAAGTTTTCTCGCTCTTTGCATCAAAATTACTGTGGTGGGAGCAATGGAGTGTGTGTGTGTGTGTGTGTGTATGTGTGTGCGTAAATGTGAAACACACACACAGTTGCTTTCATGGACCACAATCGGCAGTATACTGAGAATAGTGTGGTTGTTTACGTTTAGGAATTTACTGTATTGTGTCGGCATGTCAAGTCTGCACTAAGTTGCTGATTTAATGTGGCTTCAACTACACTAATATTTAAGTTATTGGTTCATGTTGAAAACATGATTCTGTCACTTGTGTGGCGTACATTACCAAGTAATGCGTACAGTTAAAATAATGGGACTAAAGGTTGATTTTGTTTGGAGGTAGCACCTTTTATTCATGTTATGTTCAGTGACAGTTTTGTTATTACAAACTGTATTAATTCCAGAGTATTTCATTTATTTATTTCATTCATCTTAAATGGCCAAACATTTGAAATATTTTATTAAGATGTATTAAGGGCTGTGTTTAAATTTCTATTTTGAATTTTGTCAGTCATTTGATTGTTCATTTTGTTGAAGGGGCAAAAAATAATCAATTAAAATTGGAATAAAAAAAAAATAATAGTGATAGCTCCCAACCGAAGGTTGTGGGTTTGAGCCCTAGCCCTTGTGACCATGTCGAAGTGTCCTCGAGCAAAATACCAAACACCAAGTTGCTCCTGATGCTGTGTCATCATTAGGTGAATTAGGAGACAGTTTTAAAGTCCTTTGAGTACCTTTAAGGTTGAAAAGTAAAAGTCCATTTACCATTTATTTTAAGGCCACATCGCCCAGGCCTGGTGTTATTGGGAATGTGTGAAAAGAGATGGGTGTTGGGGTTATCACACAAATTGGATTAGGAAATGGGTTTTTGGGTTTCACGTAGCTCTTATAAACAATGAACAATGGCAAAGAGAACTGTCAGTGCTTGCTTTGTCCCCAGTAAACCCAGAGTGCCAGAGGAGACAAATTTTGATAACGGGTCCGACTCGAAATGGTCGCGCCCCAAGAAAGGCAGGAAATTCTGTTTTTGGGATGAGTGGCTGCATATCACTGATACAGTGAAAATGAGAATAAATGTGAACATTTAATTTACAAGTCAATTTATAGTGTTGGCCCCTAAAACTGTAAGTTAGGGGCCACTGTGCTCCTAGTAACAAGTTAGTCTGGAGCCCTGGCCTAGAAGCGCCTATTATGTTCGCCAACTCGCTGCAGAGGTCCTCAAGTATTTTGGGATCAAAGTATGTGGTATATTTCTGTTTAAACTCATATCCTGCCAACCATTTCTGTACCGCATATCCCCATTTAGGACATGGGTGTGCTGGAGCCGATCCCAGTTGACTTCAGGTGAGAGGCGGGGTACACCTGGGACTGGTTGCGAGCCAATCATAGACTATTAATATAGGCAGTTATGAATATTATTAAGAGGGGCCTCAATTACTCATTACTTTTTAACTATTCGCAGCAGTGCTCAGCCCCTATCTCCACAAAAGGGTTTACTATAATACAGGAGTGTCAAACTCTTCTTTGCCGCAGGCCACATTGTAGTTATGGTTTCCTGGGCTGTTATGACTGAAACCATGTTTAATCGCCTCATCATAGTATGACATATACAAAACATATTGCTGGATAACTAGTTTTGGAATCACAAGTCAAGGATAGTTTGTCCAGCTATTGTTTCAAGTTGCTGTAAAAGGGATTTGCTAACAAAAAAAAGGCTTGCAATATCTCAACGCTAATAATTTTAAATTTTGCTACAGATTTGAGCAAGAATCATGGAAGTTGACACAAGTTTCTTTCACGGAATTCGCGGGCCACATGTGGCGGGCCAGATCTGGCCCCCGAGCCTAGAGTTTGACACCTGTGCTGTAATGTATTAACACAGTTTTGTCTCTCACTCCTCTCTTATAATTTATTTTTCTTGCTAGGTTGTGTTGCAGCTGTTTCTGATCAAGTGACCACTTTTCCGCAATCATCCGACTATTAGATGTGACCTCGAGGTTGATCAGGACAAGCCACCATGTCTTGAGTACAGAAGGGCCCTCTGGAGCCCTCTACCTTCACCCTGGACCACCTTCCCCCTCCCCTATCCATCACCTTAGCCCTTCTCCCAGCCCCACTCAACTCCATGATCTCCGTGGGCATGTGAGGAACAGGCTTCCTTGCCCTGGACCCCCACTGGCCCACCCCTCTGGTTCTCCTAGAGAGATGAGCCTGCCTAAGCACCATCAGTTTGGTAGTGGTAGTGGCAGGGTAATGGGCTCCGACAGGGATCTGCAATCCACTGCCTCCTCCATTTCCCTGTCCTCTGTGAAGAAGGCTCCCAAGAAAAGGCGCCTATCCCTGGCTTCTCTTTTTAGATGGCGAGGACGGGAGGCCAAATCAGTTCGCCGAAAGTCTCGAGAGCTGCAAAACCCTGGGCCAGGTGGGCTTACAGGAGTGGATGGTATTGCAAGCATTGACAGCATCCACTCCGAGATGTGTTATGATAAGACCTCTGCCTTTTTCACTGTGGCTGGGACCGGGGCTCCCTCTGCTGCTTTTGTTGCTGCCTCCACCTCATTTGCCTCGGGACCTTGTGTATCTGCTACCACCCCCTCTCCTTCCAGGCTGAGGAGTAGAGTGGGGATGGAGCTTTTGGAGTGCCCCCTGTGCCTTCTTCAACATTCTAAGGAGTGTTTCCCTGACATCATGACTTGTCATCACCGGTCTTGCATTGACTGTCTACGGCAGTACCTGCGCATTGAAATCTCAGAGTCACGTGTCAACATTAGCTGTCCTGAGTGCTCGGAGCGTTTCAACCCACATGACATCTGCATGATTCTTGGTGACCGGGGACTAATGGAGAAATATGAAGAGTTCATGCTCAGAAGGTGGTTGGTGGCTGACCCTGACTGTCGTTGGTGTCCGGCGCCCGATTGCGGGTAAGATTTATTTTTGGTCAGTTAAGTGACTTGACTTGGACCAAGTGATAGGGATAATTGTTATGCCTCTGTTATAATTAGGTTTTTGCAACCCCAATTCCAATGAAGTTGGGACGTTGTGTTAAACATAAATAAAAACAGAATACAATGATTTGCAAATCATGTTCAACCTATATTTAATTGAATACACTACAAAGACAAGACATTTAATGTTCAAACTGATAAACTTTATTGTTTTAGCAAAAAATCATTAACTTAGAAATTTATGGCTGCAACATGTTCCAAAAAAAGCTGGGACAGGGTCATGTTTACCACTGTGTTACATCACCTTTTCTTTTAACAACATTCAATAAACGTTTGGGGACTGAGGACACGAATTGTTGAACTTTGTAGGTGGAATTCTTTCCCATTCTTGCTTGGTGTACAGCTTCAGCTGTTCCAACAGTTCGGGGTCTCCGTTGTCGTATTTTAGGCTTCATAATGCGCCACACATTTTCAATGGGAGACAGGTCTGGACTGCAGGCAGGCCAGTCTAGTACCCGCACTCTTTTACTACAAAGCCACGCTGTTGTAACGTGCAGAATGTGGTTTGGCATTGTCTTGCTGAAATAAGCAGGGGCGTCCATGAAAAAGACGTTGCTTGGATGGCAGCATATGTTTCTCCAAAATCTGTATGTACCTTTCAGCATTAATGGTGCCTTCACAGTAAGTTACCCATGCCATTGACACTAACACAGCCCCATACCATAACAGATGCTGGCTTTTGAACTTTGTGTCCATAAGAGTCCGGATGGTTCTTTTCCTCTTTGGAACGTTTGGAACGTGTTGCAGCCATAAAATTCTAAGTTAATGATTATTTTCTAAAAACAATAAAGTTTATCAGTTTGACACTCGTTGACACACAATAAAAATTGACACTTTTATACTAAGTCCATGTTAGAGAGTCACTCTATGGAGGTCTAAATAGCCAAAATACAGGACCTTTAAAGGAGTCATACTATGTAATTTCTTCACAATTTAAAACAGTTTCAAGGTATCTTGATAGCATATTGTACAAGAATCAAGAATTATAGAAACTTTTACGCACCCAAGTGCAGAGCAGTTTACTAAAGGTTTGCTCATGCAAAAACTGGTGCAAACTTTATTAGTCACGCCAAACAGATGTGGAAACTGATTTACTAACTGGGCGCACTGAGGATTACAGCTGCCAACCAGGCAATATTGCCGCGCGTGTTCTGGCAGTAGTACATGCAAATAGATTAATTTAGCACCTGCAACATTATTTTATCTGAAACGCATTCCAGTGGATGAGTTTGCATCTTTAACCACCGTATCTGAAAAACAGGATGCAAACCATGCGGTTCCAGCATAGCACAGGCAAAATGGGTAGCAGGGCAGATCTTTTCACTAATGCAAACGTTTTTAAAATGCCAGAAACAAAAATTATCGAGACAATTAGTCTCATCAGCAATGCAATTTGGGAGCTTCTGAATGATGTAAGGGCTGATTAAAGCAATTCTCAAAAAGGATTCGTGCCATATAACCTATTAAAAAACTCCTTTTAACTGGATTTCCTTACATTTGGTTTATTTCCATGGCACGTTGGAAGACTGGTTTGAGCGTCTGCCTCTCAGTTCTGAGGACCGGGGTTCAATCCCTGGCCCCGCCTGTGTGGAGTTTCCATGTTCTCCCCGTGCCTGCGTGGGTTTTCTCTGGGCACTCCGGTTTCCTCCCACATCCCAAAAACATGCATGGTAGGTTAATTGACAACTCTAAATTGCCCGTAGGTGTGAATGTGAGTGCAAATGGTTGTTTGTTTATGTGTGCCCTGCGATTGGCTGGCAACCAGTTCAGGGCAACCAGCTATCATCAGGCAGATGATAGCTGGGATAGGCTCCAGCACGCCCGCGACGCTATTTAGGAGAAGCGGCTCAGAAAATGGATGGATGGATTATTTATCTTCACAGCAACTAATCGGTGCTGGCCTCTCCCAGAGCAGCTTTTTTGGGTATGCTGGCCCAAGTTTTAAATGCTATCTTACACAACATGTGCACATGCATTTAATTGCCACCCTTGGGACAAGTTAATTCAAACAAAATATGGCTTTTATGCGGTTGCTGGCTTCCTCAAAATTATTGGCGCGATAGATTTCTCTTCTGTAACTCACTGTCTACCTTTTCCACAAACATTTCCAATTACATTATTTCAAACTTTATTTTGCACTTCCGTTGCTCTCCCAAATTTTCCATGGTGAAAACCATTAGAGCTCCGTAAAGTGTGAAACCATTTTTAAATACTGCGGTTTCCAAACACTTTTTCGCCTGTTGCCAACAGCGCGCTCAATCTAGAGTGCAAAACCAATGCATCCAGATTTTTCAGTGAATACCTGGGTGAAAGTCCTTTGAAGTCCATGGTTGCCTGGTATTACTGGTTTCCTCACTAGAGATGCTTGGGCAGAGCTACCTTCTGTTGCTTCTTGTTTGTGGGTCTTACTGCTTTCGCTTTTGTCTTACGTCACTGAAAAGTGTGCTCTATTGCATTTGAAATTTGGCCAATGATTTCACCATTAACGAATACTGTATAACATTTTTTTTTTGCCTTAGGTCCACAATCACACTGTGACAATCTATCAAACACATTTCAATAGCAATACAAATTACAGCCTGCAAAATAATTGAATGGCAAAGACTAAGCATTATAATTCTCATGAGGGAGGGATTCCTTACATTGTTTATGTGGTTTGTATTTGTTTTACACTGCATTTGTACATGCATGTTCATGCAGCATATGGCGCCGGTCTTAAAAGGGTTTCATGCTCCTCCAAGTCAAGTATTTTTCCATTAGTGACCTTCCATATCCCCGCAGCCTGTGTTTGCATTGCCTCTTAATATTTTTTCTTCCATCATGTCATTGTGAAATATTCACACAGTACACACACGAAAAAAATAGCCAGCCACTGTGACCACCTTGCTATATAATCTTTTTCAATGTCTATAAATTCAGTCATGTCACAAATGTGTTCTGTTTGTTTTCTGCTAGGTATGCAGTTATTGCCTTTGGTTGTGCGAGCTGCCCCAAAATCACTTGTGGGAGGGAGAGTTGTGGTACCGAGTTCTGTTATCTTTGTAAGCAGCTGTGGCACCCCAACCAAACCTGTGATGCAGCACGACAGCAGAGAGCCCAAAGCCTTCGCCTGAGGACAGTTCGCTCATCATCCCTCAGCTCCAGCCAAGAGAGTGGAGTGACAGGTCGACTGAACATGCACAAACACGAAAACATACAAAATAATTACTAGCTGAATGGCATCATATTACTACAATAATGTCAGTGTCCCAAACCTAAACCTAGTTTCTTGCACAATTGTCATACAGTGGGAGGTGTGAACCCTCTGGAATGTCTTAAATTTCTGCATAAATTGTTCATAAAATGTGGTCTAATCATCTAAATCACACAACTAAAGAGTCTGTTTAAACTAATACCACACAAACCATTATATGTTTTCATATTTTTATTGAAAATAACAAACATTAAACAGGATACGGAGGAAAAAGTACATTTAAGTGAACCCCTAGGTTACAGATTCTCGTAGAGCTAATCAGTCACATGCGAGCCAACCTGGAGTCCAATGAATGAGTCAAGACTGGCGGTGTGACTTTAAGCTGTTCTGGCCACTAGAAAACACACACCAGTTTAGAATTGTCTCTTGTCAAAAAGCATTTCCGGATCTGTACATGTCTCACTCAACAGAGCTCTCAGAAGACCTACGATTAAGACTTTTTGACTTGTATAAAGCTTGAAAAGGTGACTAAAGTATCTCTAAAAGTCTTGGTGTTCATCAGTCCACAGACACATTGTCTATAAGTGGATAAGGTTCAGTACTGTTACTTCTCTTCTAAGGAGTGGCCATCTGACAAAGATGACTGCAAGCACAGCACAGAATGCTAAATGAGGTAAAAAGGAACCCTAGAGTATCCGCTGAAGACTTAAAGAAATCACTGGCACATGCTGTCTAAAAAAAAAACCATTGCTGTAAATTTGAAGTATACGAAAGAGCACTTGGATGTTGCACAGCACAACTGGCAAAATATTCTGTGGACTGATGAAACCAAAGTTGAATTGTTTGTGAGGAACACACAATCCCATGTGTGGAGGAAAAATTACGCAGCACACAAACATCAAAACCTTACCCCAACTGCGAAGCATGGTGCAGGGAGCATCAAGGTATGGGTGTACTTTGCTTCCTCAGGGCTTGGAGAATTGAAGCCTATCTCCAATGGAAAAATAAATTCACATCATCATCAAGAAATTTTGCAGAAGAATTGAGGCTATCTGTCCAGCAGTTGAAGCTCAAAAGAGAATAGATGTTGCAACAGGACAATGATCTAAAACACAGAAGCAAATCTACAGCAGAATGGTTTCAGAAGAAGAAAATACGTATTCTGGAGTGGCCCAGTAAAGGTCCTGACCTCAACGCGATTAAGATGACGAGCTTCTCCCCCGATCTCTAAGGGAGTGCCCGGACACCTTGCAGAGGAAACTAATTTCGGCTGCTTGTAGCCGCGATCTTGTTCTTTCGGTCATGACCCACAGCTCATGACCATAGACGAGGGTAGGAACGTAGATGAACCGGTAGATAGAGCGCTTTGCCTTTTGGCTTTGCTCTTTCTTCACCACGACAGACCGATACAGAGTCTGCATTACTGCAGACGCTGCACCGATCCACCCGTTGATCTCGCGCCATTCTTCACTCACTTGTGAACAAGACCCCCAAATACGCCTCCACTTGGGACAGGATCTCTTACGCGACCCGGAGAGGGCATTACACCCTTTCTAGGACCATAGCCTCAGATTTGAAGGTGCTGATTTTCATCCCAACCGCTTCACACTCTCCTGCAAACCGCTCCAGTGAGAGTTGAAGGTCATGACTTGATGAAGCCATCAGAACCACATAATATGCAAAAAGCAGAAACGCAATGCTGAGGCCACCAAACCGGACCCCCTCACCAACTCAAGTGCACCTAGAAATTCTGACCATAAAGGTAATGAACAGAATCGATGACAAAGGGCAGCCTTGGCGGAGTTCAACCTTCACTGGAAACGTATTCGACTTATTGCTAGCGGTGCAGCCCAATCACTGATACCGGTCATACAGGGACCAAACAGACCTTATTCGGGGGTCCGGTAGCCCATATTCATGGAGCACCCTTCCACAGTACTCCCAGAGGGGCACGGTCGAACGACTTCTCCAAGTCCACACTCCCATGCCCCCTCGAGGACATTTCTGAGGGTGCAGAGCTGGTCCACTCTTCCACGGCCAGGACGAAAACCACGCTGCTCCTCCTGAATCTGAGCTCCATCCCCACTATACACAGTGTTAGTGGTGCACTACTCCCCCCTCCCGAGACGCCAGATGGCGGACGTAGAATTTCCTCGACGGTGTCTGGAAGTACTTCTCCATGACCTCACTGAACTCCTCCCAGGCCCGGGTTTTTGCCTTAGCACACCACAAAAGCCATAATCCGCTTGGCTAGCCGGTACCCATCAGCTGCCTCCAGAGTCTTACAGGCCAAAAAGGCCCAATAGGACTCCTCCTTAATCTTGACGGCATCCATTACCGCTGGTGTCGACCATTGCAGGATTGCCGCCACGGCAGGCACTGACCACCTTACGGGCACAGCTTTGGTCTGCGGCCTCAACGGTGGAGGCACGGAACATGGTTCACTCAGACTCAATGTCCCCCTCCTCCCCCGGGACGTGGGTGAAGTTTTGCCGGAGGTGGGAGTTGAAACTCCTGACGGGAGTCCCCCAGACATTCCCAGCAGTCCCACACAATGGGTTCGGATCTGCCAAGTTGGACCGGCATCTTCCCCACCATCGGAGCCAACACACTACGAGGTGGTGATCAGGTGGCAGCTTCGCCCCTCTTCACCCGAGTGTCCAAAACATGCGACCACAATTCCAATGACACTACCACAAAGCCAATCATCGAACTGCAGCCTAGGGTGTCCTGGTGCAAACTGCACATATGGACCCCTTGGTGTTTGTTATGGACAATCCATGACATGCACAGAAGTCCATTAACAGAACACTTCTCGGGTGCTGATCAGAGGGGAGCGGGAAGGGGCGTTCTTTCCAATCACGCCTTTCCAGGTCTCACTGTCATTGCTCACGTGAGAGGTGAAGTCCGCCAGAAGAGCGAGGTAGTCCCCAGCACCACCTCCAAGGCCTCCAAGAAGGGTGAGTACTCTGAGCTGCTGTTTGGTGCATGGGCGCAGACAACAGTCAGGACCCGGCTACCCTCTCGTCCACCGGGGTGAACCCGAATGTACCCGGGGGGCAATAAGTATACCCATACCTGCTCTGCGCCTCTCACCATGGGCAACTCCAATGTGGAAAAGAGTCCAACCCCTCTCAGGAGGACTGGTACCAGAGCCCACGCCGTGTGTGGAGGTGACCCTGACTATATCCAGTCTGAATTTCTCGACCTCGGACACCAGCTCAGGCTCTCCCTGTCAGAGAGGTGATGTTCCACGTCCCTAGAGCCAGTTTCTGTAGGCATGGATCAGACCACCAAGGTCTCAGACTTAGGCCGCCGACCAGCTCACATTCCAACCGACCCCCTTGGCCTCTCCCACAGGTGGTGAGCCATTGGGAAGGGGGACCCACGTTGTCTTTTTGGGCTGTGCCCGGCCGGGCCCCATGGGTGCAGGCCCAGCTACCAGGCGCTCGCCATAATGCCCCACATCCGGGCCTGGCTCCGCAGGGGGGCCCCGGTGACCCGCGTCTGGGCGAGGGAAAACTAGGTCTAATATTTGTATTCATCATAAGGGGTCTTTGAGCGTGCTTTGTCTGGTCCTTCACCAAGAACCTCTTTGCCAAGGGTGACACTGTCAGGGCCATAAAGCCCCAGACAACTTAGCTCCTAGGATCATTGGGACACACAATTCCCTCCACCATGATAAGGTGACTGCTCCAGGAGGGATGCAACAGTTTTGTGAATAGGAATTGTCATAAATTCATCCTGATTGTTGTGCATATCTGATCTGCAACTACAGGAAACCTCCCACTGTACACTGTAACTCTAAAGGTCGGCCTCCATCCGTTCTGGGATGCTGGTCGACTCTTGGGAGATTTGCTTGCAAGACATAAAACATTTTCAGGTTTTGACTTTTAAGACATTTTCCTAGAAATGTTTGGTACATTGGTGGCACGGTGGACGACTGGTTAGAGCGTCGGCCTCACAGTTCTGAGGACCCGGGTTAAATCCCCGGCCCCGCCTGTGTGGAGTTTGCATGTTCTCCCCGTGCCTGCGTGGGTTTTCTCCGGGCACTCCAGTTTCCTCCCACATCCCAAAAACATGCATTAATTGGAGACTCTAAATTGCCCGTAGGTGTGACTGTGAGTGCGAATGGTTGTTTGTTTGTATGTGCCCTGCGATTGGCTGGCAACCAGTTCAGGGTGTACCCCGCCTCCTGCCCGATGACAGCTGGGATAGGCTCCAGCATGCCCGCGACCCTAGTGAGGAGAAGCGGCTCAGAAAATGGATGGATGGATGGATGTTTGGTCCATTTTCAAAGTGTACGGTATAACCTCAAGGGAATTGAGATGTTTATGTTCCACTGAAGTAAACCTGGCTGACTGGTTAGAGCGTCTGCCTCACAGTTCTGAGGACCGGGGTTCAATCCCTGGCCCCGCCTGTGTGGAGTTCGCATGTTCTCCCCGTGCCGGCGTGGGTTTTCTCCGGGCACTCCAGTTTCCTCCCACATCCCAAAAACATGCATTAATTGGAGACTCTAAATTGCCCGTAGGTGTGACTGTGAGTGCGAATGGTTGTTTGTTTGTATGTGCCCTGCGATTGGCTGGCAACCAGTTCAGGGTGTACCCCGCCTCCTGCCCGATGACAGCTGGGATAGGCTCCAGCACGCCCGCGACCCTAGTGAGGAGAAGCGGCTCAGAAAATGGATGGATGGATGGATGGATGTTTGGTCCATTTTCAAAGTGTACGGTATAACCTCAAGGGAATTGAGATGTTTATGTTCCACTGAAGTAAACCTGGCTGACTGGTTAGAGCGTCTGCCTCACAGTTCTGAGGACCGGGGTTCAATCCCTGGCCCCGCCTGTGTGGAGTTCGCATGTTCTCCCCGTGCTTGCGTGGGTTTTCTCCGGGCACTCCGGTTCCCTCCCACATCCCCAAAAAATGCATGGTAGGTTAATTGACAACGCTAAATTGCCCGTAGGTGTGACTGTGAGTGTGAATGGTTGTTTGTTTGTATGTGGCCTGTGATTGACTGGCAACCAGTTCCGGGTGTACCTCGCCTCCTGCTCGATGATTGCTGGGATAGGCTCCAGCACGACCGCGACCCTAGTGAGGAGAAGCTGGTTGCCAGCCAATCGCAGGGCACATAGGAACAAACAACCATTCGCACTCACAGTCATGCCTACGGGCAATTTAGAGTCTCCAATTCATGCATGTTTTTGGGATGTGGGAGGAAACCGGAGTACCCGGAGAAAACCCACGCAGGCACGGGGAGAACATGCAAACTCCACACAGGCGGGGCCGGGGATTGAACCCGGGTCCTCAGAACTGTGAGGCTGACGCTCTAACCAGTCGTCCACCGTGCCGCCTGATCTTCTGTCATTGCCGCCTGATCTTCTGTCATTGGACAAAAATGTTCTGATCGTTTTAATTTTCTCGTTCTGTCCTGCCCACAGCTGATGACATCAAGCCATGCCCACGCTGTGCTGCTTATATCATCAAAATGAATGATGGCAGCTGTAACCACATGACCTGTGCTGTCTGCGGCTGTGAGTTCTGCTGGCTTTGTATGAAAGAGATCTCAGACTTGCATTACTTGAGGTTAGTAACTGCTTGCTAAAGACCAAAGACAAGTTTTTATTAATGAAAAAGGTAGAGCTGTGTAATATTATGATATATATCGTAGTGCGATATAAAAAGTCGACCATGCAATACACTGTAACCTGTTGTGTTTACACAGTAGTTATTTTGATGTGTGGGGTATTGGGTTAGCTCTGTTGCTACAATAATTGTAGCATCTGAGATGGTAGCACAATAGTCACCTTTCTATTAGGTCATCTTTGTCCCACGCTTGACTAATCAAGTTACGCTCAATCTAACTGTTACACGATTGTAATTAGTTGAAATATGCATGTGTTGATTAGTTATGTCTGGAGAGTTATGTGCCGATATTACGTGCTAAAGAGTGGACTGGTATGTTATGCTGGTAATGTGTGAGCTGAGTTCTATAAATGAAATATATAAATACCAATACACCAATAGATGGAGAGTGATTTTAGATGCCATACACCAAGGATGCTATGCTAACATTTTATAAACAATGACTGAAGATTGTAACTGTAGTATTGCTATTGCTTTGCAGTAGCATTTTTTACATCACCTGGAAATACTTGTTTATGGCACTTCCAGAGGAGCATGGATGTAAACAGCATGTGGGGAGCTTAGTAGAGAACAAAGTGGATTGCAGTTCAAAGATTTGTTCCGAAAAGAGGGAACAGTAATACCATGGTTTGGTTTTAAAACATTGGTACAGTATTCTTCCAAAACATGTCATCAACAAGTCGTTACTCATATCTTTTCTACCAGTTCAGACACAAAATGAAGACTTGTACAGATACAGCGCAAACTTACAACAAAGCGCTACCATTACATCAAAAGCGCAAAGTGATGAAAAGGGAAAAAAAAAACAGTACATGGCACAGTACTTTAACAGAACATAATTACGTCACATTGTGTCAAGCTGGCAAGAGTTGACCATCTTGTCTTCCTACTGTATCTCTCAATTTGTGAAACGTTAACCAAAACGTAAAAAAAAGCAACACTGTTATTAGTTATTTCAAGAGGTTGCACTGCACGTCAAAACAAGTTGGAAAAACATTCCAAAAGCTAATCCCTTGAACCTGTTTATTATGCTGATTAAATGGTAGGCATATTTGTTTTACTTGAAGCACTTTATTGCAGTCCTTTAAAGCTGGTTGTACGACTAGATATTTTGAGAACTAATTTCTCGTGTATAATGCACATTTTTTTCCCCAAAAATATCTTCTTTATTTTAACCTGTCCTGTTCAGCTGCATGGCTATGGAGAATGGTGGATCTGTATGCCTTGTGTGCCGGGACAGTTTTACTTTGCAACAGGGGAGTTTGAAATACTCCCTTGATTTATTTTAATGTTTTTTTATTATTCTGATGTTTATTGAAATTGCAGCCGGACAGAAAAGGCTTTTAGGGGACAGACAGAAAGGACAAGGGGAATATGGGTGCGAACCACAGCAGAACAATAAAAACAGTTTAGATATTTGACCACAAGTAATGTTACAACAGTCAAATCACGTTCTTATGTTTGGATGGTGGGGGGGGGGGGGGGGCACACCCGGTGAGGACATGCAACAACTAACCAATAGGACAAGACGAGAGAGGACAGAAAAGGACAGGACAGGATATGGGAAATGAGCAAGGCAGTGGTACTGATGAGTGATGCGCTGATGACTCTTCCCGTTAAGGTTGGAACCACATAAAGCCTGTTTTCAGGGCAATCTTCAGGGCTAGGAGTGTTTTTCAGAGCCCCTTTAACCGCAGTTTCAATGTCCCAAACAAAAGCGGAAATGAAACATGACTTGGGCAAAATATTCTTAGGGTCAGACAAAGAATTCTCTTCGGAGAAAATACGTGACAAAGCATCTGGCTTACCATTTTTAGAACCAGGTTGGTAGGATAACTTGAAATTAAATCTAGTGAAGAACAGAGCCCATCTAGCCTGCCTCACATTTAATCTTTTAGCAGTTTTAATATACTCAAGGTTCTTGTGATCTGTCCATACTAAAAACGGAGTCTGTGTCCCCTCTAGCCAGTGCCTCCACTCCATCAAAGCCACCTTGACTGCCAGCAGTTCACGGTCACCAATGTCATAATTTTTTTCAGCTGGGGTCAGTTTTTTGGAGAGAAAAGCACAAGGATGTAATTTATCATCCTTGAGAGATTTCTGGGAGAGCACTGCTCCTATTCCAGCATCAGACGCATCGACTTCTACCACAAACTGCTGTTTGAGATCTGGCAAAGTAAGGATGGGAGCGGAGGTAAAGCTCAATTTAAGTTTTTGAAAAGCTGCCTGACAAAGCGGTTCCATACAAAAGGTTTGTGTGGCGAGGTAAGATCATGCAAAGGAGAGGCTATAGAACAAACATTTCTGATGAATTTTCTGTAGAAGTTTGCGAACCCTAAGAACCTTTGTACATCTTTGCGTGACGTGGGAGTAGGCCAATTAATAACTGCATCGACTTTGCAAGGGTCCATTTTGACTTCACCTTGAGCCAGGACGAAACCCAGAAAAGAAACCGACGCCTTGTGGAACTCGCATTTCTTAGCCTTGACATATAGTTGATTCTGCAGTAACTGCTGCAAAACAGAGCGGACATGAATAATGTGAGTCTCCTCATCCGGGGAGAATATCAATATGTCGTCCAAATAGACAAAAACATAAACATTCAACATGTCACGCAGGACATCATTGACAAGGTTTTGGAAAACAGCTGGAGCGTTAGTAAGCCCAAAAGGCATTACCAAATACTCATAATGTCCCGTTGGTGTGTTGAATGCTGTTTTCCATTCATCCCTCTCCCTTATCCTGACTAGATGATATGCATTTCTTAAGTCCAGTTTGGTGAAAATCTTGGCTCCCTCCAGGAACTCAAAGGCGATGGAGATGAGAGGAAGAGGGTACCTGTTTTTTACAGTGATCTTGTTGAGACCCCGGTAATCGATACAGGGTCGCAGGGTCTTGTCTTTCTTGTCCACAAAGAAAAATCCTGCTCCCGCAGGGGATGAAGATGGGCGAATGATCCCGGCTGCCAGTGATTCTTCCACGTACTCCTTCATGGCCTTGTGTTCTGGCCCTGAAAGAGAGAACAACCTCCCTCGTGGGGGGGTGGTTCCAGGCAGCAAGTCAACAGAACAGTCATAAGGTCTGTGGGGTAACAGGTGGGCACTTGAGATAAATCAGGATCCCCAGATGGGGTCTGTGGATTGTCCTTAGAACCATGACCCTGAACATCACATGGCGGCTTGAAACAGTTCCGGGCGCAATTGCTTCCCCATGACATAACCTGCCCAGAGGACCAGTCAATGTGGAGGTTATGTAATTTCAACCATGGGTTCCCTAAGATAAGGTCATGATTCATGGCGTCAAAAACATGAAAACTAATGTCAATGTGAGTGTTTGGGTGCGGTGAGTGATCTTGCCCATAAAACTGCCGTCTGCAGCATAGGTGTTGCGGTGGCGTTTTATTTGAAAGGTTCTAAGGTGCATACGTCTAACGAGGAGAGAGTTAAGTAAGTTAGCGTCAGAACCAGAGTCAATTAATACAGGTGTATGAATCTCTTGATCAGGAGAGCATAGTGTCACTTTAGGAAGAACCCGTGTAGGGTCTTCCTTAATGAAATTCAGACTCACCTCTCCCGTGCCCTTGCTACCGGCACCGGCAACTTTGACGTGACAGTTGCTCACGGAATGACCCAACTGACCGCAGTAGAAGCATCGCCCTTCCCTCAGCCGGCGTTGACGTTCCTCAGGGGAGAGACGGAACCTGCCCGGTTGCATGGGTTCATCTGTGGGGACGCTAGTCAGTGGGTTGAGACCGGAACCAGGGGATCTGCCGTGGTTTGGCTGGTCACCGAGGCTCGTCCTCCAAGTGCGCGGTGACGCAGCCCTCCGCCGATCTCCATCCAGCTCGCGATCCAAAAGCCTCTTGTCGATTTTTACGGCGAGAGCGATGAGAGTGTCCAAGTCGGTCGGCAGGTCTAGCGGGACTAAATGATCCTTGACGGCGGGGGATAGTCCTTGAAAAAAGGCATCGAGTAGCGCCCGATTATTCCAATGACTCTCAGCTGCTAGAATGCGAAACCCTGCGCTTGCCTTGTTGTAAGGTGACAAGGGAGCGAGCTGCCTCACGATCTGGAGTGGAAAATAGAAAAATTTGCTCCATAGTCTTTACGAAAAAAGCCCATGAATGACACGCGGTGGAATTGCGGCTCCATTCAGCAGTAGCACACACACACATGACAGTATGTCGTCATGTTACGGGTTGTGCCGAGTCTTCGAGGCGTGTGTCGAGTAATTAAGGGGGCGTGTCCGCGAAGCGTGTATCAAGGCTTGGTTCATTTGGGGCAGGGGCCGGAAATGATGACGTCCGAAGCTTCGCTGCCTGGCAGCACCACGTGACTGGTTCAGAAAGTGGTTCAGAATTTGCCGCGGTGTGACACTTTTAAACAGCAATATAGACCCTGTCAAGCAGCTTCATGAAAATGTGGGTTTTTGCCATTCTCCAAAGTTTACAAACAAATTACGCGAGCTGCCATACTGGTACATCTCAATAAATTATATTATATATTAATATATATATTGTCAAAAGCTTAATTTAGTTAAGTAGTTCAATATAAAAAAAAATAAATAAAAAAAAAAGTGAAACTCAGAGATACACCACACATACTGAAATAGTTAATGATTTTTTTTATTCATGTATAATTTAGATTGTAGTTTACAGCAAATGACAACTCCAAATTCACCATCTCTAGAAACTAGAACATAATGTAAACTATTATGAAACAATGGAATTTATATTTTCTTAGAATTTAGGCAGGAATTTGACCTGAAAAGTATTTGTGTTTGACGACTCCATTTGTATGAGTACTGAAATCAATTGAGTTTTCTACCATATTCAAATGTTTTTAGATGTGCCGGTATATGGTTACTATCATTTTAGAAACAGTTACGCACATATAATACGTTCAAACAATATTTTATTATTTCATGTTGACACAGTATTTGGTCAAACACTTTTTTTTGTCATTCATCGTCATTTCCAAGTGCCACAACAACCACCATATTGCAATGCATAACACACTATGTGGCCTAAGATACAGTTGCGTGTGATTATACACTTGGCCAGCAGGTGGTGTCGTGTGCACACGACGCATCAAGAAATGGACCTTTACTCGAACCAATGGCCGAAGCATTACGATGCTTCATGAAGCTTCATCTCGCCATCACTACTGGAAATTATTTACTCCTGAATGTTTAATACTGTAGCTGTGGTGCACTCTGAGTTCAGTTTTGATACTACGGCTTTAAGGTGGGAGGCTTACCCCTCCCACGTGAGCGTTGACACGAGCTGACTTGTCAGAATCAGAATCATCTTTATTTGCCAAGTATGTCCAAAACACACAAGGAATTTGTCTCCGGTAGTTGGAGCCGCTCTAGTACAACAGACAGTCAATTTACAGAACACTTTGGAGACATAAAGACATTGACAAAAAACAATTGTGCAAAAAGATGCAGAGTCCTCTAGCACTTAGAGCAGTTCGAATGACTAATATTGGAATAGTCCGGTGCAAAGGGCGCTGAGACTTCAAGGACTGTATGCGGTTTAAAGTGACGAGTAGTGCGATAATCTGGGACAATGTTGGTTGTGCAAATGTTACAGATACTCCTCAATCAGTGTGCAAATGGAGCAGATGCTACTCTGGCATGAGTGGCCAGTATATGCAAATAGTGCAGCATGGCGAGACAACTACAGTGAGTGCACAAGTAATACATAATTGGCCCCACAGAAATGTGACAACAAACTCAAGTCAAAAAAATGCCAGCTTGTTGTAATGGAATTATAGGTTAGGTGTTTAAGAAGTTGATCGCAAGAGGGAAGAAGCTGTTGGAATGTCTACTAGTTCTAGTTTGCATTGATCGGTAGCGCCTACCTGAGGGAAGGAGCTGGAAGAGCTGGTGACCGGGGTGCGGAGGGTCCGAGAGGATTTTGCACGCCCTTGGCTTAGTTCTGGCAGCGTGCAAGTCCTCAATGGTGGGTAGGGGGGTACCGACAATCCAGCAGTTTTGATTGTCCGTTGCAGTCGGAGTTTGTCCTTTTTTGTAACAGCACCAAACCAGACTGTGATGGAAGAACACAGGATTGATTCGATGACCGCTGTGTAGAACTGTCTCAGCAGCTCCGGTGGCAGGCCGTGCTTTCTCAGAAGCCGCAGGAAGTACATCCTCTGCTGGGCCTTTTTGAGGACGGAGTTGATGTTAGTCGCCCACTTCAGGTCCTGAGAGATTGTAATTCCCAGGAACTTGAAGGTCTCGACGGTTGACACAAGGCAGCTGGACAACGTGAGGGGCAGCTGTGGCGAAGGATGCCTCCTGAAGTCCACGATCATCTCTACAGTCTTGAGCGTGTTCAGCTCCAGGTTGTGTCGGCCGCACCACAGCTCCAGCCGCTCCGCTTCCTGTCGATATGCAGACTCGTCACCGTCCTTGATGAGGCAGATGACAGTGGTGTCATCTGCAAACTTCAGGAGTTTGACGGTCGGGTTCGCTGAGGTGCAGTCGTTCGTGTAGAGAGAGAAGAGCAGCGGAGAGAGGACACAACCTTGGGGCGCCCCAGTGCTGATGCTGCGTGTGGATGAGGTGGCCTCCCCCAGCCTGACCTGCTGTGTCCTGCCCGTCAGAAAACTGTAAATCCACTGGCAGATGGCAGGTGAGACGCTGAGCTGGAGAAGCTTGGATGAAAGGAGTTCACGGATGATGGTGTTGAACGCTGAGCTTAAGTCCACGAACAGGATCCTCGCGTAGGTCCCTGCACTGTCGAGGTGTTCTAGGATGAAGTGCAGTCCCATGTTGACTGCATCATCTGCAGACCTGTTCGCTTGGTAGGCAAACTGCAGGGGGTCCAGCAGGGGACCTGTGACACTCATGAGGTGGTCCAGCACGAGACGTTCAAAGGACTTCATGACCACAGATGTCAAAGCGACAGGCCTGTAGTCATTCAGACCCGAGCTTGCAGGTTTCTTGGGGACTGGAATGATGGTGGAGCGTTTGAAACAGGATGGAACTTCGCACATTTCCAGAAATCTATTGAAGATCTGAGTGAAGACTGGAGCGAGCTGGTCCGCGCAGACTTTGAGGCAGGATGGGGACACATGGTCCGGGCCTGCCACTTTGTTAATCTTCTGTTGTTTGAAGATGCGTCTCACATCCTGTTCATGGATGGTTAACGCAGAAGTCAGAGGTGTGATTGTGGTCGCGGGTGCGGCCAGGTGGGTGTGTGGTGTGAAACTGTCCTTTTCAAATCTGCAGTAGAAGGTATTCAAGTCGTTGGCTAGTGTGCTATTGTTCTCAGCTTGGGGGGATCGTCGCTTGTAATTAGTCAGCGATTGGAATGCATGGCAGACTGATTTAGAGTCGTTTTCGCTAAACTGTTTTTCCAATTTTGCTGCATGGTTCCTCTTTGTACGCTGTAATGAAAACTAGATTCCGTTCTGGTTCCAGAATAATAAGAATAATTTAAAAAGTTAACACGCAACAACAAGATGCAGAAGAGGGGATAAACACACACAAGGTCTATTAATGTTCACATTATTAACTATCTAGGGACCAACTGACATAAACATAAGTAACAACTATTTACAACAACGCGAGGCATCCTGGGAAATACGCCGAGGCTGCTTGGTCACGTCATCATTAAAACATGGCGGCTTGCTATCAGCGTATTTAACAGCAGTGTCATCGTATATAGTTGTTAAAATGCTGTTTTATGTCAGTTTGTCCCCTAATCCGCTAAATTGTTAATAATGTGAATGTTGTTAGATCTTATGTGTGTTTATCCCCCCTCTGCATCTAGTTGTTGAGTGTTTACTATTTTTTATTACTATTCTGGAACCAGAAGTGTATTTATCACCCTGACAGATGACCTAACGAGCATAGATCATTCTTCACTTGAGACTATGTGAGTGCTGAGATGCATGTATCATGGAAACAATGAGTGACAATGATACAAACAATGATACTGTTTGTACAATATTTTTGTGTTATCCATTGCTCTTGCTCTCTCTCAATACATTGTGTTTAGGCCTGCCACAATAGCAAATTTTTTAGAACAATTTATTTTCCCTAAAACTTTGAAGATAAATGATAGTATCATTGTTTTTTTTTGTTTTTTTTAATGCCACTACTATAATCATATTAGAGCATAACAAAGAATTGTACACGTCATACAAATACAGTTGTTTGCATCTACGAAGCCAAAGTCGTTCCGCCAGTGGCTTGCTGCGTTGCGAGTGGAGCGACGGGTGTTGCCACAACAATGAAAATGTAAACAAACCGGAAAAAAAAGTATCTTGTCCATTGTATTTATGAAACAATAACACACCCTACTCTTCTTCTGATTGCCGAGACAGGACTCTTACTTTTAGTGGATAATGATTTGCTGAAGCACTTCAGCAACACACACAAGGCTCAAATTTGTTTTTCTTCTTTGAAGAGCAGTTTTGCAAATCATTTATATATTAGTATATATAAAAAGGTATGGGTGTGCATAGTACATAGAAGACCTTGATTTCTGGCATCAACTTTCGGGGTGCGCATTTTATTCGAGAGCATATTATACACAAGAAATTGCGCTAGTATTTGTGGACTGGATATTTGTCTTATTTTGACTTTTTTCAATTTTTCTAAATAAAATATCCATCTATCCAGTTTCCGTACCACTTATCCTCACTCGGGTTGCGGGCATGCTGGGGCCTATCTCAGCTGAGTCTGGGCGAGAGGGCACACATAGACAAACAATCATTCACACTCGCATTCACACCTATGGGCAATTTAGAGTCTTCAATTAACCTGCAGAAAACCCACACAGGCACGGGGAGAACATGCAAACTCTGCACAGACAAGGCCGGATTTGAACCTGGGTTCTCAGAACTGTGAGGCAGATGTCGCTCGCCGTGCCGCCGATATAAAATGTGTGTTCTAAAATAAATGGGGGTGCGAGTGGAATTGTTACCCTTTTTCCTTGGTGTCTTTTGGTTCTTTAGAAAAGCTTTGCGACAAAGACACCCAATGGGGGTGGCCATCAGGTTGGCTGAGTTTCAGTCTAGCGTGGCCGCAGCCACCCCAGGCCACCCTCTGGCTCCCCCCGTGGGTGCGTACACTTCAGTAACTACATTATCTCTGTTTATTTTGACTTCCCCTTTCTAAAAGATGTTTTTTTTTCGAATTGACTTTCATATATTGTTGGCCACATTCGGTGTAAAAGTTCATTTTACAACTCTACTTTAGGATAACGACGGCTGTTTCTAGTATTTGACCTTCTCAAATGAAGAACCAAAAGAAATGCATTTTCAGTTTGATAAAATATAAGTAAAATGTCACAATTTCATCAAAATTAAAGAAAGGGATACCATTTTTTGGTACATGTTGAATTTCCAAGTACTGTTTTTACACTAAATAATAGCTAAGACCCATCTGTTTCTTAATGACAGGGAAAGAGTAAACTTTTTTCCCCCTCCCTATCTACCGTTTTCCCAGTCCGTCAGGCTGTACCTTTTGGGGGAAGAAGCCATGGAGCAGAAAGAAGAAGATTCTTTGGCAATTGGGAACACTTGTTGGTGCCCCTCTTGGCATTGCACTGATCGCTGGCATAGCTATCCCTGCAATGGTTATTGGCATCCCTGTATATGTGGGAAGAAAGGTGAGATTGTAAACACTCATATTAACTAATTATGAATACGTTAAAATTTCCCTGTTAATTTGCCTCTACAGCACAGGTGTCAAACTCAAGGCCCGGAGGCCAGACTTGGCCCGCCACATACAGTAACTTTATGTGGCTGCTAAAGCAAATCAAGTGCATTTACTGCTGTTTCTTGCAAAAATCTGGACTAAAATTGCAAATTGACTTCACTTTTAATAATGTTGAAATATTGCAAGTGTTAACCCCTTTTTTTTTTTTTTTTTTTAAATCAATTGAACAATAGCTGAACACACAATTGTCTTTTACTTCTTATTTCAAAATTTGCTATCCATCAGTGTTACACCGCTATATCACGGTTTCATCGTTTGTGCCATCCCCCCCACGCTATAGCGCAGATTTGTGTGTGAAACGTGTTTCTGTGTTTGTCGTCCAAGTCCTTGCTATATAGTGGAATGCTGTGATTGTTTTTATGGGTTTTTACTACAGCTCAGACTCAGTCTAAATCCCCAATTATGAACTATTTATAGCCTCCTGGTTAAGTCCTGGTCGCAATTTTTTTTGGGGGGGGGGGCGCGGGTTTTGTCACACCACCAAAAAGACAGTATGCTGACAGATTTTGGCTGGCGCATTTTAGCAACTCCTCTGGAAAAAAGCGGTTACTAAAACGCCTCTTTTTAGTTTAAAATGGTTTACTTTAATCAGAATCTCACGCCGCATCATGGCTGTGGTCGGTTTTGCGCCGTCTCTGTGCCGTAAAATCTGTAAATCCACACTGTCTGGCAACATTCTGCTTCTACTACGGCAGGTAGTTCGCGGTAGCTGGCTAGCTCTCGTCAATCATCTGCCACAATGTGTTGGATGAATCTTGCGTAACGTTTTCCAATTCATCTACCGGAGTCGTCATGTCTGTCTGTCATGAACATCCGTGTAGCTCCTCACGGCATAGCACACCTTGTTCCGACGTTATCGTTTCGAGGGAGAGAGAACTAGTCTACATGAGACAACTGGTCAACGTGAACCGTTGCTACAACTGCGCATATGTGCATGAGCAGTAAGTCAAAATGGTGGCAGACGTAAACAAAAGCATTGTAGCTCTTGTCAGAATAAAATATGTACTTTGATTCGTTTTCATTTGAATTCAAAAATTATGATTTGGGGTTTGTGAACGAGTGAATCTAAATTGGCACTCATTCGTTGTAGCACTAGTTTTAACAGTAAACCAATGTACTGTAAAACCCTTGTGTGTGGGAAAGCTGCAGATGCTCTTGTCAGTTGGTTTTTGAATGCTGCGAAACAGTGGTGAGGCTTGAGCCCACCCAAAACTTGCCTTAGCCCACGAAATGAATTTGTCCTCATTTATTTTGAAATATGTTTTTTCGTTTTATTTTTATTTTTTTTATTTTCTTTAGAAAAAATATTTGGTGATAGCACATGCTTTGGCATTGACGAAAAAGCAAACCACATGAAAATTGGTGGAGAAATGAGCAAGTTATGACTTAATTTCAATGTCCATGGATTGCCTTTGAAGGGAACATTGACCTTCACAACATGGCCGCCACGTAGGCACGTCGGATAGCCGGGCTGCTACAGCACGCTGGCGTATAGTCTTCATATCTATGGTCAGAACCGCGACACACACTTCCAGCTGTGTTAACGCTAATGACCAGGTAATGCTTGATTTACAACCCTGACAGAATCTATGACATGACTGTTGACCACACAACAATGCCCCTTCATGAATTGCTATACAAACCATCTTCTAAATTGAATACAGTGGACTCCTGCTTATTTACGCTTCCACCGGTGCAAATTAACCTATCTGCAAATATTTTGTGGGGGAATCTATTCACGTTTTTTGGACAAGTCAGTTTTATTTCATGGCACAATACTGTCCAAATACTGTAACCCTTTCCCCAATTGTTTGGGTATAGTATAGTTTGTGGTATATTTATGGTTTAAACTATTAATATAGACAATTCTAATAATTCTTTTTGGGTGACCCCGCATATTCGCTGCTGTTCATTATTTATGGTCCCTATTGCCTCCCCCCACCCTCTTTCCTGGACTTGTGGACTCAAGATGGACGAGTTACCTGGGAAGAGCCTTTCAGCTTTAAACTGTTAACTAGTCTTCTGTGTTTTGTCATGTTCATAGACTTGTTCTATTTAATTGTCAGTCCCGTCATAGTAGCCAGGCTCTTCTGAGTTTTCCTCCTCTCTTTGCCAAGTACCCATTACCCAGCCTTTTATTGGTTGTGAAAATGGACTATGTTCAAGAATGACCACATAACTAAGTGTACATACTGTAAATATCCTCTACTCTCATCATTCAGTCCTGGTTTTGTAACTTGCAGCGCCCAGATCTGTTGATGCACACAGTATTCTCATATTGCATTCTCTCTGAGAAATTGATGAGGTCTCTTAATTTCCCCCAGATTCACAATCGTTATGAAGGTAAAGATATCGCCAAATACAAGAGGAATCTCGTGATTGCAGGTGGCGTGACACTGTCTGTCATTGTGTCTCCTGTGGTTGCAGCAGTCACTGTTGGTCAGTTTCTTGCATTTTGTTCAATAAATGAGTCATGCCATTCCTTGTTTGACTTTGGTAGGTTCAGTAATGTTTTAAGAAAAAACAAACAAACATGTTTTTGAGATCCAACAGATCTCTCATCTATTGCTTAATCGTGGGAGAAGATAAAGGAAATTGAAAAAGATGATTTTGAAAACCACAACGGAGGCCTAGCTTGCTGATGCAGTCTAATACTGTTCTGTGTGTGTCTTTCTCCGTTGTTGTTTTTCAGGCGTTGGAGTTCCCATTATGCTTGCATATGTGTATGGTGTGGTGCCCATCTCGTTGTGCCGGAGTGGGGGCTGTGGTGTCTCTACAGGCAATGGAAAAGGTGTTCGGATAGAATTTGATGATGAGAATGATATGAATGTCGCCACTGGGACAGTAGCCACTGGTAAGCCCTTTGCCTGCCCACCACTGACTGACAACTCCAAATGTCTTGCTAACCAAAAACTAACTAACACTAGTTGTATCCTGGGCCCTCATTTATCAGAGTGTGTAGAACAGGTTCTAAATTGAATACGACTGAAATTTAGTATGTGTGTACGTACAAAACAAAATCTGGATTTATCAAATACGAGGGCACCTGTCGCAGGCACACCAGTCAGTAATGTGTGTTGATAAATCCCACCTGTTCTAAACTGGGGCTGGGTGATAATGGAAAAAGTAATGTTCACAATTATTTTGATTGATATTGAAATCACAAATAGTACAACCCCAATTCCAATGAAGTTAAGACGTCTTAAACATAAATAAATACAGAATACAATTATTTGCAAATCATGTTCAACCTATATTTAATTGAATACACTACAAAGACAAGATATTTAATGTTCCAACTGATAAACGTTTTTGACAAATAATCATTAACTTAGAATTTTATGGCTGAAATACATTCCATAAAAGCTGGGACAGGTGGCAAAAAAGACTGAGAAAGTTGAGGAATGCTCATCAAACACCTGTTCATCCCACAGGTGAACAGGCTAATTGGGAACAGGTGGGTGCCATGAGTGGGTAGAAAAGGAGCGAGGTTCACCTCTTTGTGAACAAGTGTGTGAGAAACTAGTCAGTTAAAGGACAATGTTCCTCAACGGACAATTGCAAGGAATTTAGGGATTTCATCATCTACGGTTCATATCATCATCAAAAGATTCAGAGAATCTGGAGAAATGACTGCATGTAAGTGGCAAGGCCGAAAACCAACATTGAATGCCCGTGACCTTAGATCCCTCAGGCGGCACTGCATCAAAAACTGACATCGATGTGTAAAGGATATCACCACATGGGCTCAGGAACACTTCAGAAAACCAATGTCAGTAAATACAGTTCGGCGCTACATCCATAAGTGCAACTTGAAACTCTACTATGCAAAGCAAAAGCCATTTATCAACAACACCCAGAAACGCTCCCGGCTTCTCTGGACCTGAGCTCATCTAAGATGGACTGATGAAAAGTGGAAAAGTGTTCTGTGGTCCGACGAGTCCACATTTCAAACTGTTTTTTGGAAATTGTGGACTTCGTGTCCTCCGGGCCAAAGAGGAAAAGAACCATCCGTACTGTTATGGATGGAAATTTCAAAAGCCAGCATCTGTGATGGTATGGGGCTGTGTTAGTGCCAATGGCATGGGTAACTTACACATCTGTGATGGCACCATTAATGCTGAAAGGTACATGCAGGTGTTGGAGAAACATATGCTGCCATCCAAGCAACGTCTTTTTCATGGACGCCCCTGCTTATTTCAGCAAGACAATGCCAAACCACATTCTGCACGTGTTACAACAGCGTGGCTGCGTAGTAAAAGAGTGCGGGTACTAGACTGGCCTGCCTGCAGTCCAGACTTGTCTCCCATTTAAAATGTGTGCCGCATTATGTAGCGTAAAATACGACAATGGAGAGTATGTGGGATCTTACTATCATTGTGAAGCAGAATTCATCAAGCGTTGGATTGTTGGCCCACTAATAGGGAATGTGAGCTGAAAGGGGGTAGCTAGAATTAGAATTCAATCACAGGTGGGATTTACCTTCAAATAACGAATATTTATACGGCTGCGGCTGAAACTTGTTCGCTTAAAACCCGGAAATACCATGTTGCCGTTCAGCTGAGTTGAGTGGGTTGGTACCAACAAGGTGGTCAGGTGCTTGAATGTTAATTGACGAAACTATGTCACAATGACGCCGATTTCAAATCCACCCCATTTTGCAAGCCCTATGCCGTTTATTGCCTGTTGCATTTAATTGACAAACTGCATAGATGTCAAACTTAAACCATGTCACAGACTCATTTTGATCTATGTTATGCATAAAAGCTGTTGAAAAAAAATTGGATTTTGATGGCATGGGACCTTTAATTGTACTAATTTCCTTACCATGATCCAAGTACAAATTCATCCATCCATCCATTTTCTACCGCTTATCCGAGGTTGGGTCGCGGGGGCAGTAGCTTTAGCATGGACGCCTAGACTTCCCTCTCCCCAGCCACTTCATCCAGCTCTTCCAGGGGGATCCCGAGCCGTTCCCAGGCCAGCCGCAGGATGTAGTCTCTCCAGCGTGTCCTGGGTCGTCCCCGGGGTCTCCTCCCGATGGGACATCCGAATAGATGACCCAGCCACCTCATCTGGCTCCTCTCGATGTGGAGGAGCAGCGGCTCTACTCTGAGATCCTCCCGGATGACCTAGCTTCTCACCCTATCTCTAAGGGAGAGCCTGGACACCCTGCGGAGGAAACTCATTTCGGCCGCTTGTATCCGGGATCTTGTTCTTTCGGTCACGACCCACAGCTCGTGACCATAGGTGAGGGTAGGAACGTAGATCGACCGGTAAATCGAGAGCTTCGCCTTTCGGCTTCTCTCCTTCTTTACCACAACGGATCGATACAAAGTCCGCATCACTGCAGACGCTGCACTGATCCGCCTGTCGATCTCCCGTTTCATTCTTCCCTCACTCGTGAACAAGACCCCAAGATACTTGAACTCCTCCACTTGAGGCAGGATCTCATCCCCGACCTGGAGAGGGGACGCCACCCTTTTCTGACTGAGTTCCCCCTTTTTGAAAAAGGGAGACCACCACTCCAGTCTGCCAATCCAGAGGCACTGTCCCCGATGTCCACGCGATTTTGCAGAGGCGTGTTAACCAGGACAGCCCTACAACATCCAGAGCCTTGAGGAACTCCGGGCGAATCTCATCCACCCCCGGGGCCTTGCCACCGAGGAGCTTTTTAACCACCTCGGTGACCTCAACCCCAGAGATAGGAGAGCCTGCCTCAGAGAGCCCAGACTCTGCTCCCTCATGGGAAGGCGTGTCAGTGGAATTGAGGAGGTCTTCGGAGTATTGTCCCCACCGGCTCACAACGTCCCGAGTCGAGATCAGCAGCGCCCCATCCCCACTATACACAGTGTTGATGTTCACTGCTTGCCCCTCCGGAGACGCCGGATGGTGGACCACAATTTCCTCGAAGCCATCCGGAAGTCTTTCTCCATGGCCTCACCGAACTCCTCCCATGCCTGAGTTTTTGCTTCAGCGACCACCAAAGCTGCATTCCGCTTGGCCAGCCGGTCCCCATCAGCTGCCTCAGGAGTCCCACATGCCAAAAAGGCCTGATAGGACTCCTTCTTCAACTTGACTGCATCCCTCACCTTTGGTGTCCACCAACGGGTTTGGGGAATGCCGCCACGACAGGCACCAACCACCTTACGGCCACAGCTCCGGTCGGCCACCTCAGCAATGGAGGCACGGAACATGGTCCACTCGGACTCGATGTCCTCCGCGTCCCCCGGAACATGAGCAAAGTTCTGTCGGAGGTGGGAGTTGAAAATCCTTCTGACAGGGGATTACGCCAGACGTTCCCAGCAGACCCTCACAATACGTTTGGGCCTGCCACGTCGGACCGGCATCTTCCCCCACCATCGGAGCCAACTCACCACCAGGTGGTGATCAGTTGACAGCTCCGTCCCTTTCTTCACCCGAGTGTCTTAGACATGCGGCCGGCCGTAAGTCCGATGACACGACCACAAAGTCGATCATCGAACTGCGACCTAGGGTGTCCTGGTGCCAAGTGCACGTGTGGACACCCTTATGCTTGAACATGGTGTTCGTTATGGACAATCCGTGATGAGCACAGAAGTCCAATAACAGAACACCACTCGGTTTCTGATCGGGTGGGCCGTTCCTCCCAATCACGCCCTTCCAGGTCTCACTGTCATTGCCCACACACAAACCCCTCCACCACGATAAGGTGACGGCTCGAGGAGGAGCAAGTACAAATTCATGAACATTTGTCCAGATCTGAATTTATAATTTGAATGCATTGTGGTCATTTATCAGTTTGAGTTTTTTTTTAATACCTGATATACACATTTTAAAATAACTTTGATTGTATCGTTTTTAGATTCAACATTTGTGATAGACACGAGAAACAATCCCAGTGTCAGTGAAGGCAGTGTTGCTGGTCTGACAGGCAGTTTTAGCGCCAGTGGTAGCCAAATGGACAGACTTGGGGCCCTCAGGGACAATCTGAGTGAGACAGCATCCACCACAGCCCTTGCTGGAGCCAGCATCACTGGCAGCCTCTCTGGCAGCGCCATGGTTCACTACCTAAGCAGGTACAGAGGCGGCGACACATGCTGTTTGATGTTGATGTTAGTGCCTTTTCAAAACAACTCTCTAACACAATAACAGGTTGGAAGTCCAAGCTGATGTGCAAAAGGACCATTGCAGTCTCAGCGGTGAATCTGGTACTGTCAGCCTCGGAACAATTGGCGACAATGCAAGCACTAAAGCGATGGCTGGATCCATTCTTAATGCTTACATTCCCCTTGACAGGTAAGAAGCATGAATATGTTGTTTTTTTTCCATTTCTTTGTTTTGTAGAACGTCTCGTCAGACATTAAAATTATTTTAAATCTTTGCAGTCCTTTGTGAAAGTCATGGCCAACCACTAATAGTTTGTTGCACAATTTTAAGCAATTCCTAGGTCTCTTAATTGTGTTTCATGCTTTTGTCAAAATACCCCAAGCCAGAATTCACACACAATAGGTGTGTCAGTGCTGATTCTTTTACTTTTCTGAGGTTTTTTTTTTTTATTTTTTTTTTAATTTCTTTCAACGCAGTTACAGTGGGTACGGAAAGTATTCAGACCCACTTAAATTTGTCACTCTTTTTTATATTGCAGCCCTTTGCTAAAATCATTTGTTTATTTTTTTCCACATTAATGTACGTACAGCACCCCATATTGACAGAAAAAAAACGGAATGGTTGAAGTTTTTGCAGATTTATTAAAAAAGAAAAACAAATATCACACAGCCATAATTATTCAAACCCTTTGTGCAGTATTTAGTAGAAGCATCCTTTTGAGCTAATAGAGCCATGAGTCTTTTTGGGAATGATGCAGTTTTTCACACCTGGATTTGGGGATCATCTGCCATTCCTCCTTGCAAATCCTCTACAGTTCTGTCAGGTTGGATGGCTGGGCCATTCAAGAAGAGTCACAGAGTTGTTCTGAAGCCACTCCTTCGGTATTTTAGCTGTGCGCTTAGGGTCATTGTCTTTTTTGAAGGTGAACCTTCGGCCCAGTCTGAGGTTCTGAGCACTCTGGAGAAGGTTTTGGTCCAGGATATCACTGTACTTGGCCGCATTCATCTTTTCTTCGATTGCAACCAGCCTCCCTGTCCCTGCAGCTGAAAAACACCCCACAGCATGATGCTGCCACCACCATGCTTCACTGTTGGGACTGTATTGGACAGGTGATGAGCAGTGCCTGGTTTTCTCCACACGTACCGCTTAGAATTAAGGCAAAAAGTGCTATCTTGGTCTCATCAGACCAGAGAATCTTATTTCTCACCATCTTGGAGTCCTTCAGGTGTTTTTTTTTTAGCAAACTCCATGCGGGCTTTCATGTGTCTTGCGCTGAGGAGAGGCTTCCGTCGGGTCACTCTGCCATAAAGTCCCGACTGGTGGAGGGCTGCAGTGACTGCATCTCTGGAGCTCAGCCACAGTGATCTTTGGGTTCTTCTTAACCTCTCTCACCAAGGTTCTTCTCCCCCAATTGCTCAGTTTGGCCGGACGCCCAGCTCTCGGAAGGGTTCTGATCGTCCCAAACGTCTTCAATTTCAGGATTATGGAGGCCACTGTGCTCTTAGGAACCTTAAGTGGAGCAGAATTTTTTTTGTAACCTTGGCCAGATCTATGCCTTGCCACAGTTATGTCTCTGAGCTCTTCAGGCAGTTCCTTTGACCTCATGATTCTCATTTGCTCTGACATGGAGTGTGAGCTATAAGGTCATATACAGACAGGTGTGTGGCTTTCCTAATCAAGTCCAATCAGTATAATCAAACACAGCTGGACTCAAATGAAGGTGTAGAACCATCTCAAGGACGATCAGAAGAAATGGTCATCACCCGAGTTAAATATGAGTGTCACAGCAAAGGGTCTGACTACTTAGGCCTGTGATATTTCAGTTTTTCTTTTTTAATAAATCAGCAAAAATTTCAACAATTATGTTTTTTCTGTAAATATGGGGTGCTGTGTTTGCATTAATGAGGAAAACATGAACTTTAAATGATTTTAACAAATGGCTGCAATATAACAAAGAGTGAAAATTTAAGTGTCTGAAAACTTTCCGTACTCACTGTATAATTAATGGGTGTCAATCATGTACTGTTCATGGTATGGCCCAGTCCCTATCCCCCTCGAATAGTGGGGGTCCACTGTATATATTGTCTTTTAAAATAATACTTAACTATATTTATAATTTCATATGTAGCTGTGGGTAGAAAGCAAAGTGTGTATGTAGTCTTGGTCATTGAAATCCGTTGGTGCAGTCAATGTATGGTGGGACTGATCAATGCCTAGCCTCTCAAAATATCCCCTTTCTCTTTATTATTGTCCGTTTCCTCTTCTTGATGGCAATCGCTTCTTCCTTGACCATCCTGCCATGTCTTTGTGGTTAAAAAAAAAAAAAGTACTATACCGTATATTGTATGCGGAGGCTCAAAACTCGAAACAGAGTCACAGCTTTTCCGTTGTTGTGCATCGCTCGATGTGCGGTACTCAGACAGCTTTGTGTGCAGGGAAGAGTCGACGACTGTAATGTTTTTGTGATCGTAGACTTGAGTCTTTCGGCCGTGTCACTCGATGTGCGACCCGCCTAAGTACATTTTAGGAATAACAGTTCCAAGCACTGCCTGGTGCTTAGGTCTTAAGAAAACAATAAGAAATACAATAATAAAAATAGCTTAGATTTATATACAGTAGCGTCTTTCACAGGACCCAAACAATAAAAATACCTGTTTGGGGAGGGGGTGGCAAATCTGTTTAATGATCAACACCTGTCCTCCTTGAGCTTCTTGTCTGTCCTCATTTCATTCCTTAGAGACGGGAACAGTATGGAAGTTCAGGTGGACGTTGAATCCAAACCTGCCAAACTGCGGAACCACAACGGCAGCATGGACGACAGCAGCCACATGGGCCGCTGTGGGTGGACCTGCCCCTCTAACGACTGTGGGACCTCGGAAGGCCGAGGAACATACACCAAGTGCCCGTCATCGACCATCTCAGGAGGCAAAAAGTGCAAAGGCAAACTGCACAAGAAGGGAGACAGAGGCACAAAGATCAACGATATGAGGGAGGACATGGTTGCTCAGCTTTTGGAGCAGTATAGCACCACCTCCTTGGAGTTTGACTCTCTTTCTCTGAGCGGCAGCCTGCCCTCCGTTTCAGACTCCCACTCCAGCCACTTCTCCGAGTTCAGCTGCTCAGATCTGGAGTGCATGAAAACGTCATGTAGCCACTGCTCCGGCGGAGGCGACTCCCACACGCGCTTCGCCACCGTCAGCCCCTTACCCGAGGTGGAGAACGACCGGCCGGAGACCTGCCCCCCTTCAAGGACCACATCCAAGGTTCCCCGGTCGCCTACCTCCTCCCCGGCTCACGTTGCAGAGCTATCCGCTCTCAGCCTCATCACAGAGGAAAATGTCACTTTGGTGTGTCCAGCTGACCGGGACGCTCAGAAATACACTGCACAGCTAATAAAAGAAACCAACAGTAATCCGCACCTACCACAACATAGCACTCAAACCCAGCACAAGAACCCATGTATACAGACTGGCATATGAAATATCTACCACAAGTGCTTCATACAGTAGACACTCAGTTTTGTCCATCATCAGTCTTATCAAAAGTGTAGTTCATGGAAAAAAACAAAAACCTTTGACTATAAGGAGCCTTGCATGTCAACTGGCTGCAAATTGCTTTGTCATCATTGGTGGAAGGAGGTAGACCATTTATTTTGGTCTGTGGAGGTTTGAGATGAAACCACTGTGCCAGTTTGGATAACATTTGTAGTCTGTGTGTGAGGTGGTGGTGCTTGGAGTTTTTCAGGTTTCTCTGGAGGCCGTGGTTGAGAAGAAATGGAGTCAGTTTTACTTGGATTGATAAAATTCCATGGAGAAGAGTTTTGGATTGTTTGGTCCTGCCTCACTCAGTAAGAAGAGAGTGTTTTAATCTTTTTTTTCTTTTTTTTTCCCCCCCACTCATGGTGCCTTTAAAAGCAGTTTGTGTTCTCTGAGTGTGTCTTTCGCGCTCTCTCCACTGTGTCTTAAGAACCCAAGATAATGACCCATTCGATACTGCAGAACGTAATAACCAACATACTGAGGCACGGGAAACATGGTAAATGAAGACGTGGCAATTGCCTACCAAAGACAGCACTCAGGCTCTTGCTAATCTAACATCTTTGACTTCTCACCAGTAGACTCACGTTGGTGCAGGATTTTTTTTTACTTTTTTTTTTTTTTTTACAGCATTGTACTGCATACTGCGATTTCATAAACGTTTTCCTGTAATATTGTTGATCTGCAAGGTTCAGCGACATACTGCATACTGAGTTGTCTTCAGTGTTAATTTTCCTTCACAGTTGTGTTGCTACACAGACTGGGGGTAAAATGGTATTTCTTACACAGCCGTTTCAGCTGTGCTTCTGCTCACTGGCTGTGTCATTTAGGTGGATGCAGTCGACATTGTTTTGACCCAGGTCTGTTACTGAATGAACACTTTTTCGTTCTGTTGGATAAAGCTATGTGCCACCTTTTTTTCTGTTTATCACAAAAACTGGCCCTGACTTCACACTAGTGCCAGATAAGAGTTGTGGAGCGTATTCGATTAGTCATTTGCTTTATTACGTGTGTAAATGCATAAAATAAAAAAATAAAAACTACGTTTGGTTCTACTCTTTTCAGAGTAATTGTGCTCTTCCAAAATTCATTTTCAAAACTACTTTCAAACCCTTTCGAAAGGCAAACATTTTCCACTCTCTCAGGATACTCAACAATGACAATTTCACATTCCAAATTTGTATTTTAGTAGTTCTACATTTTCCAGAACAAAAATGTTCATCAAAATGGAGACATTTGAATTTCTGGATTAGAATTTGTAGTATATGTAGTGGATACAACTGCAAAAAAATAGGTCTTGGAAAAATATTAATCCCAGTAATTACAAGGGATTGCTGGATTCAAAAAGTACCCCGGTGTTTAAGAACTATTGCTATGATTTCACCTTTGGTGGTGGTGTTTTTTTTCCTCCCCCCAGTCTTATCTCCAGGTTCTACAACAGCTTTTAACAGCTGTTGTCCTTGTCTTTTTGTTATTGCTTTTAGCTCTCTTTTCTCAATTGTTTCCCCAACCAGATCCCAGCAGGTGTTATTGTTCCTTTTGGAATTTTGTTCTAGTTTCTCTTTTACCCTTCTCAAACCATGTATTGCTGTCCAGTGGTCATCCAAATCCAATATAACTTACTTGCAGAATAAAACAAACACAACAGGGAGAGTATTCTAGACTCACACACACGTTAACTGCTCATCGCAAGGGTTAAATTTGGAGAAAGATGGCGCCAACTGGCGGACAGAAGTAGCCTTTCCTAAGATACAATAAATGTAATGTTTTAACTTTACTGCATCATTTTAAAATCATTCACATTTCATTTAAATTATGGCTTAAACATTTATGTCCAATAATTTGCACAGCTTGTGTCAGAATGTTTTATTTTTTTTTAAATCATGTAATTTTAATACACACATTTAAGTTCAGTGCCACAAGATTTTTTATTTGAAGCAGGCACAGCCTACTACTGATTTTTGTTAAATAATTTTAAACCAAATCAAAAATAAATACAGTGAAGAGAATTGGGCAGGTACATTTGCTTTCTTAATGTGGAAAATGTCGGTAATAGATTTTTAACCAATGTATTTTCTAAGCACACATTTATTCCGATAAGTCATTTTTTGGTATCCTTTTCAGTTGTAAAAAGAAAGCCAGCCGTTCCTTTTCTATGGCAGTTATTCCCTTCAGGGTCACAGCAGGAACTTGAGCCATCGCAGCCAACATAGAACTACATCTCCATCACTGCAGACTACATGTTGACTGCTCGCCAGCCCATCACGGGCTGATTGTGAAGAGCGGAGTGTGTGAACCACTACACTATCAAAGGCTACTTTAAAAAAAAAAAAAAAAAAAATCATCAAATAATGGTGTTGTATTTTCACTAGTTCAACAGGTACTCTTACCGTTGCTGCACTAAACAGTTCTAAGAGATCATGCAGACCTATGTCTTCCAAAATAATAGTATATACAGTTGTAGAACTTTTCTTTCCCAAAAGCAAGGAAAGTCTTAAATAGCTCAAAATTCCCTGAAAGTCCCCATGCACTGAATATTAGCAGCTTGGACAGCAGCTCAATCATCAACATGCTGATATTAAAGGACTGAGTGCAAGGAGCACAAGTACTGGGCTACTGTGCTGTACTGAGAAAATATGGCTCATTTTGGGCCCAATTTACCAGTACACACAATGTCCATCGTACTGTGCCCATTGTACATAAATGGTTAAGAGTAATACAAAAGTAATTCTCCGTAGCAAAATTGTCTTCAAAAAAATATATATATATTCCTTGTATAATCACTTTAAAAATACTATATAATCTCAGATCATTTACAGAACAGTTAAAGTGAATGTGTTTAATCTGGGACACATTCTGTAGCAGGAGTTTTGCATAGATCCAAGAGTTGTGGCGAGCAGCGGCGCGGTGGCTTGTGCGGTCCGGGCTGGGCAGGGATGATGCAGATTGCAGGCGGGTCAGATGTATTTGTTGGCCAGGTTCTGAACATCAGTCTTGGTGAACTCTGTGCTCTCAGCAGATGACAGGTGCTCAAACAATTGGCTCACGTGGCGACGCTCATCCTTCTCCAGCAGCATCAGTACAACCTGAGGAAAAGGGTACATGTACATACGTTTAGAACAAAAGCAGTTTTTAGCAACCAGATTCTGATATATTGTGACATCAGTATGGCAAGACAAGGAAGCAATTACTGTATTTGAGATCCTTGATGTCCATATACTAGAACACTCTTTGTCCTCACTTTTAAGACAATTCCATACACTAGTAGAACTATTTCTTACTAGTAAGTAGTAATGTTTTAGTTTTTTTCCACTACTAGTGCCACTTTCGGCCTATTCACTTGTATTCAAATAAACCTCTACACTAAACTACTGTGATGCACTAGTAACACTATTAGGCCCAACTAGTAGGGACACTCGTAGCCTCCTGGACCCTACTAGTAGCACCAAAATGCCCACTAGGTGTTTTGCCTCACAAGTAACATGTTGTTGTCCCACTAGTATGTTTGGAATGTCCTACAATAGTGGAAGGCAATTATAGAAAAATTTTTTTTTTGTAAGACATTAAGTAGGTCATTCTACTAGTTGGCTGAATTGTCTTACTAGTGAGGACAAAGAGTATTAGTACATGGACTCACGAGTAAGACAAGTTTGTCATACTAGTTGAGTAAGTAAGGAACAACTGCACTCGCTGACAAATGCATGCTATTAGTACTTATAGTGACAAAAGTCTGCTAGTTAACATCTAGTGCTTCACTAGTAGTACGAGTATCTGGCAGATGTCAACAAGTGCAGTTTAGCCTCAGTAGTAACATGTAGTTGCCCTACTCGTATGGCTGAGACCTTTAAACAATGAGTAAAAATGGCTAATTGGGCCCAATTTGGACATTTTCACTGAGGGTTTACTCACTTTAGTTGCCAGCAATTTAGATATTACTGCATGTTCAGTTACTTTTAAAGTATTTACAAAAATGTCACCTACTTTTGTGAGATACTGTTTCTAAAACAGACTAAAGCTCCTCTTACCGAGAACCTGTCAGCAGTATGAAGATGACTGAGGTGTTTGTAAACTAGGTTTGGGTCCTTCTCCAGGAGGTGCGAGTCCAGCACTTTCACAATGAAGCTGATGGTCTGCCCATTGAGTTGAGTGCTCAAAAACTGCGGAAGCATCTCCGGAGCCGTTGAAGCCAACATGTCGGCGCAAGACGCCATGTCTCCACTGCTGCAGGCGTTGTTCAAAGCTTGCCCAAACTCGTATGCATTGTTTGGCTGGGATTTGTTGCTCAACTCTTCTCTGAAACAACTGTCAGAATTTGCAACAGTTGACGTTTCCTGATCACCGTCCACCTACGGAGGCCAATGAAGCAAAGACAAATTCTGTGTTTACGTAAAGGGAGGCTTTGTTGAATAACTGATTTTAAGTTAAGAGCAGCACTACAATGTAAATTAAAGGGGTGGGGGTATGCTGGGTTTCAGACAGTTGGGATGTACTATTGTGCCTCAGTAAACATGAAATATGAAAAAATCGTCCACACATTCATGAGCCCCAGACGTTTTTCTGCCGCGAGGCGTGAAATCGGATCATTCGAATTTCTCGAGCTTGTCTCCGTCACTAGCGAAGATCTCCGCCTACCTTTCCGCTCCCAAGCCAGCGCTGTCAACATAAACACGTGTGGTCTCACAAGTGGGTCTTCTACACAGAGGCGACCAATCAGAGATAAGGGGGTGGCAGTGTGAGCCAAATATGGACAAAGCTGATACAAAGCTGGGTCAAACAGAGGTAGCTGTCAGAGGGGCCTTTTCTGGGCACTCGTGTGACATTTTATGAAATGAAATTGACACTTTTATACTATAAGTGTTTTATATGTTAGATAGTCCCTCTATGGAGGTCCGAATAGCCAAAATATGGGACTTTTAAACTTCTCTTTCTTCCATCCATTTTCAATACAACTTGTACTCATGGTCGCATGTTAGCTGGAGCCTATAACAGTTGAATTTGGGTGGCAGCCAATCGCAGGGCACGTATGAGGGTTTCTTTATTTTTAGTGGCCAGTGGAGAAAAGAAGGACTTTTTTTTAAGTGCATTTAAACAAATTAAAACTTTCCATCCATTTTCCATACTGCTTATCCTCACTAGGGTCACGGGCATGCTCAAGCCTATGCCAGCTGACTGAGCGAGAGGGGGGGTACACCATGAACTGGTCACTAGCCAATCGCAGGGCACATAGAAACAACCAACCATTCACAGCTATAGACAATTTTTCAGAGTTTTCAATTCACGTCCCATGCAGGATTTTTTTTTTTGGGACGTGGGAGGAAACCAGAGTACCAGGAGAAAACATGCAAAGTCCACCCAGACAAGGCTGGATTTGAAGTCCTCAGAACTGTGAGGCAGATGTGCTAACCAGTCGGCAACCGTGCTGTCATGTTTGATTTTTTTGTTAGTTGGACCCTCTGCATTACATAACATCCATCCATCCATCTTCTGAGCCGCTTATTCTCACAAGTGCTGGAGCCTATCCCAGCTGTCATCGGGCAGGAGGCGGGGTACACCCTGAACTGGTTGCCAGCCAATCGCAGGGCACATAGGAACAAACAACCATTCGCACTCACAGTCATGCCTACGGGCAATTTAGAGTCTCCAATTCATGCATGTTTTTGGGATGTGGGAGGAAACCGGAGTGCCCGGAGAAAACCCACGCAGGCACGGGGAGAACATGCGAACTCCATACAGGCGGGGCTGGGGATTGAACCCCGGTCCTCAGAACTGTGAGGCAGATGCTCTAACCAGTTAACCAGTCGACCACCGTGCCGCCCATTACACAACAATTGCCAGTAAAGCTGATTTCTTCAAATTGACTATGGAGTGAATGTCATGGATGACATTTTTAAATCAAGGGCACATCATTTTGCTTAAAAATTTTATATTATCACTCTCTCGTGATAAAACAAAATGTATCCTTTAAAACTTTAATTTGAATAACTTTAACTTAACTTTAATTAGCATAAATAATATAGTTTAAGTACCACTAAACTGGGCCTGTCACTGAGTTGACAATTAAATTACTCACCTTAATTTCAAAATGTCTCTTTGCAGTATGACTGGTGCAAAGTTCAAGTTCATTTTTTCTCTCCTCATTAATGTATACACAGCACCCTATATTGACAGAAAAAAAAAAATCTGCAAAAATTTCAACAATTCACTGTTTTTCTGTCAATATAGGGTGCTGTTTGTACATTAATGAGGGGAAATGATTTGAGCAAATGGCTGCAATATAAAAGAGTGAAACATTTAATGGGCTCTGAATACTTTCCGTACCCACTATATCTTTGTTCATCTAGTTATTCCTGCGATGGATAGTGACCGGCAGAACGATTAAGTGTTAATCCATTAGATGGCCGAAGATACAATAAACCTGTGAAGGAGGGTGCCTTGGCTCATTAAACGATGGAAAACACCGAACTCTCGAGGATTGGCCACATGGTCTCAATGATATTAGGGTCTAAAGAACCTCCAGGCCAGGCACCCAAAAGTTTGGGTCTCGGCCTTCAATACAACAATTGCGCCACTCTCCTTGCGGTTCTTGGATGTTTAAATAAAATGATCGTAAATGGCAGATTTTTAGGTGCAATCTTACTGACAGCAATGTGCTTGGCTATAAAGCCCTTTTGACAACAGCACATGGTTAAAGGAGAAAGACCATATACACCATATTTTATATCCACGTATACATGTATATTCAAAATGTGTGTCTCTACCTCTGTAATGGGGATGATCTTCCTGGATTTAGCTTGTGATTCATGGACGAGACTTTGCTTGAGTAGAATCGTTACCTCCTCCAACTCCTTCTCTGCCTCCTGGACAGTGGGATCCTGCCGCAGCACCTCCTGGAGGTCTGTGCTGCATGTCAGGTAGTCCTAGCCCAAGGAACAACAAACCATACGGATGGTCACTCACACAATGGAACAAAAAGCAAAACAAAATTCAACACAAAGAAAAGCCAACATTGACAACTTCTCTGCTAATATGTGAAATCTTGCTGGAGCTGCTTTACAAAAGGAAATCATTACCTTGATGAGCAGAACCCTAACCCTGCATGACTTTCAGCATATTGGCCAGCTGCCCTCACCTTAAGCCCTTTATTGGCCATCGCTCGCCTGTAGAAGGCCTTCTTATTGCTCGGCTCCAGTTTAAGTGCTGCGTCACAGTCTTCCTTGGCCTCAGTAAACCTCTCAAGCTTCAAGTAGCACAGGGCTCTGTCAGTACAAATACACACAGGCGCACACACACTTGACTTGTGACACTTGTCTTTCACCGGCATCTTATCTGAGTCATTCATCTGATCTCATTCTGCTAATAAAACCTCGAACACGAGAAAAAAAAAAGCAAAGGGCCATTTATGTCTTCACAACAAGGGCCTATAACACGCCGCCTGTGTCATCATGTCTTAGCAGCAGCATGGGTATGTGTGTTTGCTCAGGTGTGGCTCCAAAGTAGAAGGTGATCTACAGCAGAGCCACGAACAAAAACAAACACAAACACAATGGGGAGTTATTCCAGCTAGCTGCATCACAGTTTTCACCATTGTTATATCTGTGAATGCAGAGAACATGGAGGAGCGATGAGGAGCACAACTTGAGCCAACAACTGTCTACAGCATTTTGGTGAATTATTCAATACCATGTTTCATGATCATGACTAATCAGGTTTAGATTCACAAAAGAAATGAAATGTTTCTCCATGACATTTATTTAAATTTGAAGAAAATATATGTGAGGCAAATTCTTTCTCACCTGTTGGTGTAGATAGCACATTCCTCTGGCTTCATCTTAAGGCAGTCCGAATACTTTCCCAGCGCGTCCTGGTATTGGCCCTTTTTCACAAACTCGTTCCCATCTTGCTTCAAATCTGCAAAACGAACTTCTTCTTTCCTTTCTAGATGACAAAAAGAAAAAAGAAAAACAATCTAAAAACCCTAACCTGAACAATGATGCCGAGAATGTGCTGCATTCAAGTAAAATCAACGAAAGAAGCTTTTATGACATCACATCCTATTCAAATCCAAAGACATTCACATATTTACAGTTAACCATCCATATTTTATACCGCTTATCCTCATTTCTGCCCATTTATTTTTGGGATCGTTGTCCGGCTGCAGACCCCAAGTGCGCTTCAGCTCAAGTTCATGTTCTTATAGCTGAACATTCTCCTTCAGGATTTTTTGGTAGAGAGCAGAATCATCAATCACAGCAAGTCGTCCAGGTCCTGAAGGAGTGCAGCAGTCCCAAACCATCACCATGGCTCTCAACGTGCTTCGCTGGAATCCTAACGCTTTACAAATGGCTTTGTAGCCCTTCCCAGATTGATAAATATCAACAACTTATTTTCTCTTCCATCCATCCATTTTCTGAGCCGCTTCTCCTCACTAGGGTCGCGGGCGTGCTGGAGCCTATCCCGCGGGGTACACCCTGAACTGGTTGCCAGCCAATCACATAGAAACAAACAACCGTTCACATTCACACCTACGGGCGATTTAGAGTCTTCAATTAACCTACCATGCATGTTTTTGGGATGTGGGAGGAAACCGGAGTGCCCGGAAAAAACCTTCGCAGGCGCGGGGAGAACATGCAAACTCCACACAGGCGGGGCCGGGGATTGAACCCTGGTCCTCAGAACTGTGAGGCAGACGCTCTAACCAGTCGTCCACCGTGACGCCCTTATTTTCTCATCCGTTCATGAATTTCTTTGTATCGTGGCGTTTTGAGCAACTGAGATCATATTGTCACGCAGGCTCGAAGTGATTTCTTGATTGAACAGGTCTGGAGGTAATCAGGCTTGGGTGTGGTCAGTCAAAATGGACTCAAGCTTTCAAAAAAATGTGATTAGACAAAGTCAATTCATGATTAACAAGGGGGGGGGGGGGGCAATTACTTTTTCACACAGGGCCATGTAGCTTTGAATAGCATTTTTTTTTTACCCTTAAAAAAAATAAAATCACCATTAAAAAGTGCTTCTATGTTTACTTGGGTCATATTTGTCTGATTTTTACATTTGTTTGATGATGTTAAACCTCAAAGAGTATTAACTTGCCCAACACTGTTGGTTACAGAATATGGCAATGACGTGAACCAAAGTTCTGTTAAAGCTCATTCAAGCGGAGACAATTTTTCTGCAGTCAGTACGTGAACGAGCCAATCCGAGCTCGGGGATGTGTCTTTGATTGTGGTGACGTAATAGCAGAGAGAACATTTATAGCCCCCTTTCACACTAAAGAGTGTAATCCCCCCCCCAGTGTGTCTGTGGACAGGCTAAAAGCAGCAAGAGTAAGTCGCTTTATTTTAATCACAAACCTGCATCCTTGGCAGCCTTCTCAGCCCGAGCCTTGAGGACCTCAGCGCTGGGTGGCACCTCTCTGCGGTGCTGCTGGGCAGAAAGAGGAACCAAAGGAATATCTGGGAGTTTCTCTCTCCAGTCCGCACCATCCTGCTCGATCAGCAAGCGGGTGATCCTGAATGAGAGCAGGCATTAATTGATGGGACATGCTGACAATTGAACATGTACCATCCCTCAAACACAAGTTAAAAAAAACATGAAAAAATTATTATTATTACGACTATCGAAAATGTGTATTAAGTGTTTGAGCAGTCAGTGAACTGTTTGGCCTCGAAATGAGAAGTCTAATATACCTGTTCACACTGTCATGCGCTGCCTGCACACTGACGTCTATCTGCAAAACAGTCTTGTAATCCACATAGGCCTGGCGGTAGCGCTCCAGGGACTCATAAGCCATGGCCCGGCGCAGGAGGGGCTTGAGGGAGAATGGCTGTAGCTCCAGGGCTCTGGTGAGTATAAATAGATGCGAGGAGACAGGAACAAAGGATCAAGACTGTTAGCAGATGCTGCTGTGAGAGAGCTCTCCATCTTGCTACGTCTGCTTTGAAAAACACTGTGTATTCATGAATTGCAACGCTAACCTTAATTCCTAAGGGAAAACATGCATCTGTCACAGAGCTATTCATGGAACAATGTTTATATCATAAATATTGTTTACAACCACAAACATACATAGTGTGGTGTCTGCATGATGCTGTTTGTTTTTTTTAAATTATTATTCCGGTTGCATCATTTAGCTTTATGAGAGCAGCAAAACCGAATCAGAATCACCCCCCAACATCGATTGCTTATGCTTACAGACATACATCTATAGACATTAATTATTACATTAAGGTGGTTAATTACAACACTATATATTATTATTCATTTCTGGAGGTTAGGGATTTGTCGCACCTGCAGTATACTATTAACATTCCTTCTCACTCAATGTCTACACACACATAAGCATAGCATTACAAGGTCAAGGTATATCTCACCGTGTGCAGTCCTGTATGCAGTCTTGACTGTTACCATCCTTCAGGTAGCAAGCTGCTCTGTTAGAGTACAGAATACACAGATCATCTGGACTATCGAGACCTGCAAGAAAAACAAAATCAACCTATAAATGCAGTCATTTTTAACAGATACAATGTGAAATTGTCCGCCTATTAAAGTCTTTAGAGTATGACTTTTTGTATACTCATACATGCAGCCATCCATCCATTTTATTTCTCTACCACTTTTCCTCATTCAGGTCGCTGGTGAGCTGGAGCCTATCCCAGCTGATTTCCGTTGAAAGGCGGCATACACCCTGAACTGGTCACCAGTCAATCGCACGGCACAAACTGTATAACATTCACATTCACATCCATGGGAAATTAAGAATTTTCAATTCAAAACATCCATGATTTTGAAATGTGGAAGGAAGCCAGGGTACCCAAAGAAAACCCACTCAAGCACAGAGAGCATGCTATTTCACCTTGCAACCTTAAAAAAATTAAAATCTAATTATAAAACTTATTGCGCACGCTAGTTGAAACTACCAGTTGAGACACTAATATTCACAATACAGTTGAAACCAGATGTTTCCATCCACTATATAAAAATACATTTTTTCCCCCCCTCACTGTTTCACATGAAATCAGACTAAAGTTGTCCTGTTTTCGATCAATTACGATGACCAACATTATTACAATTTGCTAAATGCCCAAATAATGAAAATAATTTTTAAGGCAATTTTTCATTACTTTCTTCTCAAAGTCAGGAGTTTAAATACGGAGGTACATCTGCCTCACAGTTCTGAGGACCGGGGTTCAAATCCCAGTCTCGCCTGTGTGGAGTTTTCATGTTCTCCCCGGGTTTTCTCCGGGCACTCCGGTTTCCTCCCACATCCCAAAAACATGCGTGGTAGGTTGTTTGAAGCGCGATTGGTTGGTTGTTTATATGTGCCATGCAGATTGGCTGGCGACCAGTTCGGGGTGTACCCCGCCTCTTGCCCAAAAATAGCTGGGATAGGCTCCAGCACGCCTGGGACCCGTGTGAGGATAAAGCAGTACAGACAATGGATGTATGTATGGAAATGTTTATTTCCATAATTCCATTCAAAAAGTTAAACTTTCATAGATTAGAGATTCAAGGCCCACAATGTAAACAATTTCAAGTATTTGTAGATATTTACATAATTTGGGCTTGCAGCACATAAAACCCACAAAATCAGCAATTCCAAAAATGTGAATAGCTGTGAAGAAATCAGCCAAGATTTTGCAGAACATAAATGTTTTTAACTGAGTGTCACACACTCATCATCTACTAAACTCAAAGCACCTGCACAGGTTTCCCCAGGTGTCATTAAATTGCTTCAGTTTGGTTCAATTGTCTCAGTTGGGTTCAATATGGGGAAGACTGCAGATTTGACAACTGGCCAGAAGACCGTCATTGATGGGTAAGCCACAAACGTTCATAGCTAAGGAGACTGGCTGTTCACGGAGTGCTGTGTCCAAGCATATCAATGAAAAGTCTCGTGGAAGGACAAAATGTGGCAGGAGAAGATGCACCAGCAAAAGAGATGACCGTGGGCTTCGGCGGATTATCAAACAGAAGATTCAGAGAAGGTTTTTTTTCATTTCAAATTCAGAGCTCAAGTGGAATAAGGCGGGAGTCGCAGCTTCAAAAACCACCACATTCAGACGCATCCGGTAGCTATAACTGTCGGGTTCCTCGGGTCAAGCCACTTCTGAGCCCGAGTCACCGTAGGAAGCATCTCAACTGGGCCAAGGAGGAAAAAGGACTGGACTGTTGCCCAGTGGTCCAAGGTCCTCTTTTCCAATGAAAGTAAAGTGTGCCTTTCATTCGAGAATCAAAGTCCAAGAGTTTGGAGGAAGACGGGTGAAGAACAGAACCCAAGCTGCTTGAGGTCCAGTGTGAAATATCCACAGTCAGTCATGATTTGGGGTGCAATGTCCAGTGCAGGTGTTGGTAATCTCTGCTTTCTTAAATCCAAGGTCACGCAACAGACTACAGAATGTTTTAGAGGACTTGATGATACCTTCTGCTGAGGATCTGTATGGAGATGCAGATTTCATCTTCCAGCAAGACCTGGCCCCGGCCCATACCGCCAGAAGCACCAAAATCTGGTTTGATGCCCATGCCATCACAGTGCTTGACTGGCCTGTCAACTCGCCGGATCTAAACCCCATTATGAATGTAAGTATAGAGTAATATATTGTTGAATTTTTTGCAGATTTATTAAAAAAGAAAAACTCATACAGCCATAAGTATTCAGACCCTTTTCTCAGTATTTAGTAGAAGCGCCCTTTTGACCAAATAAGCCATGAGTCTTTTTGGGAATGATGCAACAAGTTTTTCCACACCTGGATTTGGGGATCCTCTGCCTCTAACTCCTCCCCCTCTGCCTTCGGTCCCTGTACGACCGGTGTCAGCGTTTGGTCCGCATTGCCGTTAGTTAGTCTGACTCGTTTCCGGTGAGGGTTGGACTCCGCCAAGGCTGCCCTTTGTCAAGTTCTAGGTGCAGCCGAGGCGTAGAGGGGGTCCGGTTTGGTGGCTTCAGTATTGCATCTCTGCTTTTTGCAGATGATGTGGTTCTGTTGGCTTCATCAAGCCGTGATCTCCAACACTCACTGGAGCAGTTCGCAGCCGAGTGTGAAGAGGCTGGGATGAAAATTAGCATCTCCAAATCTGAGACCATGGTCCTCAGTCAGAAAAGGGTGGAGTGCCCTCTCCAGCTCAGGGATGAGATCCTGCCCCAAGTGAAGGAGTTCAAATTTCTTGGGGTCTTGTTCACTAGTGAGGGAAGAATAGAACGGGAGATCGACAGGCGGATCGGTGCAGCGTCTGCAGTGATGTGGACTTTGTATCGGTCCGTTGTGGTGGTGAAGGAGCTAAGCCGAAAGGCGAAGTTCTGTATTTACCGGTCGATCTACGTTCCTACCCTCACCTATGGTCACGAGCTGTGGGTCGTGACTGAAAGAACAAGATCCCGGATACAAGCGGGCAAAATGAGTTTCCTCCGCAAGGTGTCCGGGCTCTCCCTTAGAGATAGGGTGAGAAGCTCTGTCATCCGGGATGGGCTCAGAGTAGACCCGCTGCTCCTCTGCATTGAGAGGAGCCGGATGAGGTGGCTGGGGCATCTGTTTAGGATGCCTCCTGGACACCTCCCTGGACACGCTGGAGAGACTACTGAGACTGGGTCTTTCAGCATGACAATTAGCTCCAACACACCACCCGGGCAACGAAGGAGTGGCTTCATAAGAAGCATTTCAAGGTCCTGGAGTGGCCCAGCCAGTCTCCAGATCTCAACCCCATCAAAAATCTTTGGAGGGAGTTGAAAGTCTGTGTTGCCCAGCGACAGATCCAAAACATCACTGCTCGAGGAGATCTGCATGGGGGAATAGGCCAAAATACCAGCAACAGTGTGTGAAAACCTTGTGAACACTTACAGAAAACGTTTGACCTCTGTCATTGCCAACAAAGGGTATATAACAAAGTATTGAGATGAACTTTTGTTATTGACCAAATATTTATTTTGCACCATAATTTGCATCTCTGATGAAAATTACAGGCCTCTCTCATCTATTTAAGTGGGAGAACTTGCACAATTGGTGCCTGACTCAATGAGTTTTTGCCCCACTGTACATTCACTAGCTTTAGCTACATCGGCAATTAAAATACCATCAAGAGCTGTATAAAAGATTCATTTTTGACAAAGATAATTCTTGGTTTTGATTGACACTGTCAAGAGTGTTTTCATATAAAAATATATATTGATTATTGAGGTAAAAGCTTGCAATGGTAAAGAATTGCGCTGCATTATAGTGAAACAGGTTGATAATATTTTGGTTGTCTTATTCGGCTACATGAGAAAGTCCAAATATTAGACGGCTAGATTAGGATGCATTTTTATACAAATAAATCGCAAAGTATCCCCCTGTTTTTGGTAATTTCAGATTTAAGTCAAGATGGACGCTGCACTCTATAACACCGGTTTTACCCTGCCGAACAGCAAAAACTGCAATGATTATGAAAAGGGATAGAATAGAAGAAAAGAAAATGTATCATTATAATGACATTGTTTCAATAGTTTCAACAAAGTAAAATAAAGGCCAATTATTTCACTGAGTGCCCTGTTCATCCATCCATTTTCTGAACTGTTTATCCTCACTAGGGTCACGGGTGAGCTGGACATTATCCCAGCTGACTTGGTCAAGAGGTCAGATACAGCCAGATGGAAATTTATTGTATTATTACTTCCAACGTTTTCCCAATGTTGTGTCCGGTGACTACATTTAGTGTACACTCCATTAATACTAAACTCTTATTAATCGTATCTTAAATGAAATTAGATTATGGGTGATGACGACGAGGTAGGTGACTTGAAGTTCGACTGAAAAAGCTGGAAATGCAGACATTACGCTGGCAAGGTCATGCCCGCCTAATGACAGCGTTGACGACTCTTAAGCTATTTAGATGTGGGCGGAGGTGTCAGAGTAAGATGGTGAGGGGAGACGTACCGGCTTCTTGCCGCAACACATTAACACGCTAATCAGCATAGTAGTTACTTCAATGTCATTGTGCCACAACAAGTTTTGTTTGTACACTACGTGAGTGTACCTACTAAGAATTTAGCGGTAACCCGCTCAGCCTTACCTGCATCACGATAGCCCCGAATGGCTTGGGAGTATTTTTCCAGTGCATCGCCAAACTGTCCATTCTTAAACAGCAGGTTTCCCTCATTCTTCAAGTGGGCCAGCGGTAAGGGGAGGGCTCCACATGGTGCGTCAAGATTGACAGGTTCTCCAACATTTGTGCCCGCTGGAGTCTCCTTGCTGTCAGCCTGAGCCAACACTGTCGAGCCCCTCTTGACTGTCCCATTCGCCACCTTTTCCTTGCCGTCTTGTGGGACTTTGTACTTGTCTGAGCTGCCGCCTTTGCCCCTCCAGTGTCCGTGATGGGAGTTCGAGGACTCGTTGTGCGGGGCCCCGTCCCCTTTGCCGTAGGGCCTCTTTTGCGCGTTACCCATGTCTCCCCTCTCCGCAGCAGCAGCTGAGCGCCCGTCCCCTCCCACAAGCTGGCTGGGTTCAACCGGACAATCTAGAGGGGACAAAGAGAGAGCGGCAGAAAGAGCGCAGGATGAAACACACCCACAGGAAGCAGTCGGTGGTTACATCACAGTTGGGGGAGGGTTGGGATTCACATGACACAGAGCCACATAAGAAGACTTTCAGGAAGTGGCAGGAGGAATTACAGGAGCACTGGTTGGGGGGAGGGTGGAAAACACATGCGTGCATACAGTCGTGGGTCACGTGGCCCTGTGGGAGGGCATTTGTGGTCAAATAATACACTTGTGTACGCTCACTGTATATGCCATAACATTGCAGCGAGCGGCACTAGCTATAAGATTCAATACGGACGCTGGATCAAAAATTCTCGCCAATTAAAAGCTGCTTTGCACCCCAGCATATTATACAATTCATACTTAAGTTACGGTAAAGTGAGAACTATATATCCCAGCCAAAAAAAAACGAGATATACCAAAAGGTATATATAACAAGGTGCACAGTTTCAATTGTCAAGACAGGATTGGATGTAATATGGAAAGTATTAAAATACCGGAATATATGATGTCTATGGGTATAGTCACTCATAGTAGGAAAACATGATGGCAAGTGCGGTCGGGAATCACTGTTATATGGCATGTGTACAAGTCAAGTCAAGATAACAGTATCTACTGCATCCATTTGAAATGTACTGTCTTATTATGATTGTAGCTTTCATGTTAAGCTGTTTCTCCCCTTTTGGACTCTGCAGTCGCTAAAAATCCCTGCAGACTAACATCACAACTACAAATATTTGCTAGAATTAAACACAGCTCTCTGACAGCGTCAGTCAAAACGGAGCATTATAATCTTTGCAAAGGCAGAGCTTTTAAAACGTTTCTAAGCTGAGCTCATTTGCTGGATAGTGTGTGTGTTGTTGTTTTTTTTTTTCCCCTCTCTTTTTAATATTTAACAATCCTTACCAGTGTGCTCCGATTTCGCCTCTTCGAAATCCTCCTCCTCTCGGATGATGATTTTTCGGCCTTTTCTCGCTTTTCCCTGTCGCACATCTGTCATCTTCTTTGTCGTTTCAGACAGAAGTTGCTACATCACAAATCATTGCACACATCAGTATTTGTGATGACACACTAAAACAGGCTATTACGTCAGCAAAGGTGACCACAGCCTATGACCACAACTACCGCCTCCGGGGACGCATTTATGTCAACCGTTTTCTCTTGTCGAGTTCATGTTTCGGATATGACGCCGCGCAGACAGCGACACCTGGGGGACAAACTGTGAACTGCAAACTCTTGACACCGCCGAGCCACAGAGGTCCTCGCGTTGCGACGGTGTCCCGTTCCTACGGGGACGACGTCACCCGAAATATCACCAACGTTCGCTAACGCAGTAGGACATTTGTATTTACAATAAATATTTCAATGAAAAACACTTCTGGGCCATGAATAGTCATAATCAAATGAAAACACTCAGTATGTTTTAGCATGCCTCCTTCCGCCGTGTGCCGATGGGACACCGTTCATAACTTTGAAATATACACAAAATTGAATTGAATTATTCATTATGTATAATCTAATACAACGTATATTTTAATAATATATATATTCATTTATTTCCGACCAAATAGGCACGATGAACAATGGCTGTCTTAATGAACCAACAAGATGCCATATTCATTACTCTCACGTCAGTCTGCGCCTCTCTCACAGGTCTCGCGCGACGTTCTCCCCCCCCACCCCCGTCCTCTGATTGGTTGATCGTTGTCGAGCTGCTAACTCAACGGGATTTATTACTCGGGTTCGCGCAGGTGCCTTGAAGACGGACGATTACTGGACATGATTAAAAAATCATTTTCAAAGTGGACTTTTCAGGAAAAAAAATGGAAATTGTGAGGACAGGGCGGCTGGCTTGTTTGAACCCGGAAAAGGTTTATTCACTTCGCTTCTAGAGTAGCAACAACCTCTAAGTTTTGATTGCTAGCTACGGGTAGCTCTGACTACCCAACACAACTCTGAGTAGATTACTAACATTTTCAAAATACCATCCATCCATCCATTTTCTGAGCCGCTTCTCCTCACTAGGATCGCGGGCGTGCTGGAGCCTATCCCAGCTGTCATCGGGCAGGAGGCGGGGTACACCCTGAACTGGTTGCCAGCCAATCGCAGGGCACATAGGAACAAACAACCATTCGCACTCACAGTCATGCCTACGGGCAATTTAGAGTCTCCAATTCATGCATGTTTTTGGGATGTGGGAGGAAACCGGAGTACCCGGAGAAAACCCACGCAGGCACGGGGAGAACATGCAAACTCCACACAGGCGGGGCCGGGGATTGAACCCGGGTCCTCAGAACTGTGACGCTGACGCTCTAACCAGTCGTCCACCGTGCCGCCTTTCAAAATACCATTATATCAAAATACACAGCATCATTGGATAGAAGAGTGTTACAAGAACAATATGATCCCTAGTTTGTAAGAATGGGATAAGGATGAAGGATTTTATGCCACTTTTTATGTCAAAAATGTGCCAAAATGTTGTGCCTAGAAATCAATTTAAATCATTAGGAAACCTTGACTCTGAAAAATGGCCAGATGTGATGTTTATCTATTTTTCTATTAAGGTTTTTATGCTTTTGTTATGTTATTGTAAGTTAGAACTGATATTGTAGAGGTTTGTAATTTTTCGGGAGGTGAGTTGAAAGGTAAAGGTTTAATTATGTTTCTTTCTTTAGTAATAATCATAATTCACATTCACTGCCATTGAAGGCTTTAGAAGTAAAATATCCATTAACTGAATCTGTATAATGAATGGAACTAAGAGCTACTTCTTGGGCACTGATTAATGAGATGGGCTACCAGTTTGATACACACTTCTGAAATAACAAAAATGTTCAATTACCTTCAATAAAGAGGTTATTTGTTATCACTAATAATGATCTTCATTTATGTAAATACTGATCAGGTTAATGATTTCGAACAGATAAATATCAATTTGCCATACTTTATTACTAAAAATCTCTGCCAGTGTGGCCATAAATCCAAAAGGTCTGTTTGGTGCAAACACAACAGCACTCATCACTAAAAGAACACCAAACCTACAGTAAAGCATGGTGGTGGTAGCATAATACTTATGCACTTTTTGATCTTTAACTGAAACTGGGGCCTAATTATCAACAGCTCAAAATAGCAGTCAGTAGTTAATGAGATGTGTGACTGGTTAATTCTGAACACACCCAGTTATCAGAGGCTGTGTACACTTGTGTAACCACATTATCTCACTTTATTTTTACTTCACGTCACTTAGATGTTTTAACCACAAACATTCTAAGTTTCCCCCTTGCTGCAGTACAGTGTGCAACGACAATGTTCTGTGAAATAACTGGCTATGACCTCTTTTTACTTGAAAGCCTCTAAGCCAGTGCTTTTCAAACATTTTACCCCCATACCACCTCAAAAATTAAGGATGTAACTACGTTCTAAGTACCACCATAATGACCAACATTAAAATACAGTAGCGTCGTCAGTGTTCATCTAAAATGAAGTGCAGGTTTTATTCCTAAAAAGTGTATTTCATATTATGCACACTTGGAACTGTGCTTAAACATAGAAAATAAAAAAATGTATTCACTGATTGAAATCAAATGTATTGCACATAAATTTAATAAAAAATTGTACCTAAATAAATTTAAAAAAAAAACATTCCTAAATTATTAAATGCAAACGTATTATACTTAAAAGTGAAATACAACTGAATTGTACGTTACACAAGTACTAAACTGTATTAAAAAACCCAAAATAATAAAAAAAGCTGAAACCGCTGTCCATGTGACCCTCATAGTACACAAATTATTACATTTAAAATTGTGCTCAAACGACATGGTTAATTGCACACCGTTCAAATGTCGTATGTCTCGACTGTAAAATAAGAACCTCCTGTTCTGTAACTTACAATGGCCAGAACATTCTGTGGCTCTTGTTTCAGCACCGCTGTCAGGTCTTCAACAGCCATTTCGAAGTTCCCCATTTCATTGTGCACAGCAGCACGACGTAGCAAAGCTGAAGAGGAGATACATTACAAATTACTACTACTCTATTGTTTAGGTTCTACGGTCGTGTTATATTATTGAGATCCAATGAGGGTCTCCTCAACAACAAATTGATACATAAATGTGTATCTCAGTAAATTACAATATTGTGGGAAAACTCAATTTATTGTTCAATTCAAAAAGTGAACCTTAACGGATAGGGAAATATTTTGTCTTTAGTTGTTTGAAGTAAATTATTATGGCTTATAGCTAATAAAAAAAACAAATTCAGTATCTCATGAACTCTAAATATTGTGAAAAAGTTCACTTGTGTTGCACTCAAATCAACAAATTAATACACATCAGTAAGTATGGGAAAACAACATCATTGCTCTGTGTCTTAGGGGAAGGAGAAAAGCCAACAACCACAGGTTAAAGACGGAACAAGCTACCACAAAAGAGATATGAAGGTAGACCTGGGAGAAAGGCTGCAGTTCCCTCAGGTTGTCCACCATAAACCCAGATGTGGTACTGTGGTCTGAAGAGGCAAAGAAAATCATCCTCATTGAGCTGACTGTCCCGTGAGAGGACCAATTGAGTGACTGCAGGGCGAAAAGGATGGCAAGTTGAATGTTTCCAGTCAAAGTTGTTTGTCAAGGATTCCCTGCCTAATCTGTTTGGAGAATGCTTATAGCCATCGGGGTAACAGGAATAGAAAGTGCCTCTTTCTGTCTATGGAACAAGAGAGGCGTTAAGATGGAAGTCACGAGGTGGAGATGGGCAGTGATTTGGCCACCACTGCCGACCCACCTTCGGGTGGGCGTTGCGTTTCAGGGTTGAATCACCCAATGAAATGAACGGTGGATAGCACCTGATGACATCAATCGCTCCTGGCCAAAGCTACACTTACTCAAGTGAATGAATGTCAAAGCATCGCTGTTGTGTTGAAATGCCTACAGGGACTTCCCCAGCCTTTAAATTGTCTCCAAGTCTGTTTCAGTAGCCTCCACAAACAGGGGGAAGACTACTGACTTGACTGATGTCCAGAAGACAGTCAATGACACCCTGAAAATATTATTGCTCAAGAAACTGGCTGGGCTCAGAGTTCAGTATCCGAGCACTATAATACAAAGTTGAATGGAATGACAAGCAACGGAGGTAACTGCAACCTTGAGAGTATGGTGTAGCAAAATATATTCAAGAACTTGGGGGCACTTCACAAGGAGTGGACTGAGGCCGCAGTCAGTCAGTGCATACTGTAGACGTATCAAGGAATTGAGCAAAATTCCTGGCGTCAAGCCACTCCTGAAAGAGAGACGATGTCAGAAGTGTCTTACCTGGGCTAAGAAGAAAAACAATTAAACTACTGCTCGGTGGTCCAAAGTCATATTGTCAGGTGAGAGTACATTTTGAATTACATTTGAGAATCAGGACCCGTATTCTAGGGGAAGACGAGAGAGGCACACCGTCCAAGTTGCTTTCAGTCAAGTGTAAAATTTCCACTTAGTGACGGTTGGGTGCTGGGCCACTCTGTTTTCTCTCCAAAGTCCATGCATGCAGCTATTTACCTATACATTTTACAGCACTTCCTTCCATTGACAAGCTTAACTGATTTCATGCAGCAGCGAGACTTGGTAGTGGTACCTGCACCCACCCTGCAAAACTATCAAAAACTGGTTGAATAACCATGATCACTGTGCTTGATTGGCCAGAAACTGACCAGACCTGAACCCTGTAGAAAACTTATTGGGTGTTGCCAAGAGAGAGACAAGAGACACCATAGCCAATAACACAGATGTGCTCAAGGCTGCTATTAAAGAGACACTAAACAGGCCCAAAAAATGGCATGTAAATTCGACACACCATAGAGAAGAGTAATGTTAACAAGCCTACCAAATTTGAATTAATAAAAACATTGCTAAGTACATAAACTGAGGTTTCAAAACTTGAATAATAACGGCCACCTCTCAGCTCTCAGACGCTGTGGGTGTCAAATGGATGGCTGCGCCTAAAATAATCTAACATATTCAGGGTGTGATGTTGTCTCTGGTGAAAGTTTACAAAACTATCTGTCGTAAAATGCTCACTGCAGAGTCGGCTGGTGGTGTTTATGTTCAGCTCGCCATCTGCGTGTCTTCAAAAAGTCAATCCAGTGCTTTTTTTATTTCATTTTTTGGGAGCTTAATAAAACATCACTGAATTGTTCTGTAAATTGAGGCATCCAACGAAGATGCATTTTCGGGGTGAAACCATCGTTAACTTGCTAACTGCACGCTGGAGTAGTAAATAGGACATGTTATGGCAGCTAAGCACAGCTAACTCACAACGGAGCAGCATAGCCAAACTAAATGACGTCACTTTGTTCTTATATAGTGGTGGAGGGAACTCGCACTAGAAAGTATAGGCCCCAAACCCGTCGCAGGGCTGTTTTAACCCCGCCCACAAATTCAGGAAAATTCAAATGAAAAAGATGCTTAAGCTGTATCTCAACATTTCAACACTATATTGTTATCAGTCTTTGCATATGTTTTCAGGACTTATCTTCAAACATCCATCCATTCATTTTCCGTACCGCTTATCCTCACTAGCGTCGCGGGCGTGCTGGAGCCTATCCCAGCTATCTTCGGGCGAGAGGCAGAGTACACCCGGAACTGGTCGCCAGCCAATCGGAGGGCACATAGAAACACAACCATTCGCACTCACATTCACACCTTTGGGCAATTTACAATCTTCAATCAACCTATCATGCATGTTTTTGGGATGTGGGAGGAGACCGGAGTACCCGGAGAAAACCCACGCAGGTATGGGGGGAACTTGCAAACTCCACACAGGCAAAGCCGTATTTGAAACGGGCCTTCAGAACTGGGAGGCCGATGTGCTAACCAGTCGATCACCGTGCCGCTCTTCAAACATATTTAATGCATTTGAAAACAAAACACCTGGTGGTGGGGCTCGAAGGAGAGCGCCTGGTGGCCGGGCCTGCACCCATGGGGCCCGGCCGGGCACAGCCCGAAAGGGTAACGTGGGTCCCCCTTCCCATGGGCTCACCACCTGTGGGAGGGGCCATAGGGGTCGGGTGCAGTGTGAGCTGGGCGGTGGCCGAAGGCGGGGACCTTGGCGATCCGATCCCCGGCTACAGAAACTGGCTCTAGGGACGTGGAATGTCACCTCTCTGGCAGGGAAGGAGCCCGAGCTGGTGTGTGAGGTCGAGAAGTTCCGACTCGATATAGTCGGACTCGCCTCCACACACACCTTGGGCTCTGGTACCAGTCCTCTCGAGAGGGGTTGGACTCTCTTCCACTCTGGAGTTGCCCATGGTGAGAGGCGCCGAGCAGGTGTGGGTATACTTATTGCCCCCCGGCTCGGCGCCTGTACGTTGGGGTTCACCCCGGTGGACGAGAGGGTAGCCTCCCTCCGCCTTCGGGTGGGGGGACGGGTCCTGACTGTTGTTTGTGCCTATGCACTAAACAGCAGTTCAGAGTACCCACCCTTTTTGGAGTCCTTGGAGGGGGTGCTGGAGAGCGCTCCCGCTGGGGACTCCATTGTTCTGTTGGGGGACTTCAATGCTCACGTGGGCAATGACAGTGAGACCTGGAAGGGCGCGATTGGGAGGAACGGCCCCCCCGATCAGAACCCGAGCGGTGTTCTGTTATTGGACTTCTGTGCTCGTCACGGATTGTCCATAACGAACACCATGTTCAAGCATAAGGGTGTCCACACGTGCACTTGGCACCAGGACACCCTAGGTCGCAGTTCGATGATCGACTTTGTGGTCGTGTCATCGGACTTGCGGCCGCATGTCTTGGACACTCGGGTGAAGAGAGGGGCGGAGCTGTCAACTGATCACCACCTGGTGGTGAGTTGGCTCCGATGGTGGGGGAAGATGCCGGTCCGACGTGGCAGGCCCAAACGTATTGTGAGGGTCTGCTGGGAATGTCTGTCAGAATCCCCTGTCAGAAGGAGTTTCAACTCCCACCTCCGACAGAACTTTGCTCATGTTCCGGGGGAGGCGGGGGACATCGAGTCCGAGTGGACCATGTTCCGCGCCTCCATTGCTGAGGCGGCCGACCGGAGCTGTGGCCGTAAGGTGGTCGGTGCCTGTCGTGGCGGCAATCCCCGAACCCGTTGGAGGGATGCCGTCAAGCTGAAGAAGGAGTCCTATCGGGCCTTTTTGGCCTGTGGGACTCCTGAGGCAGCTGATGGGTACCGGCTGGCCAAGCGGAATGCAGCTCTGGTGGTCGCTGAAGCAAAAACCCGGGCATGGGAGGAGTTCGGTGAGGCCATGGAGAAAGACTTCCGGACGGCTTCGAAGAAATTCTGGTCCACCATCCGACGTCTCAGGAGAGGAAAGCAGTGAACGTTGGTTGACAGCCATTTTCAGGTCTCTCCAAAGATGCTCAATTGGGTTTGGGCTATGGTTGGGTAATTCAAGAACAGTCTTGGAGTTGTTCTGAAGCCACTCCTTCAGTATTTTAGCTGTGTACTTAAGGTCATTGTCTTGTTGGACGTGATACTTCGGCCCAGTCTGAGGTCCTGAGCACTCTGGAGAAGGTTCTCGTCCAGGATATCCCTGTACTTGGCCGCATTCATCTTTCCTTCGATTGCAACCAGTCGTCCTGTCCCTGCAGCTGAAAAACGCCCCACAGCATGATGCTGCCACCACCATCCTTCACTGTTGGGACTGTATTGGACAGGTGATGAGCAGTGCCTGGTTTTCTCCACACATACCGCTTAGAATTAAGGCCAAAAAGTTCTGTCTTGGTCTCATCAGACCAGATAATTTTATTTCTCACCATCTTGGAGTCCTTCACTTGTTTTTTAGCAAACTCCAACCGGGCTTTCATGTGTCTTGCACTGAGGAGAGGCTTCCGTCGGGCCACTCTGCTATAAAGCCCCGACTGGTGGAGGGCTGCAGTGATGGTTGACTTTCTAGAACTTTCTCCCATCTCCCGACTGCATCTCTGGAGCTCAGCCACAGTGATCTTTGGGTTCTTCTTTACCTCTCTCACCAAGGCTCTTCTCCCCCGACTGTTCAGTTTGGCCGGACGGCCAGCTCGAGGAAGGGTTCTGGTCGTCCCAAACGTCTTCCACTTAAGGATTATGGAGGCCACTGTGCTCTTAGAAACCTTAAGTGCAGCAGAATAATTTTTTTTTAACCTTGGCCAGATCTGTGCCTTGCCACAATTCTGTCTCAGGCAGTTCCTTTAACTTCATGATTCTCATTGGCTCTGGATTGCACTGTGAGCTGTAAGGTCTTAGATAGACAGGTGTGTGGCTTTCCTCATCAAGTCCAATCAGTATAATCAAAACACAGCTGCTCCAATGAACGTGTAGAACCATTTTAAGGATGATCAGAAGAAATGGACAGCACTCGAGTTAAATATATAAGTGTCACAGCAAAGGGTCTGAATACTTATGGCTGTGTGACATTTCAGTTTTTCTTTTTTAATAAATCTAAAAAAAATTTCAATAATTCTGTTTTTTTCTGTCAATATGGGGTGCTGTGTGTACATTAATGAGGAAAAAAAATTACTTAAATGATTTTAGCAAATGGCTGCAATATAACAAAGAGTGAAAAATTTAAGGGGGTCTGAATACTTTCCGTACCGACCGTACATCTATGATCGACTCGTGAAGGGAGACTCCAGACCTCTTTCATCTATAACCGCTTCATAATTCAAAGAGCATGTATGAATGGAATTTTTACGTTTTTAAGGTTTGTGATTTTGTGAGTGGCCACTTGGAAAAGTCATTTCATCCCTATTTATGTTCTATATACTTTATGTTGAGGACTGACAATGAAATGCCACCATACCAAGTATGATCTTTTGAAAAATCATCCCTCTCTGGCCCCATTTCATGCCTCTGGTTTAATTTTAATCATTATTTTACAACTGGTCACAGCGCGACAGGAGTCGTGAGCAAATAGTGTGTCAATGATTTGCCCACGCACACCGCGCACATGTAGCTTGTGGGGACACACCGCAGCCTTTTGCAAAGGAGACTATTCGTTTCTTGGCAGGATTATTTAACTCTGATTGGCAAGAAAAGTGAAAAAGAATGAATTGGACAGCTCTCTACTTCAAATCAAGGGTAAACATATCTGACGGCGGTGTCCTATACACGGACGGCTGCACATGGCTGGGCTCGGACAACCACCTCGTCAGGTAAATTGAACACTTCTTTTTTTAATTGATTGCAGATTCCAAAATATACAACATCAAACTAGTAACATTTTGTGTTTGGCAAGATTCCATAATGAATAAGTCATACTAGCAACGTAGCTGACTTGTGATGCTGCTGTGCAAGCTCGTTCGTAAACTGGGGGGCTTCCTTTGGGCGGAGACGCAATGGGGTGGGGGATGAAGTGAGGCTACATTCAAATCTTGCTAGCAGTTTGAAAACCGCATACTTTAAAAATATCTTTGTTGGTTCTTATGTCATTCAAATAGTTTGCGAGTCGATTAATTTTTTTAAAATCTGTACATTGTAATCATCAAAATTATAAGAAAGGTTTCACTCAAGTGAGTTGAACCTGTACACGAGTTTCACTTTTTTTTTTTTTATTGAACTATTGAAATAAATAAAGTTTTCCACAATATGAAATTATTTTGTGATGCACCTACATATAAAATACCTTTCACGTTGCAGGGTTCTAGCTCCAATACACTGTGGCAGTCATTCATGGCACTATGCCATTGCTTCAGCTTGATTCCTGCCTGGGCTCTGTTATTGTATGCAGCCACTGTGGGCATTATGGACAGGCTCCTGTGATTAGATGATACAACTACATTAGAGCTTTCGACAGGCAGCAGCCCAGCACACAGAGACGGGAAGTTTTTAAAGTCTGACCTGGAGTAGTACACAACTGCCTCCTCATAATCATTTGCTCTGAAAGCTTCATTTCCTTTGTCTTTTTCACGCTCTGCCAGAAGGTTTCTCACCTCTGTTGCTAGCGCTGGATGCATTGAGATATAACCTTTATGTTAGAGGCATCGCAAGACCCCAAAACGCTACATGAGTTGCAGAACTCAATGCATTTGATGCTATATAAATACAATGGAATGGAATTGAATTACATGAAGGGTCCACTTTCGTTGTAGGGTGTGCGTTTATAATGGCAGGCCGGTCATTTTTAATCACATCCCCATCAATTTTCTGACATTCTTTCTCCGCATCAAACCTGGAGGAATATGCTCAAGGTGTGACAAAATACAAAGATGAATGGATTTTTCTTCCTTTTCCTTTTTGAATCCAAAGTTTTTCAATTTTAAGACAGAATCACTCACTTGTCCCATTCTCGATAATCTCGTGGCTGGATACGCTTTTGTTTACGAGCTGAGTTCTGTGGGGGGGGGGGGGGGGGGGAAACATTCCTTTTGTTATCTACTCAAACTAATTCTTGAAATGATTCTGTGAACAGGAGGAGGCATGGTTACCCCGCTGAGTGGAACAGAGTAGTTGGACGCTCTTACAGGCGGCATGTTTTGATCCACAACATCCTCAAACGTTAGCTGTCTTTTAAGGCAAGTCTCCATCACTCTGGTTTCATCTTGCCAAATCTGCAATATGAACCTTTTTGAGTCATGTTTTCATGATATAGCCATGTCATGACAAGTTGAATAAGTAAAACAGCGCACCCTCAACTCATCCTCAATATGGCTCCACTCATCTGCTGAAAGGTGGGAGGATGTGGCCACGGGAATTTCCTTCCGAAGGGCTCGGCTCCGAGGGTTCAGAGTCTCCAGTCGACTCTCACAGAAATCGATCAGATGAGGATAAATGCCCTCCTTGCCAGACCTGTACGTAATAACACTTGTTTATTACAGGCTACATTTGTTTATTCATATTAGAGAGCCAATGCCTGCATGTATCTTATTGTTGTACACTTTTTAAAAAATTCTAGATTCTGCACACAGATTAATATAATTAGCTGCATGCACATAATTCTCACAAGTTGTATTGATGAATTTGTTACCTTTATAACTACATGAGCCAAAATATCACACGATAAATTACAACCATAATAAATATTGTTAAATGCATACCTCTTTGACAGTTTGATGAAAGCTGATGATTATCATCATTGTAAAACAACAATTTAGATATAAATAACTGCTGCATTTTTACCTGAGCAATATCAGGATTTTCTCCAGGTATTTGGCATCCTTGCATTTGTCAATGTAATCATATTCCAGGTGCTCCACTGGGATCTTCAGGGCGCCGCAGTCAGAAGAACCGAAATAGTTTGGAAAAAAGGAGGCCGAACTCATTGCTATAAACCCCTTTAAACTATGATTTAAAAACAAAAAGCCCTTTAGGAGCTAAAGCCACTTGTCTCGTTGTTGTCTCTAGTCCTTGATGCTTAAAGACCCCGAAATGGCGTTATAAAGGATAGTGTTTGAAGTGTTGCCCCTGGAGACGGGACACGCTGCATACGTCATCAGATGGCGTCAACGTGTGATTGATCAACGCGTGGTCTGATTCTGTCACAATTTGCATTTAAAAAAAAAATAGCGACCCAAAATTCTCAAAACTTCATTCATCCGTTCATTCCGTTTAGCAATGTTCAATTCTCAGAACCACAAAACTTTGGTACAACATGATACAAGTTTAAAAAGAAGAAAAAAAAAGATACACGTATGTAATTAAAATAAAAATAAAAAGATACCGCTTCCAAAACCCTGCAAAACCGGCTGCATTCAGGAAAGATAATTTTAAGCACAATTGGTATATGTATTCTATTGAAATTATTTTTATGTCCCATTTAAATCACTTATGGATCGCTACTCCTACCTGATCTGATTGAACTTTCATTCTTCTCACCGTGTCACCCTGACTGTTTCCATGGTAACGGTAGGCGTCAGCCCAGCTGACCCGGAGGCGGAAACACGTGTTACGAGCAACGGTGGGCTCCAAATTTGAAAACGTGGCAAGCTGCAACTTGACTGGCAAACCTTGCCCAAATGGACTGGACTGAAACGAGGGCACGCGGTGGCAACTGAGGTCCGAACAAGCCCAGACGCGGTACCTCGCCGTATTTTAGAGTAAGTATCTTTTTACTTTATTACTGTCGTAAATTTCCGTCAAGGTAACAATTTGACTCGAATGCTAGCCTGTTTGACCTGACTTCAAATTCTTCTGTAATTAACCTGAAATATAATGGTGACCTAGACGTGGAACACTTTGTTTGAGGGGTTATATGACTGTAACGGCAATTTAAAAAATGTTAAAAGTGGATGAAAACCGAAGGAACACAATGAAATGCTAGCAGTGTTCATTGACTTCATATCGTAGTTGCATTAAAGGAAAAAAAAAAAAAGCGCGTGACACAAGATGCTCAAGGCTGTGTGAGTTCACTCCGAATAAACGTGAATTCTCGTCTGGCAGGTTTGGTGCCAACAACGGCACGGTCGGGTCTAATTGATTGACAGGCGTTGTCATGGCGACGCCAGTACAGCACCAGAAAGTGTTTGGCGTTTAACCAGCTCAGTGAGTTCCACATTAACAACTCACAGTAAGTTTGGGACATTCAGCAATCGGGTGACTTTTCAGGATGAGACTAAAATGCACTTTCTGTTCTCCAACGAGGAGCTGAACAGCAAAATTCACAGAAGGTGTTTGATTCATGAATGCACAATACACTTCCTGGGTCAATTAGAATTGATATTTAAATAGTCCTCTTTATCGTGCTGACACTTCCTGGGTCAATTAGAATTGATATTTAAATAGTCCTCTTTATCGTGCTGTCCTGTTTTTGTCATCGTGCGACCAAGACAACGCCTAACAATTGATCAACAGTACCTTGCCGTTGCAAAGCTTCAAACTCTCAGAGGAAAGTCGCCACTGAGTTTAGCGTGTTGCAGACCGTCATCGGCAGGTCGGAACAAAAATAGAGAGCGATTGGAAGGATCACAGAAAGCCATAGAAGTGAATGTCCTTGGGGACGGTGGACTTGTTGTGTATTTTGCTGTTCAACGTCTTGTTAGAGAACAGCAAATAGGGGGAAAATTACTGAAACAAACAGTTGGATGTGCATTCAACTTTGGAAAAGGTCAAATTAAGTTTAGCCTGTGCATTTTGGGCTCAAAAGTTCACCCAGAAGCTAAACATCCCAAACGTTTTGTAAAATGACAAATGCACGCCCGTCTCCATCACCTTGATCTTAATGAACAAAGTGCATTGCAATATACTAGTGATTTCCAACCTTTATGGAGCCAAGGCACGTATTTTACAATTGAAAAATCTCACGGCACACCAACAAACAAAAATGTCACAAAAAGTGGATACATTAATGACTCTATGTACTTCCTGCCATCTAATAGAAGAGCATTTATTTGTTTTGTCTGTCACTGTGTCCAACTTCCTATTGGATCTAAAATATTGGGTGGTTTTGTGACGTTTAACCAGACCTTAGCTGCAATTAATTATGCGGTACTGATGTAATAACACTTAAGTGTCCAATAAGACACTGCTCCGATTCTCTTCGTTTAACAATGGGTGGTCCATAGGAAATGACACAAACCACTTTTGAAATTCTTAGAATATTTCACCTCATTCACAGGGGTATGCTAATACAGCATGTTCCTCGGTCAAACAAACACACATGCACACACATTGTCTTGACAGGACCGCCTTGCTGATGCAGCATTCCAAACTGGGAAGTCAGAAATCTTTGACCAGGAAAAGTGCATTTGAACACTGGGAATTCAGGGCACATTGATGTACCCCAATTTACATAGATGGAGAAATCTGACATCACACATGATGGACTGAGAGATAAAGTGTCAAAAGAAAACCATTTACCTCTACTGTACATTATCAGTAATTCCAGACATGACAATTTATCACAACTTGAGCTCCATGAATACTGGTAAGATTTTTATGAAGTTATAATATAAAACTGAGTGAGGCTGCATAAAAAGAGGTCCACTATTTTTCAGGAAATCTGCTTGAATGTACCTTCAATGTGCTGGTTGAGGTTGTCATCCATGTTTTTTGCTTCTTAATGAAACACTTAGGTCGGACCTCCGCATAAATGTCCTAATTCCCGACAGTCTGGAATCCAGCATAAGAGTTCAGTCTTCTACTCAGATTAAATTTGATGTATCAACCTTTCCGTACAGTTTTTAAAGGATTAGAATTTGAGCCTAACCGTTCTCTTGACTGTCGAGCTACAGCTGTGTTTGTATGTCTCACATGGTTCCGAGTTGGTGGAATTTATTTTGTTGTCATCTGCAGGCCTCTGTGGGAGTGCTGCTGTTTGGGCAAAGAGGAGGTTGAAAATGCAGTGTACCCCGGAGTCCAATGTCTACCATGGCAGCTGCAAAGGCCAACAGTGTGATGAGTGTTTTGACAGTGGCTACTCGGGTTTATTCCACAGTCCACAGAGTATCAGTGGATTTGGCTCCTCTAGGCCTTTGGCTTCAGTGGACTTCATTGACACACCCAAAGAGTATCTCAGACTTCCTGTCACCCCCAAGGAGAGTAGCAGGGCCCCTTTGCACAAAGACTCCAAGGGGCTTCAGCGGTCCTGCACGCTGAACTGGTGTGAAACTCCCAAAGTGTGCAAAAGATATGTCTCTCTGCGACATAGACCTGCTCTGTGCGATGCCACTAAAGAAAACGCAACCTCCCCATGCACCGGAAGGATAGACTCGTCAATTGGGTCTGACCATTGGCCCAATGTTTCGTTTGACTCTCTTGATACCACGCCGCAGTCTTTGACTTTAAGCACTTTAAAATTGGAGCAGGATTTCCCGTTATCTGGTAGGAAACGTCGTCTGCTCTTCTCTCAGGTAAGGACCTCCACTCGTGTGGACGGTACCTTCGGCTTGGGTGACAGCAACAGTTTGGAGAGACGAATTTCACTCTTGGATGATTTTAGTCAGCACCTTGGTGCCTCTGATCAACTTAATGTAGAAGCACCGTGCTTAAGCAAATTCCTGCTGGCCTCATCCAAGGAAAACTCTCCATCACCAGTCAACAAGCAGACAAGTGACTTATATGACTCCTCCAGTGTCTTGTGCACGCCATCATCTTCACAAACACCCAAGTATATCAGGTATAGTAAACTGTTTTTAAAAAAAAAAAAAAACATGATACACATTATCTGCATTTCTGTGGAAATTGATGTGGAGAGGCTTGCTGAGGTTTTCAGCAATGCTTTTAGTTTACTTCTCAGTCAAGTAATTTGAGAATATGTCTGAATCCCACTGCAGGTCTGTGTGTGAGGACAGTGGCTTCAGCTCCCTTGCGCTCGATAAATCCCAAGGCTCTTCTGTCGATCATGACGGCTCGTTCCAGGAGTTGCTGCTTTCCGCCTCAAAAGGAAACTCCGAAACCCCCAATCTGACAGATACAAAACGGCGTTCCCGTTTGCAACGTCAGCAAAGACTTTCCACTCTAAAGGAAGGAGGCTCCTTATCTGATGAAGACCTGTCGGACAGAAAGCATCAGCATATTCACAGCCACGGCAGCACTTCTAAAGATGAGGTTTTTCTCAGGGAAACCCCGCGCAGGGTTCTTACAACGTCTGATGTGCCGGCATCGAATAACGAAGGTTATACAACTCCTCGAAGCCAAACAACGGCCAAGCTCGACGGCATCCCACCTTCTAGTACCACGTCTGTCAATTCCAACGTAACCCCCTTCAAGACAACCGTATCCAACCTTTCATTGACACCTGCGTTGCAGCTGATACATACTTTGTGTGAGCAGAGGGCCAATATGTTTGCTGGCCAAAGTCCAAGTCTAAAAGAGCAGCTGAGGACCACATCAGCTCTAACTGAGACCCCTGTAATGTTGAGCACAATTATGCCGTTGGCAGGGCTGATAGGTCGGAAGATGGGCCTGGGGAAGGTGGACCTATTAACAGAGCTGAGAAAGAGGAACCTCAGGCACATCCTGGCTGTCATACTCAGCCACCTGTCTGCTGAGTGTGTCTACAGGTCAGCACTTGATGTTCTCAGTCGTAACCTCTGCTATTAACTGTTTTGTAGTATTTCAGAATTATTTTCTTTAACCCTCAAATTTCAATTTCTGAATACGGATCTATTGCTGGCCCACTATCTCCATAGACGTTTCTGGTCACAGCCACACTCATCACTATTATCAGTGTTTTGCAAATGTTAGGTACTTGTGTGCTGTGTCAGAACAAGAATCCTATTGATTTTGAATTGGACCCATGCTGGCTCAGGTAGCTGTGGTCAAAAGTTGGATTTTGTTGCATTTAAAAAAAATATATAAATTCTATTTTTTTGCTGTTAAAACCTTCAGGAATTTTTCGCTAAATATTGCAGTATGAGATGAGATATGGTGGAAAATGTCCTTATTCAATTTATTATTTTTTTTGCAGGTGTTGTCAGGTGTGCAAGGACTGGAATGAAATAATCCAACAGGACAAGCAAGCTCATCTCAAAAAAGAAATTCACCGGAGTGAAGTAGAAGCTGCTCTCGAGGTAGAGGAACATTTAAAAGCAATATCTGATGAGTAGTGTACCTCCACCAAGAATGTTTTAATTGCTGTCTGTTATTTAGCAGGATTTCACAAAATTTGATCATATTAAAAACATTTGATGGCTGAATGAAGAACAGTGGAAAATGAACCAGTGACATGTTTTTCTTTTTTGAGAGAGGGAATCTTTCAACATTTTCTTGATTTCTCAGTCAATAATTAATGACTTAAGGACAAAATACATCTTTGTGGGCATCTATGAGGTGTCAAATGTCTGTATTTTGCCCTTGCAAATCTGTGCGGTACTGAGTACCATTCTATGCTATGCATCAAGTGAAAACGTATTTACAACCCCAATTCCAATGAAGTCGGGATGTTGTGTTAAACAGAATACAATGATTTGCAAATCATGTTCGACCTATATTTAATTGAATACACTACAAAGACAAGATATTTAATGTTCAAACTGATAAACTTTATAGTTTTTAGCAAATAATCATTAACTTAGAATTTTATGGCTGCAACATGTTCCAAAAAAGCTGGGACAGGGTCATGTTTACCACTGTGTTACAGCCCCTTTTCTTTTAACAACATTCTATAAACGTTTGGGAACTGAGGACACTAATTGCTGAAGCTTTGTACGTGGAATTCTTTCCCATTTTTGCTTGATGTACAGCTTCAGCTGTTAGACAGTCCGGGGTCTCCGTTGGCATATTTTACGCTTCATAATGGGCCACACATTTTCAATGGGAGACAAGTCTGGACTGCAGGCAGGCCAGTCTCATACCTGCACTTTTTTTTACTACAAAGCCACGCTTTTGTAACTTGTGCAGAATGTGGTTTGGCATTGTCTTGCTGAATTCAATAAGCAGGGTGTCCATGAAAAAGACATTGCTTGGATGGCAGCATATGTTTCTCCAAAACCTGTATGTACCTTTCAGCATTAATGGTGCCTTCACAGATGTGTAAGTTACCCATGCCATTGGCACTAACACAGCCCCATACCATCACAGATGCTGGCTTTTGAACTTTGCGTCCATAACAGTCCGGATTGTTCTTTTCCCCTTTGGCCCGGAGGACACGATGTCCACAATTTTCAAAAAACAATTTGAAATGTGGACTCATCGGACCACAGAACACTTTTCCACTTTGCATCAGTCCATCTTAGATGGGCCCAGAGAAGCCGGCGGCGTTTCTGGGTGTTGTTGATAAATGGCTTTTGCTTTGCATAGTAGATTTTCTAGTTGCACGTACGATTTAGCGCCGAACTGTATTTACTGACATTGGTTTTCTGAAGTGTTCCTGAGCCCATGTGGGATTGAAGGTCACGGGCATTCAATGTTGTTTTTCGACCTTGCCGCTTACATGCAGTGATTTCTCCAGATTCTCTGAAACTTTTGATGATATTATGCACCGTAGATGATGAAATCCCTAAATTCCTTGGAATTGTACATTGAGGAACATTGTCCTTAAACTGTTCGACTATTTTCTCCCGCACTTGTTCACAAAGAGTTGAACCTCGCCCCATCTTTGCTTGTGAATGACTGAGCAAATCTGAGACCATGGTCCTCAGTCGGAAAAGGGTGGCATGCCCTCTCCAGGTCGGGGATGAGATCCTGCCCCAAGTGAAGGAGTTCAAGTATCTTGGTCTTGTTCACGAGTGAGGGAAGAATGGAACGGGAGATCGACAGGCAGATCGGTGCAGCGTCTGCAGTGATGCGGACTTTGTATCGATCCGTTGTGGTAAAGAAGGAGCTAAGCCGGAAGGTGAAGCTCTCGATTTACCGGTCGATCTACGTTCCTACCCTCACCTATGGTCACGAGCTGTGGGTCGTGACCAAAAGAACGAGATCCCGGATACAAGCGGCCGAAATGAGTTTCCTCCGCAGGTTGTCCGGGCTCTCCCTTAGAGAGAGGGTGAAAAGCTTGGTCATCCGGGAGGATCTCAGAGTAGAGGCGCTGCTCCTCCACATCAAGAGGAGCCAGATGAGGTGGCTGGGGCATCTGATTCGGATGGCTCCCGGACGCTTCCTTGGTGAGGTGTTCCGGGCACGTCCCACCGGGAGGAGACCCCGGGTACGACCCAGGACACGCTGGAGACTACGTCCTTCGGCTGGCCTGGGAACGCCTCAGGAACCCCCCTGGAAGAGCTGGATGAAGTGGCTGGGGAGAGAGAAGTTTGGGCGTCCCTGCTAAAGCTACTGCCCCTGCGACCCGACCTCGGATAAGCAGTAGAAAATGGATAGATGGATGAATGACTGAGCAATTGAGGGAAGCTCCTTTTATTCCCAATCATGGCACCCACCTGTTCCCAATTAGCCTGTTCACCTGTGGGATGTTCCAAACAGGTGTTTGATGAGCATTCCTCAACTTTCTCAGTCTTTTTTGCCACCTGTCCCAGCTTTTTTGGAACGTGTTGCAGCCATAAAATTCTAAGTTAATGATAATTTGCTAAAAACAAGTTTATCAGTTTGTCTTTGTAGTGTATTCAATTTAATATAGGTTGAACATTTGCAAATCATTGTATTCTGTTTTTATTTAACACAACGTCCCAACTTCATTGGAATTGGGGTTGTATGACAATTAAGAGCCTCAACACAAAACCATTGTAAGCAGTCTCATGGGAATCTTCTATCCTCTTTTTTTAATGTTTGAAATGAGCTTCAAGTCTCTTATCTGTTAATTTTCAGCTTGGTGGAACTGTCCACGTTTCTGACGCTGAGACCAGATTGGCTCTGCTTGAAAGGTCAGCCCTCAAGACTGTACAGGCCCAGTCTCGAACCTCCAGTTACTGCACGCCACGGTCTGGAAGATGCACTGTCACCCCTTTACAAAACAGCACTTTGTCTTTAGGCAGCAGCAGCAAAAGGGAGAAGTTCGTAGAGGTGCGTTTCTTAGGTTTTTGTTGTGGTTTGGCTTTTGAGTTTTTTTACTTGGAAGTGCGTGCTTGCATAAACAAGTGCAAGGTGAAATTATTCATATCCAAAAATTATTATATGCCTATGCCTTTCAGATTGCCAAAACCCTCTTCAACGATGAATGCCTCAGACATTGCCCTCGCTGTCAGCATCCCGCAAAGTGTCACTTTGTGAAACGCGAAGGCATTTGCACCAGAGCTGACTGTGCGTTCCAGTTTTGCACAGCGTGCTTGTGTGCTTTCCATGGCGCCAGAGAATGTGGCAGCCAGTCTGCAGGCCGTCGCAAGAAAGACGCATTACTTCCAGGAAGTGCCCAAAGCAAGCGAAACATTAGGAGACTATGACAGACAATGACGTGTAGCTCTTGCTACTGTTCTGAGGTTATTTTAAAATATTTTTTTGCCACTGATTAGTGAAGACTAGATTAAACCAAGTCCTATGTTGCTAGGAGTATAAGAGCAACTTCTGTATTGAAGTCTTTTTGTGTGTGTGTGTGTGTATGTGCCACTTTTTTCTAAAAACTTTTTAGAAACGTTTTTTTTTCCTTTTTTATATACAAACTTTACTGAACATAAAGTCATGCTTTTGTATTTTTAATCACAAATATGGTAAAGTCACAAAACGTGTGGTTGATTTCCTTTTCCATAGATATTGAAGTACGCTTTGAGCTGACTTCAGTGTGTTTTCAGACTTTAAAAAAAAAAAAAAAACCATTTAAAAATAAATTCCATCTTTAAAAAAAAAAAAACGTCTGCTCCTTTACAACGCACTTTTTTTTTTTTGTTTAAATCCCCTACCACGACCTCGTCTGCGGAAATACATATGTAAATGTTTGGGGACATCTAGTGGTCATATACCTCCAAAGTAATTTCTCTCTTTTGCGCACATAATCAGTAATCCAGCATTTCTGGGGAGGGGGTTTGTCTCACAAGCGCATATGATTAAAAATGCCTCCTACAATGTATTATGGTGTTCACAAGCTCTCCGAAAGTCAATGTCTTCTGTCACACTCCTCTGGTCTTCCCTTAAACCTTTATAAGCAGCCGCCTCCACCCATGTTGTGAAAGTGACTCCACTTCCATAGCAACCTGCAGTGGGTAATCACACAAAGCTTGGTGCCCTGATCTCCAGAAGAACTGCATAAGGAACTTTTTTTTATTTTTATCATTATTTTTTTTGAGGCACGAGCCATGTATCATGAAATTTCAACTGGTAAGACTTATTTTTCAAAACTTTACATTTGGATTTTGTCATATTTTAAACTTTTTTTTATTTTTATTTTTAGCAAGATCTCCACAACTCACTGTTCACAATTTGGTGAGTACAGTACACGTTTTAGGATTAGTCCTACTATGAAAACAGCAGTCTAATAAATGCTCTTTTATTCCCATACAGGAGGGCTTCCTGACCTCTGATCATCAGTTTGTTCACATGTTCAATACATTTTTAAGTCTACCGGTAAATTCATATTAATCTATCGTTGATATTGAAGTCACAAATTAGAATTATTAGAATTCAAATAATAATTTTTTTTAATACAAAATATTTTCACGCCATTTTAGTAAGATTGTATCTTTTGCCAGTGTTTCCCACAGGCGTTGCTATACAATGAGGAGACGCATCAGTTTGAGATGCCCAGCAACGCAGCAGAGTTGACCAACAAAATCAGATCAGCTCGAGAACAAAGCAAATCACAGCTCCTTTATAAGGATGTCAGAGGACTGGCCAAAACCGCTTTAGTGGACAACCATTACACTGTCTCTGTAAGTAAAGTATGTTTCCTATTTGCATAGCAAAAGAGAAGATAATGAACTTTCATTTTTGACTCTCCCTTACATTGTAGTGTCTGGACCGAGAACAGGGGATTCAGTGGATTCTAAAAGAAAGATTGGCGTTTTTTCTTCAAAGTAGTTGCTACCATGAGTACAGGTACTAGACACGATAGGAGCCAATTGGCACAAATTTATGTCTACACAGTGCAATGTATGCTTTGAATAATATAACTTTAAAAAAAAATAAAAATTTCTGTCCTTGTACTTTTATGGCCTAATGTGTGTGTTTGCCTTAAAATGCATTCCATAGAGATTGTGTAACAAGATGTATCATTTTCCACAATGTGTAATCTTTCATTCATGTGTGCTATGTTTTTGAGTGTATCCTGTTTCATTTGGTGTTTTGTAGACTATCCAAGTTGTTGTTTCAGCGGGCACCAAATATAAATGGCCACAAGAGAAGATGCGGCTCTCGTCAGTCCACAACTACTCTCAGTGACGAAGAAAATGGCACAGCTTTGTATACGGAAACACGATTGTGTGCTCACAAGAACAAATCATCCAAACAAGGTTTGCACAATTTACGTTCATTAGCTGCAAAACTTACCTAAGAGCCCTATCCTAGATAAGTAGCAATCGTCAGTATAATGGAGTGCAGTTTTACATCACTGAAAAATACAACTAAAATAATTAATTTAATACCTTTCCAACCATGTCAATCAAAAACTGTATGTTATAATCTTTGCAAAGGCTGAATTTGTGATATAGCTGTTGCCCTTAGATTGTCCATGGCCATTGAGTCTAGATTTGTGTACTATATGTTCAGGATGCTAATGACGCTTCATCACTGTAAAGGTGGTGCGAGAATACATCAGCCAATGTGTACATCCTCTGGTCATGGTGGACATATGGACAGAAATCTCAGTGAATCATCCAACAGTTTCAAGCCTTCCACTTCCTTGACCTCAAACCCGAACGGTGCTGACATCAACATCCAAGAGACATCAACTGCATCTCAAACGAAGCAACTACATGAAGAGGCCTCTGAACTACATTTGGATGAGCTGGCTGCCCAAGTGGTTGAACAGGTGGTTGAAGATGCTGTATTTCTGTTGACTGCGCAGAGCTGGGAAAACAACGGTGACCTTACAGGCTGCACCAACACAGATTGGCAGTGTTCAGTTGATGCAAACACTAAAGAACCCTGTGAAGGACGCCAGCAATGGAGTTGGGGAAAAGAAATACATAATGGGGATAAGACCAAAATATCTGAGTGCAGTTGGAGCACAGACTTGGAAACGGTGTTTAATATTTGCTGCCAAGGTACCTGTCACCTAGGCAACCAACCAGGCATGGATGACTTCAAGGAGTTTTTGCATGGCACATCAGGAGGCAGGTTGTTAAATCTCTGGCGGGACATAGAGAGACTGAAAAGTATAAACAGTCAGCGGATGAACAGGTGATCATGCCACCATTGCTTTGTCTGATCTGCAGTTGTAACCATATGTTTACATACACTATATAAAAATACATGCTTTTTTTTCCCCCTCAATGTCTGACATGAAATCAGACTAAAGTTGTTTTAGGTCACTTAGGATTACCAAAATGTATTTTATTTGCTAAATGGATAACGGAAGGATTATTATTTTTTTGGACAAATTTTCTTGACTTTCTTCAAAGTCAGATGTTTACATCCACGGGCTTCTCACAATAGTTGGCAGAAATTGTGGCCGATTTCTCAGACAGAACTGGTGTAACTGAGCCAGGTTTGTAGGCCACCTTGCTCGCACATGCCTGTTCAGGTCTGTCCAAAACTTTTTAAGAGAGATCAGGGCTTTTCGGTGCCCATGACAAAACACTGACTTGGTTATCCTACAGCCATTTTGTAAGCAGTTTGGCACTATGTTTCGGGTCTTTGTCCATCTGGAAGACCCACTGGCGCCCAAGCTGTAACTTTACTGGCTGACGTCTTGAGATGTTGCTTCAGTATTTCCGCATAATGTTCTTTCCTCATGATGCCATTTTATTTGTGCACCATTACCTCCTGCAGCAAAACAACCCCACAACATGACGGTGCCACCCTCATATTTCAAAGTTGGCATGGTGTTCTCAGGCTTGCAAGCTTCACTCTTTTTCCTCCAAACGTAACAATCCTCATTTATGGCCAAACTGTTAAATTTTAGTTTCGTCAGACCACAGGGCATCTCCAAAAATTAAGATCGTTGTCAGTGTGTACATTTGCACATTCACAAGGTCTTTTGCTTTTGTTCTTGGGTTGATATGCAAATTTCAGACCAAAGCACAGCGGCAGCATGGTGGATGACTGGTTAGCACTTCTGCCTCACGGTTCTGAGGACTGGGTATCAAATCCCGGCCCCGCCTGTGTGGAGTTTGCATGTTCTCCCCATGCCTCCGTGGGTTTTCTCTGGGTACTCCGGTTTCCGCACACATCCCCAAAAACACGCGTGATAGGTTGATTGAAGACTCTAAATTGCCCATAGGTGTGAATGTGAGTGCGAATGGTTGTTTGTTTATATATGCTCTGTGATTGCCTGGCGACCAGCTCAGGGTGAACCCCACCTCTCGCCTGTAGATAGCTCAGATAGGCTCCAGCACGCCTGCGACCCGCGTGAGGAGAAGCGGTACAGAAAATGGATGGATGGATGGATGGCTGTTTGCCGTCGGGCATCTGGAAATTGCACCCTAGGATGAACCAGTCTTGTCCACAATTCTCTTCCTGATATCTTGGCTGATTTCTGCTGACTTTCCTATGATGAAGTCTGTTTCAGGTGTACCTACTTCAAATACATCCACAGGTGTCTCTAATTAACTCAAATGTTGTCAATGAACCTATCAAAAGCTTTCAAAGAAATTACATTTAGGTTTTCCCAAATTGTTCAAAGACATAACAGTCTTACTATATGTAAACTTCGGACTTAGAAGAAAGTAATGAAAACTTGTCCCCCAAAAATGTCTTCTCTCATTATTCTGGCATTTAGAAATGTTTGGTCATCCAAATTGAACTTAAGTAGGAAAAGTTTAGCGTGTTTTCATGTCAGACAGTGAGGAAAAATAGTGCCTTTTAAATTGTGTATGTAAACACCTGGTTTCACCTGTATCTTTGTGTACACTCTATAAGAAATGAAGGAAAATGTGCTCGTGTGTTTTGCTTTAAATGTAACGTGCAGTGTTATTTGCCTCAGCTTTTTGGCTTTAATGAGGAGCCGCTACCTGCTGAGCAGCAGTCAGAACAGTCTAAACATGGAGCTGCTCTGCAGGTTGGGGCTGACTACCTCCCCCTGCTGGACAAAAGAGAGACTGTGCTCAATACAACCCAACCTCACGGAGTCAATCATCTCGTACTGGTGATATTCTTTGTGATGCCAAGTTTCTGTTTTTGCATGCGTCTCTGAGTTCTGAATATATTTGACCCCTATTTCAACCCTGCTGTCCCCACAGGGTTCCTCGTTACTGGACATCCCAGCATGTCCAAGGAGACCTTGATTGTTCTGACATGAAGCTGTGTGTTGGACCTCATTCAGCCTCAGTGACCCCTTGTTCCCTTTGCCCTGAACCCTGGCTGGCCGAATCATTTTATAACAACCATCCACAGGTAAGAGAATTAGGGTATGATACGACTGGCTGCGGTTGTGCACATAGAGACGTTAACTTTACATTTACTGACTTTTATGAGCAGTTTTGCCCAAGCAGAAGTCAATCATTAGGCTGCACAAGACTGGCAAAGATTTTGGAAGCGCTATTTGTCGACCCAGATGCTGGCTGGTACTTCACTCACTTCTGTGAGCAATCAAGAAACCAGGTACAAAACTCTATATAATGTGGCTTTACAGCTTTATTTTAATGACACCGATATCCCAATTCTTTAATAACCATGGTAAACGTTTGTCTATTAAGATTCTTTTTTTAATTTTTATTTTATTTTATTTATTTTTTTGCTCCTTTTACTCTTTCACTCAAAGTTGTGGGAGAATGCAGTTTATTTTTGGCATGACCTCCAGCATTATCATGAGCTCTTCTACCAGGACGGACTGGATCCCTACAGAGTGCAGAGAGTGGCTCAGGTACACATACACACACACGTACAGTGAGTTGAGCTAAAACTGGCCAAAGAAGTGAAAAGAAATTGCAACACACTCTATGAGACTAACGGCGTTTATTTACCCCTTGTGCCCTACTGAAATTTACTCTTACCCTTTGGACAGCTTTGTGGCAAAATGTGCTCTAAAATCATCATCCTTCAATATTTTTTTTCCTGCTTCCGCCATCCGCATGCATCACTTAAACAACTTCAAGCGTGGGCAAAACTACCAACTACTAAATCATTTTGTGAAATTTAACCATTTCAATGGCATGATGATGATTTGCATTGTTGTTTTTATGACAGAACAACACAAAAAAGTGATTCCCCCCCCCCATATATTAAATAGTAGTGTGATGAGGCTTTGGTAGTGATAAGAGTCTTATGTATGTCAAACATTGGACTGCAATACGATACTTTATCATTGCCCATTAGACCAGTACAACAAAAACAAGAGGAAGAAGCTCACTGAGCGGAGAAGGACAAAGACCTGGAGAAAAATGAAGAGACGTTTCAGTGCAGAAGAAAACACACAAATGGGAACAAAGGGGAATGTACTTGTGGGATGACCAGAGTTGGAGACCTGTCTTCAGGGCCACTGTGTACCACAAACAATTTCAAGTGCCAGTTTTGTGGCAATCCAGGCTTGAAAGGCACCCTCTGCGAGACCCCCCTTTGGTGCACACCAACACCAGCATGCGCACGCACACAGGAGCGGACCTTATGTTTTCTTTAAAATATATTTAATTATAAAAAAAACAACAAGAATACAGCAAAGGGCAAACAATGCAGTCATTAGAAAATGTAGAGAATGAAAAAAAAAAAAAATCAAATCTTGAATAAAAAAAAAAACAATGTAATGAAACCTTATTGTAAAAAAATTGGCTTGTTTCTCCAAACCATTTCACGCAGCAATTTTCTCTCTTTTGGGGCATGTTGCTGTCCCCCAGCAATGCTGCCCCACATAATGCATATGCCAGAAACCGACAGCGAGTCCCAGCCTCCAGTTCGATGACTGACTCACGAGGAGGAGTACAAGCGTGCTTTCCTGAATATGTGGGACAAGTATTTTTTTCTTGATTTTTTTTTTTTTTCTTGGTTGTTTGTAAGTGGTAAGCATTTACAGCTGTGCGAGGCGGACCCATCAGTGGCTTCTTGTCCTATTCGTCAATTGAATCATTGTCTCAGCCTTCAATGTACACCAGGTGATGCTGCCATAGTGGTGGTGAGTCAAGTCAACTTTTTTGCTAATCTTTGATTTATTGAAAACCCTAATCACCACCAACTATTATTATTTAGAAAATGATTTCATTTTTGTTTTTGCAATAATTCAAAAGAAATAAATGGTCGAAATGCAAAATAGATATTTAATTTTGGTAGTTATGAGCAAGCCTGAAGTTGTTTGTGTGATTTATTAAAAAAAGCAGAGAAAATGATTGTTGATGATTTAATAGCCATGTATTTGTGCTTGTATTTTTTTGGGCCACAAAGGTTCCTGGAGGGCACAATTGGGTCAACAAATTGCAGTCTAAACGACATATAAGAGTCCAAAACGCCGGATTTAACAAAACACACTAAAAAGAAAATGTTCTGCAAAATCTCTTGCCACAAGCTGAAGCACAGCTAAAATGGTCACTCCTCCCCCCAAAACAAGAGAAAAATGGACAACAATGCCTTTAAAAAAGCAAACAAAAAACAAGATCAATAACAGAGACACATTATGTATTTCTTTTATTGCAGTATGTGCACTGCCCCCCAGCTTAATGCCAGTCCAAACTCCCAAGAATAACCCTGACTGGAAGTTCAACACTGCCTAACAATGGTTGACTAGAGTTACATGTATATTCATAAAACAGGCCAAGTGTATTTGAGCGCAAATATTGTTTAAAACAGAGTTTTCAACTTTTTGGGGTACATTTAAGGTGACATGATCTTTTGTCAATTTTTAGGTCCTCTACTCCACATACCTCCGCAGCTCTGCCAGCAGGAGCATTGGCATCAAGGAGGAGATCAGGAAGGAGGTGCAAGACCAGCTGATGCCTGCTTTTGAGGAGCTCTTTGATCAAGTTGAGGACCACATCTTGAACATCCTACTGGATGCTTGGGCAGTGCTTGTCGACCGGGAGAAAAAGTCGTTCCTGCAGGTTAGGTTCATGCACCTTTTATTAATATTACTCTTTCTAACAAAGGTGTTGAAATATTAAAAATATTATACAGTATTTCAAATAGCAAATACGTCACCTCATCAATCATGTAATTTTTTTTTTTTTTTTTTTTAGAATTATGTGTAAGGTGCAATATAGGGCTTTGTGTTCATAAAGTATGTCTGTACGTTTTCAGGTACGTGTGTATGAGGAGGTGCGCTGTGTCAACACTTGGCAATACAGGGAATTGCGGAGTTTGTGCGCAAAATCCAAACAAAAAATCAATCAGGTCAGTCAAGAAATGTACGCCTAAAAGAACAAATATAATTCATGGGGAAATAATGTGTGCCTGTTGAAAACTTAGTTCAATTAGTTTACATTTAATGTAATCCAAATTGGTTTTATTGCCATTGTCATAATGTGGAACTAGGATTTTTTTTTTCTCGGTCAACTTGGTCCAACTTGAAAAATAGATGGTATTAATGAAAATTCAAATTCTAATATAAATAGACTAAGAAGGAAAATAATGTGCAATCAGCATCAGGTGTGTGTGGTGAAGTTATAATGGGTGATACCGACGTAGTCAGTGGGAGGTTCTGGTCCGAATGGACAGTAGCCTCCTACCTGAGGGGAGAGGGTCGAACAGGCTGTGACCAGCGTGGGTAGGGTCAGATTACAGCTGACCTTACCCACGCTTATTATAATGTTATTAATTATGTTGTTTGTGCCGTCTAAATACGTGCGGCAGGGTGTGACATCTCCATCTAATACTTCATCCGGTATCTTCTCTGAGGGCACCCGGGTCCTTGACTCTTGGTCCAATGTGCCTCCACAGTACCAAGGTTACCGCTTAGGCTCCTTACTTTGCCAAAACCATGAGATCTGGCATTTGATGTCTTTCCTCCAGAATAAAGACGCCAGGTGAGTTACTGTATGCAACAAACTGTTGGTCTGCATCGGACTGATGTCTGGTCACTTATGAAGCTATAAAGTGTCATTATTCAATTAACCATTGTCCTGCAATCTGGAAAAGGTATTTTAGACATTCATTAGTCAATGAACTATATTTAAGTGGGTGTACGGTTACACACACGCACACAAAATATACATATGCAGTAATATAATACAATCTTATCCGTTCTCTTTTTGTTTTTCATAAAGCTTATCTGATTTTTGTAATGTCAACAAGGTAAAATAAGAATATAATTTCTTCTTCTTTGTCTTTAATTTATCTTGGAGCTCAAAATTGTTGTAAATAAACTCGGCAATTCCCGTGCGTGTAGCGTTGTGTATTTGAAATGTTTCTTGTCAGCATCCACCTGGAATGCTGGCTGGACCTGGAGCAGTACAGGAGAACTCCTCAGAGGAACAAGGCAGTGAGACAGGACCGATCTTCTCGCATTGCAAACAAATATCTCAACAGAACCTACTTCTTTAGCTCCCACAGTCCTGCCACAGAAGAGGAGCAGAATAATGTAAGTTGATAAACAAGTATATTGAATTGTAGTGATGTGCAATAGAATGTACTAGAATTTGGATCGTTGTCAAGTTTGTGGGAAAGTACTATCGACACAGGGCTATGAACATTCTGCCTGTGACATGACAATCCATATTTTGTGTATAAGCTCCTGCTGAGGCTTCAAATCAGATCTAATAAACTGAGACCTCTGTAGCTCTCCTACAATGTTCTACCGCTTCTGCTACTGACAGTTCTGACAGGGTGTCACTGGAGGATCTGAGAACAAAGGACATGGTTCGAATTAAATGAATGTGGGTTATAGGTTTGTGGTTTGGATCCACAAGACACACGCAGCCCTAGTAGGAGAAAATCTCTTGTCTAAAGTTTTTTTTTTTAGATCAAAGTATAACTGCAGGGGGCATACTGTGCAAGGGGTTTGGCCACTTTGATTTTCTAGATCAAGGCACTAAATATTATTTAAGTCACTGGGTAAAATGTTAGATAAAACTACACAATTCAGTGCAGTGCAGTACAAGAGCTGCTTCAAGCAATACATTTTGCCTTAAAGATTGCTCATGAGCACCCTCTGTTTCCAAAACCCCAAGACCTTATAGATGAGCTACTGTATTTAACATTGTTAAATTAGTACATAGCTACTGTATATGTTGTACACAGCCATTGTTTTTAGTGCCACCCCTGTTCCACAAATACCAGTCAACTACTCAATCCAAAGTCTTTGAATAATCCATCCATCCATCTTCTCCTACTTATCTGGTGTTGGGTCACGGGGCCAGCAACCTAATAAGAGAAATCCAGAATTCTATCTTCTCAGGCACTTTGTCCAACTTTTCCAGATGGATCCTGAGATGCTACCAGGGCAGCCAGTAGAGAGAGTCTCTTTTAATGTGTCCTTGGTTTTTCCCCAGGGCCTCCTCTCGACCACCTCACAAGAGAGGCATCCTCTTGGATCTGCAATCTCTTGAGGGAGCGCAGACACCCTGAGGAGGAAAACATTTCGTCCGCTTGTATCCGTGATCTTGTTCTTTGGGTTACTACCCACAACTCTTGACCATACGTCAGGCTGGGAACATAGATTGATCGGTAAATTGAGAGCATCTCCTTTTGGCTTAAGTCCTTCACCATGACAGACCAGTGCAGAGTTTGCATCACTGCAGATGCTGCACCAATCTCCCGCTTTATTCTTCACTCACTCATGGATAAGCCTTAAAGATACTTGAAGTCTTCCAGGTGCGGCATGATCTCATCCTTGATCCGGAGAGGGCACTCCATGCTATTTCTAGACCTTGGGCTCAGATTTGGAGGTGCTTATTCTGATCCCATACACTTTAGATTTGGCTGTGAACCGCTCAAGATCATGGCTTAAAGAAGCCAACAGAACCACATAATCTGCAAAAATCAGAGATGCTATACTGAGGTTACCAGTATAGCCAGCGTCAAGGCCCTGTCCATGATGGTTATGAACTGAATCCGTGACAAGGCCAGCCTTGGCAGCGTCCAACACTCCCTAGCAATGAATCAGTCTTATTGACTTATTGGAAATGCAGACCAAACTCTGACATTGATTGTACGTGGACCAAAGGCCTGCATCAGGGGGTCCAGTACCCCATACTAATGGAGCAGACTGCACAGGAATCCCCTAGTCCCTAATCCACGAACACATGTAGACTGGTTGAGCCAACTACCATGCACCCTCCAGGATGCTGCCGAGGGTGTAAAACTGGTCTACTGCCTTTGGCCCAACACACGTGCAGTCATTCAGTTGTCCACTCACAAAAATGACCTCCTTTCATCTAGTGGCTCCTAATCCAGTTCCTTCACTGGTTAGCAATGTTACTCATGTTGAGGTTTGAATGCAAGTGCCGGTATGAGAAAATATACTGTTCATAAAAAAGGTCTTCATACTGAATGTGTCAAATTTCTGAAATGTTTTGTCCGAGTTTTTTTATTTTATTTATTTATTTATTTTTCCAAGAATATGCAGATCTATTTTCAGTTTCCATTACAAATGGGGGAGGGGGGGGGGACCCTGATAAATGAGGACTGAAAGCAGACAAAGGAGGTGAAGGGAATGAGTGGATTGTGGGAATGATGTTGAGAACAGCATGAGTCAGACATTTTCAGTCTGGTTTCCCACTGTGGGAAGGTTTAATCTGACGAGATCCACTGCCTCATATTTGTCCTGTGGATTTAATGACATATACAGTATCCACCTACTACGTGGCTTTCCTGAGTCTTTCTCACTCCTGTGTGCGTGCGTGTATGTGTGTCCATTTGTGTGTAGATATTGCACCTGGCAGGTGGGCTGGAGCTTCTGAAACTAGAGTGTCTCTCAAGGCAAGTTACTGTGGAGATCCAGTACATCATCAGATGTCACATTGAGAAAACATGGCTGCCTCTGTTTCTGGTCACAGCAGAGTTCACAGAACGACAGAAATGCAAACTAAAGGTAGACGCCAATACACTAGTCCTAAAACGACTAATCCTTGATGTAGCCGAAATGGCAAATTCCATAATACGTCAGGGTTTTTTTTTTTCTAAACTGGTGGTCTGAGGCATGTCATCAGAAACAGATCAGAGGTGTGTGAGCAGACACATTGAAGCTGACATCTCAAATCCAAACTACGCACTAATTTGAAACAGAATGTAGTGTTGGTTAGCATGTGTGCTCATGTTGGCAAGAGCTTTTGTAAAAAAACAACAAAAAAAAAAACAACCCCCCGAGAGATTCTCATGGACAAAGTCTACAATTGAATTAAAACCTAAAACGCTACTGGGACAAGGCAGTGTCAAGTTTAGCAGAAGTTGTCTCAAAGCCTATTGGCAATATCACTGACAGACCCCAACAACAGTCAAATGCGGAACAACTAAAGCCATTAAATATTCCAAAATAGTCTTGGCGAGATAGCAATCAACTACTGTTTACGTAATTAAGCAATAATGGACTCGTCACTTCCACTTTCAATGTTAGGTTGCATGTTAACGAGACATCTTACCCCTTGTTGGTTCAAATTATTATCTGGCATGTGTGAAGACCCTTCCCACAGAGCGTAGAAACTTTAAAAAAAAAAAAATTTTTTGTCTGATGAATAGCCACAAATGTTTAGTTGTGACACGAATGTGTTTGTTTATTATTGGAGTGCATGTGCAAGTCCTCCAACTTAACACGAAGCAAGGGCCACCAATACAACATATCACCAAAAGTAGGTCATCTTGGGATCATCACAGAGATGATCTCCTCCAACCATTCTAATTCTATTTATGAAGCTGCTATTTTAAGATAAAGCTACCACAAACTAATTGGATGATTTGTGCCTCCCGAGTTGCATTCTTACACTGCACAACTATAATTAATTTCATAGTTTCCAAAACAAAATTCTAATCACAGGTAAATTGTCTTTTTAGCTGTGAAATGAATGTAGCCTGATTAAACAAATTCATGTAGAGATAAACTAAGGCTACTGTACAGTGTACACCATCAGATGTTGTTTTTTTTCGGTCTTGTCATCGAACATTGGACAACATGGATCTGTTTGAACTTATCGGACTGTCAGGAAGGACAGTGTTAACGTGAGCGATGAGGACTGTGGGGGCTGTTTTTATTTCAAAGGAGAAAATGGAAAGCTTGATCTCCCCAAGATGCTGAGATCACAAGTTTCATATTAACTTCATTGTAATTTGGAAGACAAATGATTAGACTAAGTGCCAACTTGTGTTGAGGCCATAAGTGTTGCTAATTTCTAAATCATTTATACGAACAGATTTGTTTATTGAGCAAGGTTTCAAGCATTTGCTGAACGGTATTAAGACTGACTCTTGCCAACCTCGACTTCCTCTACATAAACCATGCAGCTTTTGCTTCCTGTTGCCTAATGGCCTTGAGATAAGACGTCAGGTTCACATTAGCAGCTCTGCTACATGTGGGAAAGCACGAAATGCCGTCAGTACTCTGTCTCTCAGGTTTGCCTCATCAGGTAACACACGGACCACAGATTCTGTTGCTCAGACTCATTATGTTATCAAGTTGACATAGTTTGGCCACATGGTTCCTCTCATTAGGTAGAAATGGTAATGGTAGCTTAGCATTACATGCGGGAGGCGGAAGAGTAGAAGGAGGTGAAGAGAAATGCCAGTTGAAATGAGGGGGTTTCTACAAGAAAATACACTAGGAACAAAACGTACTGAAGAGTGTGGAAGTGCTTTCTACAACATGATTCCAAAGCATAGAGTTCATCTCTGTTTGTGTTGATCATTTTTTTTTTTTTACTTGGTTTGTGTTTGTGTATCACAGGACGGCTCTCAACGACAACCGACGAGAAAAGAAGGGTGGAAGGTGAGGCGACAGCCACAGTTGTTAGTTGGAATGGCGAGAAGGCATTTCCTGGCCTGGCCTTTCTTCACCACTTGGCTTCAAGCACTGGCTTTGTCAAACTCCATTTTGGCCCAGCGTTTAATTTTCCCAAATGGGATCCAGGATAAATAAGATTAAAGCATCAGCATAACTAACCTTGCTTTAATAGTCTTTGGAGGGTTTTCATGCAGCTCAGCCGCATGTCACAGATATAAAACATGAACATTTGAAGCAGCGTGATTACAGGACAGAGTTTTCATACGTGATTGTGACTTTGATCTTTATGATCATGATGTCATCACTAGAAAAGAGCAGCTTCTCCAAGGAAGAGTATCATTATTTCAATTTCGTGTGAGCTCATCGCTCCCATAACATTGTTACTGTTGTTGTTTATGTCCCACCACAAGATGACAAGATGCCATTTATTGACCTCTGGGGACACTTCTGCAGTGTCCTTAAAAGCTGCGTATGCTTCCCCACAGAGAGTGAGTTCCTCCAAGGAGAGCCTTCTTTTTCGACAGCTTCTCCTCAACCCTGCCTCCTGCTTGCAGTTCCAACACTTTGTCTCTCTGAAGGGTGACTTCCTGGAGAATGATGTGCTGTTTTGGCTGGAGGTGCAGAGGTACAAGGTACAACAACACTATACTATGTATATGGGCAGCAACCCAGACAGACGGTAGACAAAAAGTCTCAGGACAACAGTAACGTTGTTGTTTTAATGAAGAGCAAAAGTCATTTTGACATAGTAAAACAGTAAAGAGTAGGACTGGTCCTGGCGTTATCATCTCAGGTTCCATTACATACATTCTGAGAGGCAGCAACCGTGTCATCAATAAGACAATACATCAAAGATTGTCATTCAGAAAGGTCAAAAGTAACCTTTAAAATACAGTTGGGTACATTTACATTTGGAAAGTGTTTTTTTTTTTTTTTTTTTCAATTACTATGATGATGATGATGATGAAAGTGACACCTTTCCAGTTACATCTCTATTCATGTGACTTTTGTAATCTTTGTCAAAGTATTAGCATAAATGTGTGCATAATAATAATGATACAACATATGTACATTTGGAAAATCCAGCCACCCATTTTCTGTACCGCTTTATCCTCACGCGGGTCGCGGGCGTGTTGGAGCCTATCCCAGCTATCTTCGGGCGCGAGCCGGGGTATACCCTGAACTGGTCGCCAGCCAATCGCAGGGTAACCAGTTGTAAAATATAAACTTTTCAGTAATGTAGCCAAGTACTACTTTGTGCGATTTAAGATGATCTTAGTTTAGATATCCTTTAAAATATCTAGTTATATTGTTGCTACACAATAATGAGAATTATGGTATAACTTGGATTATAAGGAACTATATGATTTGACGTTGAACCTGCTATTTAAGATGCTACGAAGCCAACTACTTGTCATCACTAAAAAAATACAGTAGTCTCCCACAGTTTTTTCCTCCCAATTCATCATCTGACTGTAATATATTGAAAAGCACAGACAACACATTTCAATCACGATTCATCATAAAGTAAAATGTTATATTGCGTGGCAGAATTTGTGAGCAGTCTTCCCCCAGAAACAGCACTTGAGGATTATAAAACACGTTTTATGTTCACACATGGTTTTGGTCCTTCCATATAGGACCTGTGTCATTCTCACAGTGACGAGGCCACAATTCAGCAAAAGATATCCACAATAATCAAGTGTTTCATCAACTCATCCACACCTCCAGCCCTGCAGATAGACATCCCTCTGGAACAGGCGCAGCACATTATGGAGAAACGCCATAAACTGGGCCCTTACATCTTCAGAGAGGCACAGGTAATCAGTGTCAGTGTGCGACATTACAGTTTATTGGCTCGTTCACTGCCAACTGTGCGTACAGTGCTATGAAACAGTATTTGCTGCCTATCTGATTTCTGATATTTTTTGGCATATTTATCACACGGCGGACAACTGGTGAGCGCATCTGCCCCACAGGTCTGAGGACCGGGGTTCAAATCCCGGCCCCGCCTGTGTGGAGTTTGCATGTTCTCCCCGTGCCTGCGTGGGTTTTCTCCGGGCACTCCGGTTTCCTCCCACATCCCAAAAACGTGCATGGTAGGTTGATTGAAGACTCGAAATTGCCCGTCGTTGTGAATGGTTGTTTGTTTATATGTGCACTGCGATTGGCTGGCAACCAGTTCAGGGTGCACCCCGCCTCTCGCCCGAAGATAGCTGGGATAGGCTCCAGCACGCCCGCGACCCTAGTGAGGGGAAGCGGTACAGAAAATGGATGGATGGATTTATCAGACGTCATATTTATCTCATCAAGACAACACAAGTTAATATAGAATGCGGTTTCGAAATGGTGATTTTATTTGTTATGGGACAAAAAGTCCAAACCAATTGACCCACTGTGAAAAAGTAATCGCTAAGGCTAGGCATGGCTAAGAACCTCACAATTGGATTGGATTTCGATTCTTTAGGTTGTGATTTGATATTGATTCAAATGCTCTGATATAGATTCAGTAAGAAGTAGGCTTTACTCGATCACGATTTTTGGGGCCGATCACCGATCCGATCACAAGATGGAGCAATCTGTCTATTTACATGACTTGTTCATTTATTGTACATGCTTGTGTACTGTGTGTACAGCTTATCCTCACTAGGGTCGCGGGCGTGTTGGATCAAATGATTCTCTGAGCATTTTAGACAAAAGTTAAAACACCAACGACCTCTAGGGGGCATTCAAGGATTAGCCACTTTTTCAAATTTGTTGTTTTGAAGCATTGAGATGACGTTCCCCACGACGTACTTCAGTTGTGCACAGACGGCAAATAACTTACGTGTTGTTTGTCTGAGACACCGCAAAATAGTCCCACACCGACGACGTGTTTTTTCACCGACAAGATTGAAAAAACTTTATTGGCCGTCAGATAGTTACAGTACTGCGCAACAAGACATGTGACAAGGCTAAAAATAAACTAGCTTTTGGATTCATACGCGACGAAGACGCGGAGTTTAATGTCTTGTGCAGAACCAATCGATGAAGTCATTGATCGGATCGGCGACTTATGACATGAAAGCCGATCAGCATAAAATGCTAATTATCGGACGATACCGATAACGCCAATCAGATCGGTGTAAAGTCTAGTAAGAAGTAGAAAGACACAAATAAGAGTAAATTTTGACAATTTTGAAATATTGTATTTATTTTTTATGCCATGGAAACATGTCGTATGTCATTAACTTAAATAATTTTTATTTCCTCTTGGGAATTGTAACATTTAAACAAACAATAATTTATAATAGATTAAAACATCCATCCATCCATTTTCCGTACCACTTATCCTCACTCGGGTCACTGGTTTGCTGGAGCCTATCTCAGCTAACTGCGGGTGGGAGGCGGGGTACACCCTGAACTGGTCGCCAGCCAATCGCAGGGCACATATAAACAAACAACCATTTGCACTCACATTCAAACCTACGGGCAATTTAGAGTCTTCAATTAACCTACCATGCATGTTTTGAGGATGTGGGAGAAAACCCACGCAGGCACGGGGAGAACATGGAAACTCCACACAGGCGAGACTGAATTTTTTTAAACCCGGGTTCTCAGAACTGTGAGGCGGATGTACTAACCAGTCACCCACTGTGCCGCCTAGATTAAAAAAACAAACAAAACAAAAAACAATACAGTACAATCCCTTATTAAAATGAATACATAAATAAAAAATATAAAATGTAAAATCAAACACAAGGCTCTACACTAACTTTGGTAGCACTGGACCATGCATGATGTATTTTTGGCATACTGTGGCTATACTGAAACAAACATTGAAAGACATTCAAGTTATATCTGCAAAATATTTCACTGGGAATTTGAAGTTTGTCTGCAACAAGCAGTGGCTGACTAAAACGGTCATATTTCTTTTATATCAGTTTAAAAGACAATGGAAACATGTTCAAATAAAAGCAAAGCATAACAGCAGGCATGCATGTCTTGTATTCAGTTTTACTTTTCATAAATGCTGTACATAAATGAATGTAATAGCAGTATAACTTTAACTCAAGTAAACTAAATATAAATTATTAAGAGAAGACAACAAGAGACAGGACATTAGCTGTAAGAAAGATGAGGAAAGCAAATCATAATTTGCCTAATACAATAACACAGATTCGTTTATGGGGCAGTAGTGCAACACCGTGTGAAGGAAGGACAGGACAAGAATCGGAGGGGAAACGTGCAGTACAGGATAGTGGAACCGGCTGTATGGCTGAAGTGTGGTGGGAGTGGCTATGTAAATTCCAAACATCTATCGAAATAGAGTGAAAGTAGGTTTGAGTGAGTTATTTATCGCAATGAGTGGCCCCACACCAAGTGAATAAGTTCCAGATGTGAGTATCTGCGGACACATGCAAGTGAATTGACACCGTCTCGCATGCACAATAACCTTCAGAAGTGATGTCTACTTACTGCGCCTGCACCGCGGGGGCTGAGGACTCCCACCCACCCGAGAGGCGGGGTGGCCACTGATTCACGCCAAAACTGGCCACCTGGAAGAGGCCGCAGGGACCCAAAGCCACCCACCCAGCCGATACCAATGCCTGAAGACCCGAGCTTGGGTGGCAATTGCATGCCTGCGGGGCTGTGGGGTGATGGCCTGAAGCAGGTGTCTGGTGGTGGTGGTGGTGCTGGAGGGGACTGTTCGGGCATGTGAGACCAGGCAATAGATTGCAGGCTGTTGCTGGTGGACTGCCAGATATGGTTGCCCCTGTTGCGCAGACTGCTTCGGCGAGCCTTGGTGTCTCTCCCTTAGGACCAATATGTTATCTCAACAAGGGGTCGGTTTTGGCATCCCTATCCTCGTCAGATCCCCTTGTGGGTTTGGCCGCTGGAAGGCCCGACTCGCTTGTGTGTAAGTGTGCTCCGCCTGTTCAGCAGACCATTTTTGAACACCAGGGCTCCATATGCCAATAGGTGGAGACTTTGCGGGATGATGTTGGATTGCAGGTTGGACCTGGTCCTTTGATCAATACCCTTGGGTCTAGAGTTCCTGCAGTCCCTCCTGGACAACGGTTGGTCACAGTCTTCTCTGAAGGTGTAAGTGGCTGCGATTTCGACCCGACATGCAAGGGTAGACAATGGCACAGTGGGGAGCCACGGCCTAGTGTCGTCTTTTCTCAAGGGGGCTCTGAGACTTCACCCTCCGAGGACTCCGCGAGCCCCAGCATAGGACCTGCATTTGGTGCTGCCAGCCTCCCTTTGAGCGCCTGGCAGGTGCGGAGTTGCAGTGAGTGTCTCGCAAGGATGCGTTCCTGCTCGCCATTGCCTCAGCGAAACATGTCGGTGAGTGGCTCGCGTTGTCGGTCAGCCTTTCGTGCCTGAGGTGGCACCCAGATGGTGCCAGTGTCACTCTATGGCCGAACCTCGCATCCATTCCGAAGGTGATGTCAGGTTCACATTTTAATCAGCCTATACTGCTTGGTCGTTATGTGCCCCCTTCTAGAGAGGGCAGAGACAGGCCGTAGCTCTTAACTTTGTCTGACGGGTACTATTTAAGTGATCTGGAGTACCTGGCAGTCGATAATGGAACTGAATTCAGCTTTGCAAAAAGTGCGTTTAAACACAGTTAACATAAATTTTAAAAGGGGAGGGGGAATTTTTTCACATAAGGTTAGATAGGTTTGGATTCCCCCCTCCCTTAACAAATAAAAATTTAGGAAGTGCATTTATTTACTTGGGTTGTCTTTGTGAGATATCGCAAGTGGCTTTATGATCAGAAAAATTTGTGTATTTCTTTTTCACAGCATCAACTGCATGCTCCTCTGTGTTTATAGATGTCGGTGTTCAGTAAGTTGCTCAGGTTTTGGCCCAAGTTTCGGGAGCTTAGGAGCAGTGTGCATGAAGGTCAGTTACTGAAAATGCTTCAGGACGAAGGACTCAAAAACAAAGCCAAATTACGAAGACAAAGGAGGAAGGAGGAGGAAGAGGATGAGAGGAGAGCTCAGGTATGCTACATGATGATAGTGCATCTGTTACTTTTTAAATCAAAGTTCTTCCTTCTTCTCTTTGTATAGGAAGATGTAAAACGGCTTGATTCCGGTTCTAGTGAGGATGAAGAAACGAAAAATGATGACGAGGGAGTAGAAAAGAGAAGAGGTGAAAATACAGCATTAAAGACACAGAGCGGCCTGATGCCGTTTTCCACAGAACCAGTAAGATAATTTCCTCCGAGGATCTTTTCAGCAGGGAAAAATGAATAAAATCCTGTAAACTAAATTCAGTTCAAACCGCAGAAGCCATGTACTCTACTAGTTTTTATGACAACGTAATTTGATGGGATGTCTTATGTTTCCTCAGTTGTCATGGTCCTACTCCAAATACATGGCAGCACTGAAGAGGGAGGAGGCGCTACTAAGGACACACAGTCAGAAAGAAGCATCCTTCTCCTCATACTCGGGTACATTAAACTCCTACAGCTCAAATTTTGAACTCGTCTCTGCCACTGGACAGACAAAAGGGAACTATAATCTTGACATCTCATATAAATCCACCTCAAGTTTCCAAAGGTTTTATTTAATCTAGCAGTTAAAGCCTGAGTGCCTGTCAAGCGACCACCTCCACATGTCAATGTGATGTCATGATATAGAACACGAAACAAAACACCTGCCGCACTCCGTTGCCATTTAAGGTTTTACCTGACTAAAAGTGAATGTATTGCTTAGAAATCATCGTTATTATAAAACAAGGTAGAAGGTGGGGCTTTCCACCACTACTCACCTTGTCTGTCTCCTCAGTGTCCTCCGACGGCAGTGTGAGGTCAACAGGAAGTATAAACAGCCACCGGGAGACCTCACAACACTTCTCCAGGTCCCACGTGAAACAATGTCATTAATGTGACAGGAAGTAAACAAATATCGCTACGGCTGGTATTGGCTAGGACACCACACGGTGGAGTTTCCTCTGCATTTTTTTGGGGCCATTTCCTTTCCTTTCAGTAACAAGGAACAAAGCAACAACAGTGTCTGCTAGAACAAATGGACCTAGATGACCAAATGATACGTTTAATTATGCTGCAAAATCGATCAAGAAGGCGGTGGCGTAGAACCATTGGGCACACTGGTACGTCATCATTGATTAAAACCAATCACGAGAGATGACCTCCGCGGCAAGCTACGCAGAAGGGCCGCGTGGGGCGATTTGGCCCATTGTTCAATCCCGACAGTTCGTTTTATCGAGGTTCCACTGTATTACTAAAGCAAGAAACATAATTAACCCTTTATCTTCCTCCAAACCTCTACACTACATCCTTTGGAGCAGTTCACAATCAATATTCATCTAATAACACGATAAAACATAACTTTAAATAAAATACATCATGCTCACCATCGATGCTTGATAGATCATAAAATCCATCCTCCTCTTCTTTGCTCTTCAGAGCTAGCTAGTTGTTGCGTTCATATACACTACCCGAAAGTGTCGTAGAAATCTTTTTCCGGAAACAAAAAAGTCACTGCTAATACTGTGGATGAGTCATAGGCCAGCAATGCTGATTCTGAAGGCCCTGGGCAGATTATTGTACAAAGTATCATGTGCACTACTGGAAGCTGGGCAGCCAAAGCACACGCTATGAAATGAATATAAGAGACTGTTTGGAAATAATACAATTTCATGTACGTTGTAAATGCAAGTCAGTACTTTTGATAGTGTTTAGGCCTGAATAGAAGGCCTTGCTGTCCCTGACCGTGCTCCACTCTGTGTATGTACAGTCCCCTCCAAAGGTATTGGAACGGCAAGGTCAATTCCTTTTTTTTGTTGTATACTAAAGACATTTGGTTTTCAGATCAAAAGGTGAATATGGCACAAAAGTTCAGAATTCCAGCTTATATATCACGTTGTTTACATCTAGATGTGTTAAACAACTCAGGACAGAGCACCTTTTGTTTGAAGCCACCCACTTTTAAGGTGAGCAAAAGTATTGGAACAGACATTACTAAATTAAAGTTAATAACATTTTATATTTGGTGGCATAACCCTTACTTGAAATAACTGCATCAAGGTTGCGACCCATTGACTTCCCCAGACTGTTGCATTCCTCATTTGAAATGCTTTTCCAGGCCTTTACTGCAGTGTCTTTCAGTTTGTTTATTTCTGGGGGTTTCTCCCTTCGGTCTCCACTTTTTTTCCCTGATGAAGTCCTTTGTTGTGGGTCATTGTCTTGTTGCATGATGAAACTTCTCCCAATTAGTTTGGATGCATTTTTCTGTAAATTGCCAGACAAAATGGTTTTGTGGACTTCAGAATTCATTCTGCTGCTACATCATCAAAGACTAGTGAGCCCGTTCCAGAAGCACCCATGCAATGACCTACACCATGCTCCGCAGATTAGCTTGTGTGTTTTGGATCATAAGCAGATCCTTTCTTTCGCAGAGGTTAATCTTGGTCTCATCAGTCCATAAAACCATTTTGTCTGGCAATTTATATAAAAAAAAATGCATCCAAACTAATCAGGAGAAGCTTCTTTGCCAAGTCAATCACTGGAGCTTAACCCAATAGAGCATGCATTCAGGAGAAACCATTTCAAATGAAGAATGCAACAGCCTGGCGAAGTCAATGGGTCACAGGCTTCATGCAGTTATTGCAAGCAAGGATAATGCCACCAAATATTAAATGTTATTCACTTTAATTTAATAATGTCTGTTCCAATACTTTTGGTCACTTGAAAAGTGGGTGGCTTCAAACCAAAGGTGCTCTGTCCTGAGTTGTTTTAACACATCTAGATGTAAATACCATGAAATAAAAGCTGAAATTCTAAACTTTTGTGTCGTAGTTATCTTTTGATCTGAAAACCAAATGTCTTCAGTCAGTGTACAACAAAAACAAAGGAATTGGCCTTGCCCATCCAGCACTTTTGGAGGGGACTCTGTTTTTATAGATTCTTGATGTTATGTTTTACATACACACGACGACACACAAATATTTATTTTTTTATTATAAAGGTTCTCTAAATATAATTTTAAAGGCCTAGTACTGAAACCTTAGACAGAGCCCAGTTGTGCAATGACACTATAAAAGGCAAAAACATAAGGGTTGGGCATCAGTGTACAGCGTTACATCATATTATAACATCAATTGGTTGGCAGCTGGTGTTTGTGACTTCATTCAATATTCTAGCTGACAAGAATGCTTGTTGCTCTTTATGGACTGTATATACCATGTACTTTGTCTTTGCGCAGTCTTCAAGTTCAACTGTTTTGCACCTATGAATAAAAACAGATTCTGAGCGCTGCTTCCAGCTCTTGTGTTTAAAAAAGATGTATAAAGGCAATTTTTCCATCTATCCATTTTCTGTACCGCTTATCCTCAACAGGGTCGCGGGCGTGCTGGAGCCTATCCCAGCTATCGTCGGGCGAGAGTACACCCTGAACTGGTCGCCAGCCAATCGCAGTAAAGGCAATTTTTTCAGGTGTATTTGCACACATGCTTGACTCATATAAAACAAAGTGCTCCTATTGGATATACACTATATTGCCAAAAGTATTTGCTCACCTGCCTTGCCTCATGTATGATCTGAAGATCTTCTTAATCAATAGGGTTTAAGATGGCATCAGTCCACCTTTAATAGCTATAACATCTTTAACTCTTCTGAAAAGGCTTTCCATAAGGTTCAGGAGTATATGTAGGTAATTTTTGACCCTTCTTCCAGAAGCGCATTTGTGAGGTCACACAGTGATGTTGGACGAGAAGGCCTGGATCTCAGTCTGCACTGTAATTCATCCCAAAGATGTTCTGTCCGGTTTGTGCCAGTCAAGTTCATCCACGCCAGGGTCTCTCATTCATGGCTTTGTGCACAGTCATGTTGGAACAGGAAGATGCCATCCACAAACTTGGGAGCAATGAGTTGTCCAAAAAGCTCTTGGTATGCTGAATCCTTCAGAGTTGCTTTCACTGGAACAAAGGAGTCAACCTTTTGGACAATTCCATGCTCCCAACTTTGGAGGAATAGTTCTTCCATTTCTAACATGGCTGTGCACAAAGCAAGGCCCATAAAAACCTGGATGAGAGAGTTTGGTGTGGATGAACTTGACTGGCCTGAACAGAGTCCTGACTTCGACCTGATAGAACACCTTTGGGATGAATTAGCGCGTAGTTAACATCAGTGTGTGACCTCACAAATACACTTCTGGAAGCATGGTAAAAAAAGATTCCCACAAACACAGTCCTAAACCTTGTGGAAAGCCTTTTCAGAAGAATTAAAGCTGTTAAAGAGTGGACCGACATCATATATAAACCTATTGATTAAGAAGGGGATGCCACTTCAGATCATATATGATTCAAGGCAGGTGAGTGAATACTTTTGACAATGTAGTGTATTTTGCATAAATGGGTAGGTGGAAAAGTGCAGCTGATCAATGTCAGTGGAATCCGATCCGTAAGGCTTTATCCTTCACCATGGTGAACTTGCTGACAAACACCTTGGCAAACGCGGGATCAACCAGATAGCGGTATGACTTGGTGACAGAGGGCGGCGGCTCAGCGAGCGTCACTGGAGGCTGCAGCTGCAGTGATGAAGCAGAGGGAGGGAAATAGTGGGAGGCCCGCTTCACATACTGCACCAGGCGCTGATACTGCTGCTCGGATAGACGCTCTCGCACACCTTCACCCTGGGGGAGGACAACACATGATGACTGCCACAGAGAACCATAATAAAGAAGGACATTTATATTGAGGCTTAACACTTCGAGTGGGAGAAACTATGACCAAATCCAAACGAGTACACTTCATGATATTAAGAATACTTACATCGGCAGTATTTACACAGTTAACACGTAACTTCCTGTATCATGCTCTTATTGTCAAAATACATTGTACCACTTCCAGTACCAGACGTAGCTTACTTAACAAATAAACATCATGTAAGACACTCTGTAACAATGCATTCTGGTGCAACAAGTGACGGTTAATACTAACAAGGCACTTGTGTTACCTAGTAGCATAATAATACATTTGATTTATATAGCGCTTTTAGGGCAGCACGGATGGTTGTTGGTCTATATGTGCCCTACGATTGGCTGGCGACCAGTTCAGGGTTCTGGCCCAAAGATAGCTGGGATAGGCTCCAGCACGCCCGTGACCCTAGTGAGGATAAACGGTATAGGAAATGGATGACAACAATTTTGTCATGTTCCCAATGAGGCCAAAGATGTTTTGGTGGGCTCACCTCTGTGTCACTGGCTAATGTCTGCTGCTGCAGCGTGAGAGTGAGCTGCCCCTGCTGCCCCGCCTCCTGCTGACACTCGACCTGCAGACGACGCCGCTGCCAGATTTAGTGTGCACACAGCAGCAGATATTGAACTGCTCCTTCAGTCATGCGTTCCTTTACCTCCGTGATGGGGAAGGCCTGCTGCTGTGTGTCCTCACTGAGGCTGACCACAAAGAGGACCTCCGAGGTAAGCAGCAGACACCCAGCATGCTCGTGGCCAGACCCACTCACAATAGTCACCTCTAAGGCCATGTGCAGCTCCGGTCGCCCTAAAGACTGGAGCATTTTCCTATAGGCAGAGAAGAGGGGAAGAGAGTTAGGATTTGTCATTTCAGGGCGAGATCAAGATGTTTCATTCAGTGATAGAATTTAATCGTAGGTCTTCTGAGAGCTTTTTTTTTTTTAAACAAGGCATGGTCCACAATCAATGAATGCTTCTTGACGAGAGACAATTCTACACTGGTGTGTTTCTTTTTTTTTTAGTGGCCAGAGCAGCTTTAAGCCACATCTTCAATCTTGTCTCACTGATCGGACTCCAGGTTGGCTCACACTTTACTCTGATTAGCTCCTAAATAATCCGTAGCCAAAAGGTTCTATTACATTTTCCTCCCTGTCCTCAGAATGTTTATTGTATTGAATGTTATTTAAAAAAAAAAAAAAAAGAGAAACCAATCGTTTGTGTGGTACAGTATATTGTTTGTTTATTCCTGTGATTTAAATTAAGGTCAGACTACATTTTATGACCAATTTATGCAGAAATTCCAAAGGATTCACATACTTTTGTCTCCCACTGTGTATATACATTTTCCATAAAGACCACACAAACAAGTGACAACATATGTTTGGATACAACCTGTAATTGACATGTCTACAGAACGTGTGGCTCCTATTACACGAACGCTCAGTTGAACTACGCGTGAAGGAAGGCGAGTGTTTAGTCGTGTTTCTCGGACACTGTGTTTACTTTGGTAGGCAGGTGCTCCAATTGCGCAGCAGATGTGAGAAGCAGCAGAAGGGGACAGTTTGTTTCTGTTCAGTGTAACTGGGCTCAAACCGTCTGACCCTTCAAGTGTCTGCGCTACCTGCAGTAGTAAAAATAATTGACGGACACCTGATGGAAACCAGCTTCAGTGCAAATGCAAACAATAACACCACAAGGGAGAATTCTCTTGGCATTCGTGTATTTTTATCACTCCCCCCCCCCCCCCCCCCCCCCCTCTCTACTAACGTTACATACCGCTAACCCCTCTGGTGTCGACATCTAAGGTGAAATGTTCCAAAGGAATATTGAATTTAAGATTTGCCATCACCGGCCGCTATTAAAAATACTTGTTTCGGGAACTATGGAAAGCCAACTGCATCGCGGAAAGCTCATTATAAAATGCAATCCTCTCTTACCCTCTGGAGACTTGGCCCTCTAATAAACCTTGTTAATATTATAAGCATTCCGCTGAGAGGAAATACTGGAACGAAGGCCAAAATGTGACGCATCAAATTTCAATAATGCAGAAGCTGAAGGTGAGCACGCCTGCTCTGTACAACATGCAACCTCAGTGATCAAGCTCCAAAGCATCTGGCACCAAGAGGAACGTGTCCCTCCTCCACGTGAAGGCATCTCTCTGGATCCACTCACAGCTCACGACTTTGAGCTGGAGGCTTTGGCAGAGTGCTTACAAAAACCTTTTAACATGGTTTGATGAGAACAAGGGAGAGCAGGCTGGCTACCATGTGTGGAATCAAGGTCAAACAGACTTTTCGGGGAGTGGGGTGGTGTTAATGAACCCTTCACGACAGCGAAAATGATGAGAGGTAAGTGGGAGAAAAGGAACACCGGATTTTGGAGAGGATCCAAGAAAAGCAAAGGCCAACATGTCCGACTTTAAACGCACAGCTTCAAGACAGTAAAGGAACACGGGATGCTATTTCATTTTGGGGTGGGGGGGGGAATCATACCAAACATATTTAAGGTGGCTGTTGGGGGCTTCAGCGGATTTCTCCTCTGTTGGCAGGTAAAGTTGTTTAGGAAGCTGCCACAGTCCTGCTCCATGGAGGATCCCTGTTAGAAGACACCGCACAAACGGACAAAGCATGTCACGCATCCGTGAGGTCAATTAGACACAGAACAGAACTTCTAATGTGGAGGTAAACCGACATTCTTGGGAAAAATATGCGTTGAACAAAAACCATTTGAACTGCTGCCACGCATGGCACATCCAGACTCCATCAAATCTCGAGACTTAAAGCCAAGTGAGGATCTAGAGCAGGGGTCACCAACCTTTTTCATACTGAGCGCCACTTCTTTTATGCGTACCGATTCATGCAAAAGCCCAACTGTTTGATACACACTTCTGAAATAACAAATTCGCTCAAATTACATTTATGTCATTAGTAATTAATGAGATTCATCTATGCGAAAACAGTGATCATCTTAGCAATTTTGCGCAATAATGATCAACAATGAATTAATAAGGTACGAATTACATAAATATCAATGTGCGACACTTTATTTCTGTAAATCTCTATTTATATTTTCAGATGATCACTTCTACAACATTGCGAGGAATTCACAACGTCCCCCGTCCCCCCCCACACACACACATCACCGGTGAGCTACTTTTAGAACAGCCCTCTGAGCGACTTATGTGGTTCTTGGGGGCCGCCTGGTGTCCGCTGGCACCATGTTGGTGCCCCCTGAGCTAAAGGATCACAAGAGTATAAAATGTCATGTTTTTTTAAAAAAGATTTTTTATTAACAGTGTCTGACTTATTTCACATGTATGACAGTTTAGGATGTTGAAATGTTATTAAAACCTGCCGGTACAGTTAATAAAGATTTTACGATGGCGACACTTTGAGTGGAACGGATGACTTCTCTTCTCTTTCCATTATTTTCTCTGGGAGAAAATGCTTGTGTTCGAGGTTTCCTCTGTATTTCAGAGGAATATTACATCCTCTTCCACAGTCTGGTCTATACACGGTCTAGAAAACAAGACGTGTTTGGCATGTATATGTCCGAATGAGTTCATGTACGTGTGGTTGGTTTCCCTTCATCCCGCTCTCTCAGTCAGCAGTGAAGTCATCGGGTGAAATAGAGCCATAAAGAACACGAGAGCGCTCCATTAATGATGTCACTCCAGTGGTACTCTGCAAAGCCGAGTGGATGTTTATACAAACCACTTTCAGAAGACACAATGAAGTGACAAAATGATGACACAAATCAAGGCAGATGATCTCCATCTCATGCCAACGTTGCGAGCACAATACGATAATGTTTGTGTTGGACTCAGAGGGTCAGCGAGAAGAGTGCCAGGCTCGCTCTGGGAGCCATCACTCTGATTGGGAGTGGTTCACCACATTGGTAATGTGCAGCGGCAATAACCTGTTACTTGCCAAAACACACCACCGCCTGACTTATTCCTCAACTCCATCTCCCACTAAGCTAACTCCACAGCCTAAAGGGTCTTATTTTTAGACAGCGCACCCCTGTGTCCTACATGGCTATATGACTAAACTTGATATACATTTTGTGTAGAAAGATAGTATTAGTGCCGTATTGATGAGCGCGGAGAGGAGTTTGAGACTTCCATTATGAATTTTGAGTTCTAGGCATGATGCCCTGCTGCTGCAAAGAGGCACATTCTTTCTAATTCCATTTCATTACATAATAAAGTACAATATTATGGAATGCTATTTTTCCTAATTCAAATACACATGACAACAACCTTTGTTGTTTTTTGGGGGGAAGGCCGGAACGGATTAATGGCATTTCAATTCATTTCAATTGGAAAGGATGATTTGAGATACCATTGTGGTCACTGAACGAATTGGACGCGTATCTCAAGGAAGCACTGTATTCATTCCATCTTTGTTATTTGGCATTGGAAAACTTAAGACCTTTTCTTGCAAAATGCAATGCAAAAACAATCTTAATACTAGTAAATGCACTAGTATTATCATATTTGCATCGCTACATAACTGATTTGGGAAAGAGGTAGGGTACATTTCTGAGCGATCACTCGACAGCGTTTGATGTAATATCCTCCTTGACAAGGACATTTTGTACGACCGTGGTGGCTGTGACTGTCAACCAGCATGACAAAGAAACTTGAAACACCTTATTGGTTTTATAAACAAACACCAGTAAGATCAACTTTGAACGCACCATATCCAGTTTGGGATACCAGTTCAGCTGCTCCTCCAATGGGCTTAGTGAAAACCCCCACAATTCCTTTCCCCATGCCAGAGATGACGCCTTTGGCTTTGCTACCAGCTGTGCTCTGCATCTCCCAGTTCCTTTGGAAATTCTGCATGGGCTGGTCCACGATGCCCGCTATTGCTCCTGGAACAAAAACAAGCAGCGTTTCATCTTAACATTCATCCATTTTCCATTGAACCTGAGTATTCTCTGACTATTGTACATGGTGTCGCGTCAACCTTAGGCTTGTTACCTAAGGTGTGATAATATAACCGTTCCTATTATTGTCTGTTGGACATTTATTATTATTTTTTTTTAAATTAAATGTATGTTGGCATTCTTGTACGTTTCTACTTGTACGAAAAGTTAAAAGAAATCAATAAACAAATTGTTGCCATTTGTTGTCCATATGGCTTGTCCTCATTTGGGTGAGTTGGAACCTGTCCCAGCTGACTTTGGGACTCGTCACCAACCAATCACAGGGGACAGACTTTACACATCATGTGCTTCTTGAAATATTGTGGCCTAAAAAAACGTTTGCGTTTCATAAAAACAAAAACAACAACTATTTGATTAAAGTTGAATAAGATCATAATATAACGGAGCCCTGCTATTTGTAGGTGATAGGAACTGGACCCAACCGGAATAGTGAATTTCTTCCAATAATTGATGCTTCCCCTAAAAGTGATTATAATTGCCTTTATTAATAGCCAAAGACACAAATAGATGATAACACTATGATCCTAAAACAGGCTTTCAAACACACATCTACCTTTAAAACTACAATATAGTAAACAGCTTATCAAAACCAACCTTTGTTCTCATTTGTCCTGCAGCTATTATGTGTATCTCAAGATGGATACCTTCACTCTGACGTAACGCGCATGAAGGGGTTCAACCAGTCGGCAAAAGCAAGCTTTTATTCACAACTGAAGGCAACAACTAGTCGTTGTTGACGAGCCACTTTGACGTGCGTACGATCTGCATCCTCGCATACCTAACAAACTAATCCCAAGTCGTGACAGCCCCTGCCTGAGTCCGTCCCCCAGACTCTCTGGTAGCTGCCGTCTCCACTCCTCCTGCCTGGTGTAGTGCTCCTCATCCAGAGACAGACGGTCCATGTTTCGGGCTAGGCTGGTTGCTAAGTTGGTGATGGACGTCAGGGTGCCTGGGCACAGGTGGACACATTTTAATCATGAGAACATTTTAACTGGAAAGAAAAAAAAAAGAAAAAATTTGTGTTACCTTTTGAGATGTGCTTGACGAAAGACGTGGTACCCCTGGAGACGCCACTGACAAAGGCACCAGGTCCACGTGTCAGACCTTCATATGGCAAGCGGAAGAAATCGGACACGCCATTACCGATGCTGCGCACCAGGCTGGCAGGACTGCCCAGGATCTCCAAAGAGCCCACAACCCAGCCTAACACACAGGAACAAATACAGACACGGGCATACTGTGAAGGCAAACGTTTGCTGGGAAATATGATTTGAATTGTTTTTGACAATAGATGGAGGAATTCAACCCTTTTCAAAACCACCTTAGATATTATTTTAAGATTTTTTTTTGCCAGAGGTAGAGCGTCATGACTCTCGATCAATAAATTCATCAGTCAGGCTACAATCCTGAGGCTGGATTTACACTGCAGGGCCAAAGTGCCAGCATTCAGCACGCAATCCACATGGGGAACGTCACGTGACCAAGCCCAGAAAACAGGTTAGCTGACTTCCTGTGTGTGCGACGCTAATGAACATGACCTACAGTTTGCCGACATGATTGTTCGAAGCCAATGTTGCAAAAAAGTTTTTTTTTTCTTTATGGCTTATTGTCTTCGGACGCCTAAAGTTCCTACGGTTGCTTTATCACGGCACCCTTCGCCATTCAGCGGGACCAGGAAGAAGTGCTAAGACCTGTTTGGCCAAATGTGGATGTAGGTTGCGCATGCAGCAGATGAAAACCAACACCACGACAATGGTGAACTCCATAATGGTGAGAACGAGGATAAAATGACACACTTGTGGGTGTATTTCCAGAAGAAGCCACAGTTGTTTTATGAGTGAGGAAATACAACAGCAGCACCTGCCCACAAACAAACAAACACTTTATAGTGTCAAGTTTATTTTGTCTTCACTGGCCCACAGTTGGCAATGCTAGATGACATCCCCCTAATCTGTATAAATCTGTAATGCGTGAGGGTACACACGCCTTTACAAATGCCAGGATTTTGTGAAATACAAAAATGAGACCAACATAAATCATTTCACAATTGTTTACATCATGAATATGACCTACAGCCTGTTCAACTCAATTAAAAAAGAAATCTCTTGGAAAGGGGAAGTAAAAAAAACAACAACAACCGAGATAGTGCGGTTGCGCAAGTTTGCACACCCCCTCGTACTCGAGGATGTAGCTGTGTTCCGAATTAACTGATCGCATTCAGACATACCATCTGCCTCCCCTCAAGCTTTATCTTTTTTCATGCCATCAACGATAGAGTGCATATTAAGTGTCTGTAACCATTCTATTGGACACGGGACGAGAGACAGAAACAGGAACTTGCCAATCACAAGCCTCAACCCTGTTAGTGAAGAATTGTGCAATCTGAGGTGAGGCTTTCACCCATGTATATTTACAGTAAATATGCAAATTCAGCTCTTTTGAACATAACATGGATTTTATTGGATTCAAAACCAATATAAAGAAAATGTGATGCCTGCCTTTCTGCCTCCCCATACCACATGCCACAGCACCATGCTTGAAGTAAGGTATGGTGTTTTTTTTCTTTGGTGATGGGCAGTGTTGTATTTGCGGCAAACATACCTTTTGGAATTATGGTCAAAAGGTTCAACCTTGGTTTCAGCAGACCATAAAACATTTTCCCACATGCGTCCCAAGTGTGTTTGCAAAATATAGCTGGTGCCCCAACATATGAAGGAGATGGAAGATTTTTGTCACATGTACGAAACAGGTAGCACTTATTTCTGCAGCTCCTTCAATGTTACTGTTGGCCTCGTGGCAGCCTCCCTGGCTAGTTTTCTTCTCATCTTTTCATCAATTTTGGTTCTCCTGACTGATGATAACGTTAAACAACAAAAACAAAACTCTGATGCTGTGCAAGCTCTCTGTAGACAATGGCTTAAGCTATAAGATGTGACAACAAAAATGCCAGGAAAAGCCTACAAGTACATATAGAATTCATTTGGGGTTAATCAGAGGCACAAATGCAGGCAGGTGTGTGCTAACTCCCATTTAGCATGAACCTCACCAGAACATCTGTTACTATATAAGAGGGTGTCCACACTTGTGCAACCACATTATCTCAGTTGTTTATTTTCACTTCCCCTTGTGAAAAAAAGGTTCTTTACTGTTATTCAATTGGGTTGTACAAGTTATAGTTTTTTGGGGCATTATTTTTGTTATATCACAGCACGCACGCACACTGGACATATGGATAAGCATGTGCATGATATCCATATGCCTACATTGTGTGCGTGTTTAAATGTAGTATTGTACATCCTGAAGCTAATCAGTCCCAGTATGCAATGGTTGCCCAAACTAATGATGACTCAGGAAGCAGAGAACATGGCGAGGTGTTGAAATACAAGCAGAAATGAGGGCTGTGATGAAACACAGCGGAAAAGGAAGAACCCAGCCAGAACAACCATTTCTGATGTGGAAATGATGGGTTAAATCAGACCACATGTGGAGGCTTCGACGAGACAGGGCGAGCACGGCCCAAAGGCTTTATACAGGCCTGATATCCAGACTTCTCCATGGTGACTGCTTAGATTAACCATAATGTATCACAAGTAATCTGTCAAACATTAGGAAGCCTTTGCCAGGCATAAGGGGATTCAGATTTTGCTTCCTTTCCTTTCCTCTAGAGAAAACATTTCTAACTCAAGGCCCAACTTCCATTTATTCACGTCCTGCAAGCTCATTTTAGATGTTTATTATCAGAACGGAACTTGTGATGCAATTCTATCAATTCATTTTCTATGCTGCTTGTCCTCATTAGGGTCACGGGTGAGGCTATCCCTTGCAGCTGACTTTGGCTGAGAGGTGGGGTCCACCCCCGGACTGGTCGCCAGTCAATTGCAGGGCACATACTCTATAACCTAACAACCGTTCACACCCAAATTTAGACAAGGAAGTCTTTAAAAATATGGAAGGAAGCCGACGCAAACGCCACAAAGGAACACAGCGGCCCAGAAGAACCATGAACCTTAGAATTGTCAGATGCTACTTTCACCCTCAGTGATGTTGGAGAACCGCAAGGGACTGTTCTGTCACCATTTCTGTTCACCTTGTACGCTTTCAATACAACTTTGGATGTATTAAGGACGGGCAGGAGACGAGGTACAGAAAGGCGGTGGACAACTTTGTGGGTTAGTGCAGTAGGGATCAGCTATTCCTCAACACTAAGGAGCTAGTTGCGGACTTTAAGAGGTCCACAACCACCACTCAGCCTATCTCAATCAGCGGGAGGAGATTGAGATAGTACGCTGCAACAGCAAAGAAGCTCTTCCTCCAACAGACTTATTCAGACCTTCTGTCAGAAACAATGGTTCAGCTCATCTTTTATACTGTTCACTATTCACTGATATAACCATTCCTCACTGGGTGTGTCCATCTGTCCGTCCATCTATCGAACTACTCGGGCACCACGCTGCCTTGTGGCCCAAATGCATGACTGAAGTCTGCGATGTCTTATGTCCACACAAGATAGCGTTTTCTATTGTAAGTCTCAGCAGAAATACTGATGCTGATTAGGTATGCAAACTTGCAATCAATTTAAAATTACAGGCGATGCAAAAGGAAAGACTTGATCGCATATTCCCTCGCTGTGGATGACAGCACCGGCATGACTGACACATCGCAGCCGGCAATCTTTATCCGTGGATTTGACTCTGGTTTGTACATTACAGAGGAGATTTTAAATACTATTAAATCATTGCATTACACCACCCAAGGAAAAGATATATTTGAACAAATCTGCATCTGTGTAAATGTCATGAAATTGACACCCCCAATAAAAAGGTTTGTAGTTGCCTATAAATGCCACAAGATCGCAGCGAACTGAGCAAAGCATTATTTTTGGCTCAGTTAAACTGCTCAACTCAAAATAGTAGTTACTTGGCACCAAGATGGCGACAAAGTGATACATTTTTGCTTTGGCCTGAGCACAAAAACAGCCAAAAGCAAACATTTTCAGCAAATAACGGAGGAGACCAAAATACTGGCAAATAGGTGAATTTGTGAATGCCAAACCACAAACATGAAAGGGTTCACTCTCAATTAATTGAATGTAAAAACCTATGAGTATATAGTACACCAATTAAATTTGTTTAATCTAATCATTAAAATTCTGGACATTGTTCTTGTGTTCACCGAGAAATGGATAAAAAATCTTACTTTTCAAAGAGTGTGTTTTCTATTATGTTGGGAACTACACTTTTACTTACACACTTATAATTAGCCCTCTGAGGGCAACTCCCACGAGACCTGTGATTAGATTGAGTTTGACAACCCTGCACTAGCAAAACTAGAACACTGTCTCATTACCAGTTAAACAACATGCCACAGACCAAACAATCGACTCATTTGATTTAAAGGGGACACATTTTGCCAAACCGACGTTTTTTAGTATTTGGGATGTAATATTGTCTGTATGGTGCCTCAGTAAACGTGAAATATGAATTAAAATCGTCCACGCATTCCTGAGTCCCAGAGGCTTTTTCTGCCGAGAACCCTGAAATCAGGTCATTCGAATTTCTCGAGCTTATCTACGTCACTAGATCGCCGCTCCCGAGCCGGCACTCTCAACATAGCAAACGCCTATGCTCTCACAAGTGGGTCTTCTACACAGAGGCAACCAATCAGCGGTAAGGGGGTGGTCTTAACCAAATATGGACAAAGCGGATACAAAACTGGGTCAAACAGAGGTAGCTGTAAGAAAGGCCTTTTCTGGACACCCTCTGTGACAAAACTAAGGTGTTTAAAAAAAAAAAAAAAAAAGAAATAGACACTTAAAGTCCATGTTAGAGAGTCACTGTATAGAGGTCTAAATAGCCAAAATACGGGACTTTAAAAAAATAAATAAAAAAATCATACACAGCAGTTTACTGTCCCACTCTTGTCCTGTAGGTCACCATAATGAAAATTGCCAAACACTGCAAACTTTTATCACTGCAGCTCATTTGTCTCAGAAATGTATGCACGGCAGTTGGAATGATAAAGATCTAACCTCACCTCAATCATCGCGAGTCAGGTGTACATACAGTTTGCACAGCACAACTACAGCACTACGTACCGGCTCTGAAGAGGGCCCCAGCAGCATAATGCATAGCCAGAGCGTGAACCAGCTGTCTGGCTGTAGTGCAGAGCGGCCCCCTCTCAAACAGGGAGAAGGCTAGAGGAGTGTGGTCTGAAGCAATGTAGAGCTTGAGGGATGCATGGATGCTGACCAGCAGGTTGACTGGCTGAATAGTTAGCCTCTGCAGACGCACAGGCCGGACCAGTGCCTGTATTGACTGAAGTACCTACAGAGCATTTTCACAGTACAACATTATCATCTTCATCTTGGCCTAGATTGTCTCAGTTAATTCCATCACTACTGTTAAGAATTATGCACCTGTTCAGGGACGGTGGAGGCTGATCCAGACTCTTTACACTTCTGAGGCTTCACTGAGGCAAAGGTGGAGCCAGGGACGAAAGTGTGGAACAAGGTTTTGACATAGTAAACAAATGTGTCTTCAAGGTATATTCTAGCAGGCTGGACCTGGAAGTTAACCTGTGGAGGACACAACCAAAGTTGTTTTGAGACTATAAATTGCAAACAAAGTGATGAAAGCAGGCTAAACACACGAAAGGAGAAGAAATAGTAGTAGTTGAAGAAGATATAGAAGAAACTAGGCTAAATGTTAGCTTATCTGGTAAGTACATTGCGGTTGCAGACTCTTGTCATGTTTATTGCGCTGAATGACTTTGGTGACATTATACAAACAACCGACACAACCAGTTGCTCCTTTATTTGTGTCAGGGAACGACGAGAGCTTCAGGTCGCTTCCGAATTGGCTAGCGGTCTGTTTCACGTCACACTCACGGAGTCCGTGGCTCAGCCCATCTCGGTGTTGACCGCACAGGTAAGGATTTGCAATTGGAAATTTGAACAGGTTTAACATTTACCATTGTCGGCTGGCCTGACTGCTTCAATGTGAAAAAAAATCACCCTTAACACACCCCACACCACAGGATAACTGCTCATGGTCATCTTTCAGAGACATGTGACAATTGGGCCTTTGCTGAACAAATTTGATCACAAGGGAGAACCTTTTGTTGGTATGTGTGTACAGACTCCAGCTGTTTGTGCAGGATAGGGGCTGAGCCCTGCCGCGAACAGCGAAAATCTGCATGGAGTTGACGGCCACCTAAAATAGTTTGTAATTGCCAATAGATGCCAAGAAATGGCAGCAAAGCACTTTTTTTCTAGTAGACTAGGCTATGGCCTGAGTAAATAAATATCTCTTCAATTCAGAAGTTGCTTGGCACCAAAGCAAACATAGCTTTGGCCTGAGCACAGAAACAGCGGACCGGTGAAATATTAGGTTAGCCCCCCGTGCCAAAACAAAACACCAGAACAAAACAAAACAAAACAAAAAAATCAACAAATGAGCAAATTTATAAATATCAAACTCCAAATATGTGGGGGTTGACTGTACCCTGCATTAGAACACACTATAACAAGGTTTGGAGAACTGAATCCAACCTCGTCTAGGGTGCATCCATCCGCAGACAGGATTAGCCTCAGCTGAAGGAAACAAGAACGTTTAAACTCCTCCAGCATTTCAGGAGTCTCAGTGGGAACGTCGTGGTTACTCCACTGATCCCCGAGCTCGGCACCTCCTCTCTGCTCCTGGCACAGCAGCACGGGGAAGTGGAAGCTTGCACGGTTGTATAGCTGGTTATCCACTTGCAGGCACAAGCAGTAAACCTCGATCAGAAAGGCGTCAGGCATCAGAGTATAAATGGACGCTGTAGCTGCTCCAGGCTCGAGGGTGACCTCGGGGGGTAGGCACGTGGATGTTGGGGCCAGTCTGAGGAAGAGGTTGGTCAGTGTGAGTCTTAGCAGCTCCACAGAACCTGAGGGGTTGGTGATGTCATCACTCAACACTACGCTGGCCTCACTCAGAAGGACAGTTAGGGACAGCTTGGTAGACCTGAAAAAAGGAGTGCGAAAATAAATGAACATTCTCCACCTCCAACACAGATTAATTAAAGCACTCAAATTGTTTATAGAGCATAATAGTAGTGAGTTTTCTACCAACAGAGCATAATAACAAACACTGTCTGTTGTCATTTGCTCACATTAACCTAATATTTAATCACATAGATCTCCTGCTATTCAAACGTAAATGATGTTTGGTGTTGATGTAATGGAATAAAGCAGTAAGAGCCATGTTCTGAAACACAATGTCATGGGAACACAGCAGGCTTTTATTCCCCTCCTGTGGTGGAAAAGATGGCACTTTGCATGTCACGTCTATTAATGATTTCTGCATAGGAATTGCAAATCGAGCACCTGGGTTCTTTTGGTCAGAAAAATACACCACCAAGCAAGCATCTGTCTGCACACATACCTGCTGTGTTGGTTGATTACGCAATCTGCACCGCCCTCTGGTGACAGAGACAGAACCAAGGTTCCTCTCTCATACCCCACATCGATGTAGAGACAACCAAAACCTGGCAGGAATACCACCTGAGCAACAATAACAAAAGAAAATAGTTAACAGCAAAACTATTCATAACCAGCATTCACAAAGTCAAGAACTATCAGATTCATAGCGCCATCCAAGATTCTTTTCACAGATGTGTACTCAAACATGCATGTGCCAGATTTTAACCTCCATCACTCCCAGATCAACATGATCAACTCCTCATGTGACAAAACGAAGCAGAGCCCACTGCAAACCTCACTCAACAGTCATAACAAGCCTGACCTTTGACCTCTCACCCGTACCACAGAGGTCAAATGAGGACCTCACAGTAACTAGAGATGCGCGGCCTCAGCCTCAACCCCAACCTGTGACTGGCTAGACACAACACGAAACGTTACACACCCTCCAGGTTACTCTAATCCCTGACCAGCTGATCACACTAACTTTAAAACATTTGCATTGTCATTGCATGTAACATCCTCTTGTACTGTATTATCTGAGAGCGTGCTATATCCTACCATGGGGCTAAATTATTGCCAACTTTGGGCCTTTTTTATGATTGAGTGGACTAATGAGCAACGAGAACACTATACACTGAAAAGAGCTGTATCAAATAGTCTGCCTTTACAACGATATGTTTATCATCGTGGTTGTAGATTACAGTGCTATGGAACTGTACTATATTATAATGAGTCTGTCATGTCTATAATAATATTTTGATCATGCGAGAGAGTCAAAACTATTAGGCTATTATGATGCAGCACAGTACAGCAAACTCGCAATGGAATAATGAACATATTGTTTAACTAATCTCTCACTAACAGTATGTATCAGAACTAAAATCATTACATTAGAAACACATCACATCACATCCTGATCGTGCAATCATATAACATATATCATTATCAAGTCCCTTGTGAAAGATGGGGGGGGGGGGGGGGGGGAGGGGGGAAATAAAAAATTAAATGAGATTGCAACACGATTTCATAAAGCTACTAGAGAATCAAACAGATTTCTAATTTTTTGTGTGAGTGATGACACATGAGAACTCCCGTTCCAAAGGAACACTTTTACCTGAGTGCCAGGGCTATTGATGTCAATAGGGTCAGTCCAGTCTGTGCTGCCAACATTTGCTGCGGTTTTTAACAACAGCGTGGGCAGTGCTTCTCTCTGCCTGCAGTCGGGGAAACTAGAAAAGTGATAGTAGAGCTCATGGTGCACTGAGCTATTTGCAGCAAGTGGACAACAGTACACCTCGGTCCTTGGAGTTTCTGTAAAAGATGAGTTTAAAATATTGAGCAATTCAAAAAGGAGACGTGAGGAGGAGGAAAGTCTGTCATAGTCTTTCCTTCTCACCTGTTACGTTCTCCTTAAGCACAAGCTGGAAAGGACATTTGTTGTGCACCAGCATGGGAGGGCAAGGATCCTCATTTAGTGTAATGTACGTCACTCCAAGATGCTCCTGGTATGTCAAGACTATGGCTCTAGCAAATACACATCAATAAACAAATCCATGATAATCGTCATTACAGTCTCTCATAGCCACACAAAATTGATCTGAGGAGACAAAGCTCGATGGAGATCTAACAGACCGAAGACTAACAAGTCTTAAGTCATGGGAAAACATGGGGCAAGTCGAGATGGACCAAGACGAGCTCAGGAACTGAAAGTGAGGGAATTTCATTACTGTTGCTTAGCATGCTACCAACTACTTCTTTGAGTCCTGTGCCAGCTTGGTCCGGGACCCTGCTCTAAATTGACTGTTGCTGCCACAGACTCTGTGCCAAAGTTAACCCACCTGCTGCTCGGGCCACCCCAAGAGTTTGTTTCACCAGGAACCGACACACTCTGCCTGAGGAAGTCTGGTCGGATGAGAGTGGGGAGGCTCCATGCTGTAGACCCATGTCTGGCATCAGGCCTTGATAATGAGCTGAAAAGCATGCATTTCACTGCCAAGGGAAACTCCACTTTTTCCTGGGCGCTGGTTTGAAGACGATCCCAGCATGGCAAAGAGTAGGGTTTGGTCTGAGACGCTGCTTCAGACGGAGCCAGGTTGAATACTGTAGTCTCCGGTATGTCACAGGCCTGTGCAAAGGACATACCATAAACTTGTACTGCATTTGTCTTTAAAAAGGAAATCAACACAACAGAAGTTATTTCGAAAAGTTGAGAAACATGGAAAGAAAAACTTAAGACTGGAGGAGAATACTGTACAGGGGGCACAGATGGGGAGAAGACATTGCAGGAATGCACATGTTGAAACCATATTATTATTATTATTCTATTTACTTTTCCCAACTGTGCTTTGTGTTAATTTGGTTTCTTAGAAGTGATGGGCTGGATTAAAGTCCCTGGGATTGGCTTTTAAGAGATGAGGAACAGAGAGTATGGACTGGTATGTAAATGTTTTCAAGATTTGCACCCACTTTGTTGTTATTTAAGGCATTTTGTTTTAGGATTTCAGTCCGTACTTTAGTGGCAACTGGCACGCTTTGGCTTTTTTCTCTAGGGAGATCTTAAAGCTTGTGAAATGACATCATTACATTGTTGCTCTCTTGGGGGGGACAAGCAGCAGATGAAAGAGAGAAGGGAAACCTGCATCCAATTCTGGATGTTAGTTTAATACCCCTAAGAAGTGCCATTGACTCATGGTGAGAACAGTGGAGCAAAATGATCTGATGGAAAAATGGCTTGCTGTGTCCCTCTAATCCATTTGTGTGGTCGTTACGGGGTGTGTGTATGAGTCATGTGCGCAGTGTATTTACTGTACGTGTGAAGCAGTAGTAAGGACAGGAGACATAATGCAGTGCCATAGACAAGCAAAAACATTTTGGCTTTGTAGGAACTTTGCTCTGAAAGGAAAACCGGGACGTGTATTGTGTTGTCATTTCTGTCATTGTTCTCTTTCTACTTTGAAACAGCAATTTACAGCATTGGTCTAGAAATGTACATGAACATTTCCGCTTATTACCTGGTTATCATTTCCCAGCTTGTGGTCAGTGAGCAGAGGCCTGTAGTGTATTGTGTAAGGAGTGCTGTTGACAAGGATCGTTCTGTCCGCTATCTGGAGAATCTGGATGCCATGTTTTACCGTAGATGACACACAGAACTGACACAGCTATGGACGAAATGACAGACACAGACGGCAATATTAGCCATGAAATGCTTCATAAATCAAACATTTATTTGCTTGATGTGGTTACTATGGCATCAGAAGCAGATACCAGAAGTTTTAGACTGAAACAGCACTTATTGGTCTCAACATTAAGTACACCTGTATAATCAAATTAGAAATGACAATAATAGCCCTGCATCCACCAAGGCTGAACTGTCTTGAAAAATGTCAAACTTGATGATGATGTGCTCCACAATACTCCAGTCCTATAGGTGGCAACTAACTAACTAACTAACTAACTAACTAACTGTGACAGTAACAATGGTTTTGATTGTCAGCGATGAACTTAATATGTTCATCGGAGGAGGAACTTCCAGTTTTATAGAACTGCAAATTGAAAGTTATTTCTATTTTGCTCACCCGATCAAACTCCACTTTAACACATTTCGTATGATGCAGGGGAGTTCGACATACTGGATCTGCAAACTTCAGCTTCAGTAAGAAACAATATTAAACAAACTCACTTATTTTACCCAGACAGGATTTTAAAGACATCTTTCCAGTTCTCAATAAATTGTGGAGTTGTACCAATTAAGGGTCTTTCCATTCATCCTTTCAGGTTTATCAATGACCCAACGACTTTCAAAATTGCAAATGAACAGTTACAGATCATGTTGGTAAAATAGCCAATATTGTTGAATCATGTGACTCTCACCTTCTGTCTTCCAGGGACGGCTCCCAGGGTGATGTTTGCCTCTACATATCCTTCCTCATCCAAGGTTACCACCTCAGAATCGGTGCCCTCTTTCCATCGAGGGGAGGTGAGATCATGAACAAGTTTCATGGCTGTAGACTTGTGGACAGTGTTTGTTTGAGCCCAATAGATGCCAATTTGGAAAGCTTCCTACATCAGAGGCACAAAGGACAGTGTGTAATAAAGCGCGATGATAATTCATTTAGACTAAAAACTGAATGCAATAGATGCCTCTCTACCTTGAAGTTGGGTGGTACGATGACCTTGCCGGCTGGAATCTGCAGCACAATGGTCTCTCCCTCAAAAAGCCACAGATCCCACTGGGAGTGATTAGCTAACAGGGCCCAGGGCAGCAGCTCCACCAGCAGGGTGCTGAGGCCCAATTTCCAGCACGATAACTTTACCTGCATGGGACTGTCCCACTGGGCAAGGGGCTCCGGCACTGACCTAGTTGAAGCAGTAGTGGAAGCACTGCATTTGAATTCGCTCCAGTCACATCAATTTCATTTTACTACTGTGGCTAATGAGTAGTTAGACATAACTCAATGAAAAGAAGCAGCCAGTGATCTGGGAACACAGGAACACATTGTCATTAATATGGATGGTTTGAGCATGAGTAGATTTGAAGGAAGCTCTAATACTGACAATGTTAATGGCTTGTTCTGTGCAGTGAGCTTAGTTAGATGACACTAGCATGCCAATACAGTGGTGAGCTTAGTACAAATGTAAGCCACAGCACCATGACTCCGACTGTAAACGTCTCCCCACAGACACATAAACAACGAGGACATACATATAGACAAAGTGACAAACACACAGCTACCTGTAATTTAGCTCTGATAAACAAATGTCATAGACAGTTTAGTTTGTTAACTAAACAATTTAACCTAATTGCCAAAACTAAGGGGGACCGTTCTCCTGTCCACTTGCTACAGTATGTTTTACACTTCTTAAGTAAAGCAGTCATTTAGAGTTGTATATAAACAGACATTTTATATTTTAAATATCTATCTATATATATATATATATATATATGAGAATATATATATTTTCATATTTTCTCCGGGCACTCCGGTTTCCTGCCAATCCCAAAAACATGCGCGGTAGGTTGATTGAAGACTCTAAATTGCCCGTAGGTGTGAATGTGAGTGTGAATGGTTGTTTGTTTGTATGTGCCCTGCGATTGGCTGGCAACCAGTTCAGGGTGTACCCCGCCTCCTGCCCGTTGATAGGTGGGATAGGCTCCAGCACTCCCGCGACCCTAGTGAGGAGAAGCGGCTCAGAAAATGGATATGGAATGACATATTGAGGAATTATGATACACCAAATATGTATAGTGTATGAACAACCTGTTAATATGCATAATATGTACTATATGTGTGAGATTGCGCATTGAAGTCATATTTTAACAGTGAGGACATATTAAGAGTTATGGATATGGATACTAGTATAAAAAGTGTCTGGTATGTATGTTAATATGCACAACATTGATCGAACATATGCAATATGTATAACATTATTGCAGAGTGTCCAGGAGTACCGTAATTTCTTGTGTATGCGCATTTTTTTCTAAAAAAAGTGTCAAAAAATCGGTGTTGCGCATTATACATAGGTAGGTATGACAGGGGTACGTATGACTGCATAATATGTACAGTTGTGCTCATAGGTTTACAAACCCTGGCAGAATTTGTGAAATATTATTATTATTATTTTAATTATGACTGATGACTGAACAACAACCATCATTGATTTCTTTATGGTTATGTTTTGTTTGATGATAATGCTTTTCTGAAATGCTTGACAGTTTAATTTGAATCTCATTAAAATTAAAACTAATGTGTTTCGCCTGGCCCTTCATGTTTTTAAAGAATTGTACCCATTTTACAAATTCTGCCTTGGTAATCAAACATATGAGCACAACTGTGTTTTTCCTCATTCACTAAATAAAAGTAGGGCTGTGAATTTCAAAATAAGAGCAAGTAAATGAAAAGAAAGTGTTACGTGTTCAAATAAAATGCTTAGCTTCAGAATAATTATTTTTAAAAAATGAATAAAATGAAGATAATACTTCATGTTTTGATCATAGGGGTAGAAGCAAAATCATGCATTGTAAAAATGCATTATACATAGGTGGAAGGGTATTCCAGAATTTTGAGGTCAACTTTGGGGGTGCGTATTATACATGGGTGCGCATTACACACGAGATATTACGGTATTTTTGTCACAACCAGTGGGGATTAAGGGCCATCTTCTCCCGTTGGTGCGTAAAACAGTATTTTACGTGCCTGGCTTGCGCCTTTTCGAATTACACAGATTCTGCCATAAAAGGGCTTGCATATGCGAGAGACCTTTTTTTCAGTACGTGCGAGTAAAAATGTCATATGGTCGCACTTTCGCCAGTGCATGTTTTAATGCTCCCTTAACACAGTCTAACTGTACAAGACATGCTGGTTGAAAGTCGGCCTTTTCCACTGCTTTAGTCAATTTCCTCCACCTGCACGCTCTCCTTTCTGAAGAAAAAATGCCTTTTCGTTATGATGACCTCGCCAACGGGCGCATTCAGCCCCCTCGGCACGGCAAGAGATAGCCTCACATGGCAAAGCGGTCCCCTGCTTCGTCGGGTGAGGAGGTGCCACTGAAAAGGGCGCAGATAGTACCGGTACCCACTCAGATTCATAATGACATTAAATCGATCCGTCCACACCACTTTTTTTTAAAAAATTTATTTTATTTAATTTTTTTAAATCACCCACTCTACCTGAAGTCGGATCTCAAACTCGGCAAGTGAGACGAATCGTACAAGCCTGTCACGGAACTCATGCTATCTGATGCTCACGTAAAACACTACCTGTATCGTTAATAGTTAAGTTTTGTTGTACAGTACGTTTGTACGGCTCAGATGCACTGGGGGCACAGAACTCTGGCCTTACGTGTCGCAAGCTTTATAAATTCCGACTCTCAGTGGAAATTGGACACGCGGTCACCAGACTGCGTCATGAGTCTCACTACCAACACTGTAAAACATAAGGTATTTGTTCAGCTTGAAATAAAGTCACAATTTACATTTTACTCAGATATTTGTAATTTTATCTCTACTTACGTACTTATGTACTCAACACTGGCTGAATTGAAATAGCTTCAAAATAGCCATGGAAATAGTTAGATATTTTATTTTACTCTGAGCCAACACCTAATGTGTTACAGCGTGCAGCCAGTGGCAAAGGTCATTAAAAATTTTTTGCCAGCAGTGCGGTGCCTGTTGTATTGTTCACAAAAAAATAAAAATAAAATAAATACCAATTGCAGCGTTTTTTCAAATATGAAATGTTTTTATGCTGTATGCACTAATAATACTAGTTATTTAAATGTGAATTTCATGGACAGTTTACATGTTTTTTTCCATGTAAATGTGTTGTTTAAACTACAGTTCATACACAAATGTTAAAATAAAACATTTTCCAGCTGGCATGAAGTTTTGGTGGGTGATTAGCATTCCAGACAAGTTTCACCATTTATGACTAGTATTGATCTGGTAGGCATTTCCGTCCGACTTATATGAAAGATCTTTGCACCGTTTGGTGTGCTGAGAGGAGTTTGATTTATGGCTCTGATGAGAAAAAAAAGACTCAAAAGTTCAAAAGTAAATAGAAGCAGATCTTTAAATAGTTTGTGTTGTCAAATGCAAATGATTTGAATGCATACTATATTGTAGTAACTATGAACTTTCAGGGTGCAGTATATCCCGCCTCTTGCCCAAAGTCATCTTTACGATAAGCTTTATTGACCCTGAACAGGACAAGTGGGAGAAAATGTATTGCCCATTCATCATGAGGGATGGAATAGAACGGTAAGTTCACCTCAAAAACAGTTGAGAGCTGTTGCTTTAACACATCAATGAGGGTTGAAATACTGACCGAAAACATTCTACACTGGGTGGAAAGATTCAATTGAGTCTTTTTTTTTTTTTTTTTCCACATCAATTTTGCCCATTGAAATGAGTGGAAATGACATTAATCTGTTCCTGCCCGCAAAAAAACAAAAGCATTTTAACTTTTTTTGTTTTGTTTTCAATCACAATAAATAGAAGTGTATTGTAGAAAACCATTGTAAGCGATAATGTAATGAAATGAATTTAGAAAGTGTAATTATTGTATGGATGGGACAAGCCCAAAGCCACAATGCAACTGTAGTGTTGTACATCTGCCTTGAAAGGGCGTCACCGAGTGATTGACGTCGGTTAGTCTGCGTGTGAGCGTCTTGGCATGGCTTTTAGCTTCTGTAGTTCCTTGCGAGTGTTCTCATTTTGTATTTGACTGTTTTCCTGTTCAATAAACGACAGAGTGCATCTGCGTGTGTGGCTCTCTTTTTTTTTCACTTCACTTGAGCGGCAGTGTATCTGAAGTTCGCGCTTAAACAAAAATTTTGGATCGCAAAACAAACAAAAATAATTCGACAAAGCAATGGTTTGTAACTTGAAAAACTTGTAAATTGAGGCACTAATAAGTCATACCACTGTACCATGCACTACATTGCTGCATCACCATGGAAGTAAAATGTAACTATTCTTCACTTGCTCTCATGGATACAGGGCACAGAGGAGGGAGCAACTATATCGGCATACCTGGCAGCATCTTTGGAGCTGTAAGGCCATGGAGGCTCAGCGGAGGCCTTTTGTCCATAGAAATCACACAGGATGTTTTCCAGGTTGTCCTCAACTCCATTCTTATCCAGTATCTGTTTGATGAGGCTTGTGGAGATGGGCACAGCACAGTGGGAAGCGTCCTTATCCTCACTGTAAAAGACCGCAAAACGCATGCAATCGGGTGTAGAGGTGACAACATACAAGAGTTGGCCAAAAAAGCGGATGTTTAATGTAGACTAAACTCAAACAGAAAGCGCGATGCAAGTTGAAAGTGCTCACAGACAAATCTGAATGTTAATGCTTAATTGTATATGCTACAAAAGCCTACAACAGTGCAGTGAAGAATGAATTGAAGTGAAGAGGCTTTTGATTGTAAGCCTCTGTTTTCTAATGTGGTTACCAACATGACCTGATCAGGACATGGTGGTTCTGCTTGAGACCTGTCTGTCTCGCTTGCGTTGCACCCGCAGTTCTGTCCATTAAAGCCCACAACTATGTGTAATTACAGGAAGGAAAGATGAGCCGCTGACCAGTGAACAGTGAAAATTGAATCCTTCCTTGAGGTTTATGTGCGTGCGTGCGTGTGTGCACGCATAAAGATATATTTCCACTTGTGGCTTCTGTCGAGTGTATTTGTGAGTACGGAAAGGGATAAGCCATGGATTGAGTTGGGGTACCAGGGAATGGAGAATGGAAGTTTGTGGTGAGACATGGTGTATTCAGGGGACACTATGTAAATACAAGGATCATTGTGGTTCCAACCCAGGGAGGACAAGACACTGAAATGTTTTCGGTTCAATCCTTTTCAGACTTATCTGAAACAACACGAGCTAAATATATATTCCAGTCACTAACCCACAGACGTGCCTAAAAACTCTCTCACAGGAGTCAATTACATTCAATCAGTAGTTGCTACCAAAAGTATGAATTTCCCTCCGTTCACTTTCATAACACGACAGTTTATTCATGCACAGATGACAAATACGGTAGGAGTAGCTACCATACACTGTATACATCTGGTAGTAATTTCCCAAGGGGCCACCCACACCGATGCATAAACACCAATGTTACTGAAAGTCAAAGCATCTGACATTTCTACATGCGTGACATGACACATGAGGTATCATGGTGATGTTATCCAGTGATGTTATTACACTGTTTCCTTCAGATGAATTACAGATGGATCCTGATTATTTTAGGGCAAATGTTGATGTAAATGACATTTTGTCTGAGAAGAACCCTCAATGATAAACTGTAAACAGTCTCTTACAGGATGTTTTGAACAAATGAACACAGATATGCACACCCGCGCAGTAGTGACTGCCCATGCTGATGTGATGACGGTCACACATAAAATGGCACATACTGTATGTAGCTAACCAACTCAAACACATGGATACTGGATATCCACTTGAACACGAGTGGATACATGCATCTAAACACACACAGAGCCAAGGTGGGAACAAAAACCTGCTCTCTGTTAGGGTCTCTATGTAAATTAGGGGTAATTATGGTTAGACCTGACATGTTGGAATTAAGTTTGCGTTTCTGCTGCCAAGATCACTTCCTGTTCTCCTGAAACGGTGCTTGGATCTCCCTGGATTGTGAGCTAATGTTGGCTAACAGAAACCAAAATGTGGTGGAACAAAATCTTACGTGTCTCTCCCACTACACTCGATCGAAGCATAACAAGCCAGAAAAAAAAGAATCAGACTCTCCTTTGCCACCATAGTTAAAATAAGACTAAAAGACTAATGATCTGCCACAACACTGTAAGAACAAACATGACATACAGTATGTAGCTTCGTCTGTCTGTCTATCTCATCTGTTACTACTGTATACATTTTCAAATCAATAAGGTTGATGCTGTATGGGTTTTAATGACTATTATTTCTATGAATTAGTTACTAGTTACCTGGCCTGAAAAGTGAGGTGATGCGTGAGGTCTGCTTCAGTGTTGAACAGGGGCTCTTGGTGGCCCTGTCCTGGAACCAGCTGGCTTTCCCTCAGTCCAAGGCTTCTCTTCTCTATGTGGATGATTACCGGGTCTGGCAAGTGGCTCCTCATGACAAACAGTGGACTAAAAACAACCTGCATGAGGGAATTAATATGTTGAGACAGTATTGTACATCATTCCTTCAATGTTTTATTCAATGAAAAGTCATCCAACTAGTACAGGGGTGATTGAAACAGATATCAACAACTTCAGGCAAACTTGTGACTATTTAAAATGTATAAAACCCCTATGACGAATAAAATGAATGGCTTTAGGTTTCCCTTGCCCATACGCGGGTCACCGGGGCTCGGAGGCGAGTGCCTGGTGGCCGGGCCTGCACCCATGCGGCCCGGCTGGGCACAGCAGGAAAGGGTAACGTGGATCCCCCTTCCCATGGGCTCACCACCTGTGGGAGGGGCCATAGGGTCGGGTTGAGTGTGAGCTGGGCGGTGGCCGAAGGTGATCCAATCCCCGGCTACAGAAACTGGCTCTAGGGACGTGAAATGTCACCTCTCTGGCAGGGAAGGAGCCCCAGCTTGTGTGTGAGGTTGAGAAGTTCTGACTAGATATAGTTGGGCTCACCTCCACACACGGCGTGGGCTCTGGTACCATTCCTCTTGAGAGGGGTTGGACTCTTTTCCACATTGGAGTTGCCCATGGTGAGAGGCGCAGAGCAGGTGTGGGTATACTTATTGCCCCCCGGGTACATTGGGGTTCACCCCAGTGGACGAGAGGGTAGCCGGGTCCTGACTGTTGTTTGTGGCTGTGCACCAAACAGCAGTTCAGAATACCCACCCTTTTTGGAGTCCTTGGAGGGGGTGCTGGAGAGCTGGGGGACTTCAATGCTCCCGTGGGCAATGACAGTGAGACCTGGAAGGGTGTGATTGGGAGGAACGGCCCAGAACGCCCCGCCCCCCGATCAGAACGACTTCTGTGCTCACCACGGATTGTCCATAATGAACACCATGTTCAAGCATAAGGGTGTCCACACGTGCACTTGGCACCAGGACACCCTAGGTCACCGTTCAATGATCGACTTTGTGGTCGTTTAATCGGACTTGTGGCAACATGTCTTGGACACTCGGGTGAAGCGAGGGGCCGAGCTGTCAACTGATCACCACCTGGTGGTGAGTTGGCTCTGATGGTGGGAGAAGATGCCGATCCAACCTGGCAGGCCCAAACATGAGGGTCTGCCGGTGAACGTCTGACAGAATCCCCTGTCAGGAGTTTCACCTCCCACCTCCAGCATTGAGTCCGAGTGGACCATGTTCTATGCCTCTATTGCCAAGGTGGCCGACCGGAGCTGTGGCCGTAAGGTAGTCTGTGCCTGTCGTGGCGGCAATCCCCGAACCCGTTGGTGGACACCAGTGGTGAAGGATGCTGTCAAGCCGAAGAAGGAGTCCTATCTGGCCTTTTTGGCCTGTGGGACTCCTGAGGCAGCTGATGGGTACCAGCTGGCCAAGCGGAATGCAGCTTTGGTGGTCGCTGAGGCAAAAACTCAGGCATGGGAGGAGTTCGGTGAGACCATGGAGAATGACTTCCGGACAGCTTCGAGGAAATTCTGGTCCACCATCCGGCGTCTCAGGAGAGGGAAGCAGTGCACCACCAACACTGTGTATAGTGGGGATGGGGCTGACCTCGACTCCAGACGTTGTGAGTCGGTGGGGAGAATACTTCGAAGACCTCCTCAACTCCACCGACACGCCTTCCCATGAGGAAGCAGAGTCTGGGGTCTCTGAGGTGGGCTCTCCCATCTCTGGGGTTGACCGGGAGTGGATGCGATTCGCCCGGAGTTCCTAAAGGCTCTGGATGTTGTAGGACTGTCCTGGTTGTCACGCCTCTGCAACATCGCGTGGACATCGGGGACAGTGCCTCTGGATTGGCAGTCTGGGGTGGTGGTCCCCCTTTTTAAGAAGGGGGACCGGAGGGTGTGTTCCAACTACAGGGGGATTACACTCCTCAGCCTCCCTGGTAAGGTCTATTCAGAGATCTCGAGATAGGGTGAGAAGCTCGGTCATCCAGGAGGAGCTCAGAGTAGAGCCGCTGTTCCTCCGCATTGAGAGGAGCCAGATGAGGTGGTTGGGCCCTCTGTTTAGGATACTACCAGGACGCCTCCCTGGTGAGGTGTTCCGGGTTCGTCACACCGGGAGGAGACCCCGGGGACGCCCCAGTACACGCTGAACAGACGACATCTCTTGGCTTGCCTGGGAACGCATAAGTATCCCCTCAGAAGAGCTGGAGGAAGTGGCTGGGGAGAGGGAAGTCTGGGCTTCCCTACTAAAGCTACTGCCCCCGTGATCCGACCTCGGATAAGCGGAAGAAAATTGATGGATGGATCTCAAGATTCAAGGTTTACTGTCATGTTGAAAGTACAAACACAGTAGCTATGCAGTGAAAGTCTTACTTTGCTTACTTGCCCGCACACAGGGCTAAGAATAGGTAAACAATAAAATTAAAATAAACTTCATTCAATCCCAGCCATTTTTTAAAAGAGAACCCCCCTCAGTACCAGCCATTTTAGAGGATTTTGACCCGATCTTTAAAAAGCACATGGAATATTGTGTTCTACGACTATTTAAACATGGCACCCACCAAAAGAAAGATTAGACTTCCATCTTTCAAACAAAAAAAGGTTTGTTTCTAGCCTTTTCCGTTCTTTAGTAATTAGTGTTAGAACATAGGTAAGTTATACCAAAATTCTAAGTTGTATGATACACTGCTGCCATTTAGTGTCGGCTTTTATGGGCATTAAAATTGCTCTCAGGCCTAATCCCATGGTGAGGCGTGACGTCAGCCCCCTCTGAAGCATATTGCGCAAAGAAAACGTAAAAGACGTAAAACTACGGCTTTGGGATTAGGTGATCAAGTTTTAAAAGACGTAAAACTACGTTTTGGTATTAAATGAGCTTCTTTAAGCAATATAAAATATGTTTAATCAAGTCAGATTCCAGTATTGTATGAAAGAACAGCACGTAGTTTAACATGCATGTTATTGATTACGATTATTAAGAGAAATGCAAATATCTTTTGTATTTGGTAGCATGTGCAGATATTGTTGACATGTAAATGACTAAGTATGTGCAAATATGTTGTGTAAGGTGCTGTTTTTCTAGTAATTTAGTAGCTTGTCAACCAGTTGATAAAAAAGTATTTTTCAACCTTGTACGGTATTCTACTCAATAATTATTCCATAATTATTATTCAAATTATTCCTACAAATTATTCCTAATTTGTAAATGAAAGCTTTTTTTATGCTGCCAATAATACACATATAATAATATTATTTGACAGAGAAAGAAAGAGGCTAGTCACATTTGGTCACTGGTTATGCATACTGTATGTAGTTTTAATTATGTGATTAAGGACATGGAAATTGGATTGTGCTTCTGAAATGAGTGAAACTGAATGGAATTACCCTTCATTACAGTCTTTAGGGTGTGCTTACACTTGGGTTGCTTCTAGGGCTGTTCACGAATGGGTGGTGACTCGAGTTGCAATTCAAGTGGGTGTGGACAAGCGATCATCGAATGAGAATTTTCAGGACTCAAACCAGAACGAATCTTAGAATATGTCAAGGAAGCCCAGTTTATTTGTATAGCCCTTAATCACGAAAGCGTCCCAAAGGGTTTCAAAGGCCCACAGTTGACGGAGCTCGACAACGTCCCCAGATTTAAACCCCTCAACCAGGAAAGAAAAAATTGAAAACACATTTGGGGGAAAAAAAAAAAATTATTATCTGACGAGGAGCAACTGCTGCCACACCGCATTTACTTAAAAAATACAAAATATTTCAATATCCTTTGAATACGGCCCACACCATTTGACTTACTGCACATAGTAGCACATATGCACAGTTGTACAGGAGTTCTTTCTTGCAGTTGATCATGGATCACAGATGCAAATAGCTGTCGCCCTTCAGTGAGATGATGATTTCTGTGGACGTAGGTGTCCGACTGCCGTGCCCAAGGAGCTGCATGGATGTTCATGGCAGACAGTGACAACAGTAGAATAAGTGCAACAAAGTTACACAAGTTCCAACACAGTGTGGCAGATGGTGAGAACTAAAAGAAAGAAGGCAGATGGTCCCAGCCAGCATGGATTTACGCATTTTACAGCACCAAGACAGGCATAAAACCAACCGTTTCTACTTTTGGCCACAGTACAGTGAGGGATCCTGGTAAAAGTAAGCCATTTTAAACTAAAAATAAATACTTTCTGGAGGAAAAGATATTTTCAATATCAAATCGGGATTTAGAGGGGGAGTCTGAGTCCTAGTTGGTTGAAATGAAATATGTGATCATTCTAATGAAGTGTCACATTTGATTATGCGTAAGTGAATGCTCCATGAGCAAAAGACAGCCTATAAATTATAGCATAAAGTACAAATGATATCTATTAAGTTGAGGAGAGGTGTTGGAATTGCCGTCACGTTTGTCTCGTCCATCTTCATCTTTTTCATACCCTGCAGATGCTCTCGGACAGTGCAGATGATTTTCTGCTCGCTCTGCTTGCATAGCCTTTGTTAACATTTTTCTTGTTGATAAACTTGTTTTTCTTCTTCCAAAGAAATTAGAAGCAGCGACTCCTGGATATTATTACATCTGCAGGGCTGTACATTTTTTTGTAGATGGTCAGTTGTTGCCATATTCCAATATTTTTTGATACCTCCTTACCATTACGTGAGCGTGGCCTGCTAATTAGCACAAGACTGATATTAGCAACGAGACCAGCAACAAGATGTCTCCATTTTCCAATGAAGACTATCATAAACTGCTACAAAATATGCTGGTCCTGGAAATGAAAAGTCTTGAAGTGTATGTGGATGTAAATGGGCAGTCGGGGAATGAAACCAATCTACCGATGTCTCAAAATGGTGAGCAGAAGCATGGTAACAGACAGCCACTTAGCTCCACAAAGAGGACGGATGTGGACTGTGGAAATGGTAATGGATCAGCCAGCAGTTCTCCCTGGAATTTACTGGGAGCAAATCCTAAACATATGGAACAACATCTAAAAGGGAGGACAGAACAATAGCAGATTACTGAGAAATCCAGCTGGCCTGCGATGCGTGCTTCTTCAATCCCGAGAGAGCGGCCGTGGACGGTCGCCACAGCAAAGAGCAAGAAAAGAGGACGCAAGTCAATGCAAAACATTGACATCAGACTTACAAATAGATTTGAGCAACTT